>NC_141553.1:3879166-4187500 GCF_021556685.1 Rattus norvegicus | reverse complement strand
TACAAACTAAGAAAATTTGTAAAATGCTAGTTAATAGTTAATCAACCTTTTGTTTGTTTGGTTTCGTTAGGTACTAGTCTTCAAAAACCTCAGACATCTACTGAATATAACATTTAAAGATGTCTTATTAATTTAAGACTAGTTTTTTACAATGAGATGTGTCCGCTCCTGGCAGCACCGCCATACTACTTCAAGGAAGACGCCGAGCATTGAAGAACCTCCTTACAGAGTTTGCTTCGCATGTGGCTGCCACTGGGCAAGAAACTACCCTTCCTTCAACTGCTGACAGAATACTGTCCAGCCTGGTCCAAGAAAGCACAGGAAGGCAAATGCTGAACTCTGTCAAGACTAGGTAGAGAAGAAGTCCCTCATGACTCACAGAACAATCTGTCAGATTCTCTGGGCCAGTGGCCTGAAGACATGGATGCTCCAAACTTCCAGAAACCCTGGGTGACTGTCCAGGTAGCCAGCAGTCTCTGTCCTTCCTATGCTTTCAGAAGCTGCTTGTTCTGCACTTCCTGTCTCTTTTGAGAACATTTATTCTCTCAGGTCTCTGATGGGGTTGAAGACTAGATAAACTCTCACAGTTAAACCTAAATTGTTTAGGATTTTAAAAATGTTTTAAGTTTTTTTTTATTTGTTTTAGATTTATTTTATTTATATGAGCACACTGTTGCTATCTTCAGACACACCAGAAGAGGGCATCAAAGCCCCATTACAGATGGTTGTGAGCCACCATGTGATTGCTGGGAATTGAACTCAAAAACCTCTAGAAGAACAATCAGTTCTCTTAACCACTGAGCCATCTCTCCAGCACTATTTAAGGTTTAAAAAGAGGTAGGTTGATAAGTGTAAGTTTTGATAGAAAGCGATTTGTGTACAGACCTTTGGACTCACCAAGCTTGGATAGAGAGTGGAAAGCTTTCTCCAAGGTTGCCAAATTCAAATAAGTGGACTGGACATTGTGAGTGTGATTGTTACCGGACAGTATATAGTTTATTGATGATGGAAAAACAGCAACTGTTCAGACAAAAGAGGGGAACATTGCAAGATACCTGATCACATTGTGTAGCCCAAGATTGTGAACTTGGAACAGGAAAACCCTGTCTCTGCTTGTGGAGTTGCACAGCCCTGAGAGACGCCTTTAAGCCAAGAGCGTTCTGTTCAGTGTGGACAGGTTGTTGTGGCACGGCTCAGACTTACACACACCTTTTCTCCAACAGCTTTCTGTAAACGGTGTTAAATAAAATCAACCATAGGTCAAGAGGCAGAGCATGCGATCAGAAGGCAGGGGTGGACATAGGAAAACACAGGAAGTAGAAAGGAGGGAGACTGAGGTGGAGGGAACTGAAGGTGTGGAGAAGGAGCTTTTACCTTCTGAGACCATGGTAGAGTAGGGAGGTCTTTCTTGGCCTCGTTGAGCCAGCAGGTTTTCACCCCAAAATCTGGCCCCTTCATCTTCATTCATAAAATTGAAGGACTGGGATTTTGTTTTTAAAAACAACATACCATGAAAACCAATGTTTTAAGATAGAAACAATGTGTCTCTCCTCCATCTTGACTGATGACCTCATCAGAATATACGCTTCCACATGACTGGCAACAATCTTTACTATGGTTAAAGAGTCCACGCCCTGTGAGTTCAGGATCATCTTCAGATGACCACTTGCCACAAAACAATAACCATAAAACTTCTCTGTTCTAGTGAGCTTTCTGTATCATTGTATCTCTCTGTAGACTAAAGAAGCACCAACCAGACTCAAGGATTTCTGATTGGCATACACTTTTGTATGAAGATAACAATTTAAGGATACATTTGTTACAATGTACTATATTTGTGACTCAACTCTGGTTTAGAATATAGTGTATGTAATTATAAAAACTTAAGATTTTGAATGTCTACTTGGCTTATCAAAAGCTGGTTTAAGATGTGTGTCTAAACTCCTCCGCCTTTGCTAACTGCTGAGCACCAAGCTGCTATAAAGTGTAGATAAGCACAACACATGCTAGATGAATAAGGTAGGCATTTCATTCTAAAATTTTATGTTATATGAGCATTATATGCATTCATGCCTTTGTGATTGTGACAGACCCCTGGAACCATAGTTACAGACCATCGTGAGCTGCGGTGTGGTTGTAGGGATTTGAACTCAGGACCTCTGGAAGAGCAGCCAGTGCTCTTCACTTCTGAGTCATCTCTCAACCAGTTATATTTGATAACAAATAAGGGATACTGATTAATATGTTATACATCTCTAAGGCCTATTCAGCGTCACTGTGACATTTGTGTAGCTGTGTGTCCTTGTTCACCTTGTTGGGCTTTAGCTATTGGAGAAACTGAGTCATACAAAAACTGTGGTGACCTATAATGGTATGTGATAAAAGCAAGATATAATCTCTTATGGACTGAAGGTTATGATATTTATGGTTTATTTGGATGATAAAAGAGTTTCACCTCAACTTACAAAGGCTGAAACTTAACAGAGACAAAGTTCCAAAATCTGAATCTTAGAAAGTTACCGACTTATTGTAAAATGTTGAGGACAATTAACAATGCACGTCAAGAACAGGAACACGGTTTATTAAGCTCCTGTGTATGTTTCCAAAGTTAAGCACAAACAAGTTACTAGAAACAAGAGAAGTTTGTTCAGGTCAGACATCCTTACTATTACAGTCCTGAAAACATTAAGACGTTGGAAAACTGATGCTGCCCTGGGTCCTCTGCCTGCACTGAAATCAAGACTCCCACAGTGGAACCTTCAGTGATTGTCCAGGTAAGGGAGAAGTCTGTCATTTTTAAGAGATTTGGAAGCTGCTTGGTCTGTACTTCCTGCTTACTAAGGAGAAAATCATGCTCCCCAGAGCTCTGATGGTGTTGACTAGGGAGAGTTTTGTACAGTTTAGCTGCAAGCAACAACACGGGCTTCAGGTGCTCCTCAGTTCTCTCCCTGTGTAAACATCATAGGCCACTTTCCTAGAGTTGCTACTGTGTCCAGACACTGATCACATTGTTGCGAGATTCTAAGAAGAGATAAATCCACTCCACAGATTTCAATGCAACTTTTTACTATCCCTTTTTGTAAAGGAAGTTATTTTATAACGATTGCTCTCAGTAACCAACCACCTGCCTCTTGTGGTGAGTAATTGGATAGAATAAACTTCGAAGTTTCTGTAGGTTCTAAGGATATGAAAGCTTAAGTTGCAAGACTCTTAAAACTGTGCTTTGAGATCTGTGGATGTGACTTATAAAGGTCAGAAAAACTGCTTTAACTGTAATTTATAAAGGTCTAAGGAGGTGTTTTAAGGTGTGCAAATGCAATTGTAAAGGTCTAAGAAAGTGATTTAAGGTGTATGTAAAAATGAAAAACGTTTCATATTTCTTCCTTATCTATGCTATTGTTATATTTAGGCCTAGAAAGCTCAGAGTTTAAAATTCATCAATGGAGTTGGGATGAGTTATTGACCTAACTATGATAAACTGCGATTGCTATTACAGTCACAAGCTCAGGATTATGTATTTCCTATGGTATGCTATACTTCTAAGTACAGACTAAAAGTGCTTCTCACTGAGCTAAAAAATGCCTGTCCAATCTGTATACACCCAGTGTTCTGGAGAGAGAAAAGAGTTCTCACGCTTTTTATGCCAAGTCATTTTGGGGTCCCCATGCTTTTACTACAAATCAAAGGCGTGAGACTGCTGCCTTTTCTACAATGTGACATTCAGGACAGATTACACAGTAGTATGTTAGCATGTCTAAAATTTATCTCATTTTGTAAACTTAAAAAAATCTTCTAAGCTTTGAAGAATCTACCTAAATCCACCTTTCATGGGTCAAATGGATTCCAGATAAGTACTGTCTATCAACATCCTGTTTATTCTCCTGCCTATTCAGTTTATTCCCAAGGGTGGGGTTTCCTCCTCCTCTCTGAGATCTTGGGATGCCCCACCCCCAACTAATGAGCCTAAAAGTTTCAAAGGATCACCTAAGGAAAAAATTTCTTCTAATCTCCTTAACTTTACCTTCTGATCCTTATCTATACAGATGTGCTTCAGGGAAATGCTAGCTCCAGGTGTTTCCTCAAAGTCCGGGTGCCACACAGCTTCAAAGCACCTGCCCCATGATGGTTCAACTTAAAGATGAGTCTGCATTCCTCAGCTGCAGATGGCCCTGCAGAGCCTGGACAGTGAGGGGACAGTCTGCTGTATTTGAACCTCCCCAGCTTCCCAGCTTTCTTGGGTCCTCGGAGATATTGCCATACCCCAGAGAGCAGGAGGCAGTCTAAAGAGTATGATGACCCTGTGAGGCCTCATGGATCACCCCTTCCTATTTTCTCACCGTACAGAGTAAATAAGAGGAAGGGATGTCTGTAACCAACAACCACCCACGTTCCAGAACCAGCCTGCTCTCAGACCCTCAGTGTCAGAAGCCACATCATCACCTGTGGCCACAAGTAGTGCACCCTTATCCTGCCCAGGTCTTCGAAGGCGGCTCTTTTTCTCTTCCATGCCCACCCCCAATAAATCTCTCACATGAAGCCTGTTCTGTGCTGTGATCTTTGCAACATTCCTTAGCCCTCTGATCCATGGGAGAACTCTAAGAAGCCTCCCAGGGTCACCCAGAATGTTTGCCCAGCTGGGCAGGTGTCTGGTGGAGCAGGACCTGAAGCTGCATGAAGTCTGAGCAAAGATGGAAAATGTAAACGGACAAAGAGTGGAAGGGTGCTTCTTCTCATTCCTCTTTTAATACTGTCTGTCTGTCTGTCAGTCAGTCTGTCCGTGTGTCCCATGTGCTGGTATGTGTGTATGTATGCGTCCATGTATGTATATATGTCTGCACGTATATACGTAGGTTTGCATGTATGTACATATGTATGCATGCATGTACATATGCATATAAATGTATGCATGTATGTATGCATGTACATATGTGTGCATATATGCATGTATGTACATATGTATGTATGCATATATGTATGTATGTATGTATGTCTCTGTATGTATCTATATCTATCTATCTATCTATCTATCTATCTATCTATCTATCTATCTATCTACCTATCTATCCTACCTCTCCTCAATCCCTCCAAAATCAGATTGGCCTGCTCTGAGGGAAGAAAATGTCCCTATTTCTCCCCTCCCCCCACTTGCTCTGACTTTATCAGTCTCTCCTGTGATTATATCAGCAGCAGCAGCCAAAAGGCAGGGGACAGACAAGTACTCAGGACTGAGGGGCAGGGATGAGGTGGGAACCCCCCCTTCTTTGCATTCCAACTGTTGTTTACCTTGGGTCCTCGATCCAGAGGGTAGGTCAGGGGGAGGAGCTCATCCACATTCTCCTCCCTCAGCTCTCCCTGGGCGACCCTGCACCAGGAAGCCATGCTGTTTGCATTTTGTCAACCTGACACAAACCGATGGGGATTTGGGAAGAGGATCCTGAGTAGAGAAAATGCCTCCATCCAGGCTACCTTTAGAAAAGTCTATGAGGCATTTTGAAAATTATTATTAACGATGAATATGGAAGGGCTCAGCCCACTGGAGGTAATCTTGGCTGGTGGTTGTGGATTGTACAAGAAAACAGGTTGAGCATGCCATGAGGAACAAGGTAGTTAGCAATGGTTCTCATGGTCTCTGCTTCAGCTCCTACCTCTAGAGTCCTGCCTCAAGATCCTGCCCTGAATCTCTTCAATGATGGACTGTGATGTGGAAGTGTAAACGGAAAAAAATCCTTTCTTCCTCCAGTTGCTTTTGGTCATGGGGTCTTATCACAGCAATGGAAACCCTAACACAGAGGTGCACAAGGGCCCTACTCTGCTCCCTGAGTTCTCCTGCCCTTCTCTTGCCCTGGAGCCACAACCTCAGTAGCTCCTAGGATCTGATTCGCTTTGACCTCCAACTGGGTAGTGGGTTGGTTGTAGAGTCCATGGAGCCTGACTCAGACCTGTCCGGTATCTCGGATGGGGGCGACTGCGCTGCCCATGGTACTCCTGCTGCTGGCGGCTGCCTTGGCCCAAACCCAGACCCTCGCGGGTGAGTGCGGGGTCCGGAGGGAAACCGCCTCTGCGGGAAGGGCGGGGGCGGCACCGGGGAAGCCGAGTCCCCCAGTCGCACAAGAGACCCTTCGCCTCTTCTCCACCCGCGTCCCGAGCCCCAGGCCCTGCTCCCCGCCCCGCCCGCGCACACGCAAGGGGTCCAGGGAGGAGGTAAGGATCTCATCCCCGCGCCCCACCCAGGCTCACACTCGCTGCAGTATTTCAAAACTGCTGTGTCCCGGCCCGGCTTCGGGAAGCCCGGGTTCATGAAAGTCCGCTACGTGGACGACGCGGAGTTCGTGTACTTCGACAGCGACGCGGAAAATCCGAGATATGAGCCTCGGGCGCGGTGGATGGAGCAGCAGGGCAAGGGCGGGGCGGGCCGGGGGCGGGCGGGGCAGGGGGCGGGGCAGGGGCGGGGCAGAGGCGGGCGGGTTTCGGGGCGGGCCGGCGGGGCAGGGGCGGGGGCGGCAGAGGCTGCATGATGTCTGAGCAAAACGGAAATTGTAAACGTCCAAAGAGTGGAAGGGTGCTTCTTCTCATTCCTCTTTTAATACTGTCTGTCTGTCAGTCTGTCTGTCTGTCTGTCTGTTTGACTGTCTGTCTGTCTGACTGCCTGTCTGTATGTCTGATGTGTTGGCATGTATGCATGTTGTACGTATGTATATATGCATGTATGTACATATGTATGTATGTTTGTATATATCCGTCTCTATGTGTATCTATATCTAACTATCTGTCAATCTGTCTATCTATCTATCTACCTATCCTACCTACCTCTCCTCAATCCCTCCAAAATCAGATTGGCCTGCTCTGAGGGAAGAAAATGTCCCTATTTCTCCCCTCCCCCCACTTGCTCTGACTTTATCAGTCTCTCCTGTGATTATATCAGCAGCAGCAGCAAACAGGCAGGGGACGGACAAGTCCTCAGGACTGAGGGGCAGGGATGAGCTGGGAACCCACCCCTTCTTTGCATTCCAACTGTTGTTTACCTTGGGTCCTCCATCCAGAGGGTAGGTCAGGGGGAGGAGCTCATCCACATTCTCCTCCCTCAGCTCTCACTGGGCGACCCTGCACCAGGAAGCCATGCTGTCTGCATTTTGTCAACCTGACACAAACCAAGACAGATTTGGGAAGAGGATCCTGAGAAGAGAAAAAGCCTCCATCCAGGGCCGCCTTTAGGAAAGTCTATGAGGCATTTTGAAAATTATTATTAACGATGAATATGGAAGGGCTTAGCCCACTGGAGGTAATCTTGGCTGGTGGATTGTATAAGAAAACAGGTTGAGCTGCCATGAGGAACGAGGTAGTTAGCAATGGTTCTCATGGTCTCTGCTTCAGCTCCTACCTCTAGAGTCCTGCCTCAAGATCCTGCCCTGAATCTCTTCAATGATGGACTGTGATGTGGAAGTGGAAACTGAAATAAATCCTTTCTTCCTCAAGTTGCTTTTGGTCATGGGGTCTTATCACAGCAATGGAAACCCTCATTAACACAGAGGTGCACAGGGGCCTTTCTCTGCTCCCTGAGTTCTCCTGCAGCACAACCCTGCTCTTTCCTTGCCTTGGAGCCACAACCCTCTTTACAGCTTGTAGCTGTAAAATTATAAGAAATGCTGTCTCTTACCCTGCACTAGATCAGGCACTGTAGTGTTCGAAGATACCTGGTAGACATCTTCATCTCAGTCAGCAAAGCGTCTCACCCGCTCTGCTCCATCCCGTATCACACTGCTGATGGCTACTTTCTGATCCTGGCAGCAATCTCTCTTCTAGCCATCTAGTTGCCAAAGCAGGTTGTCACCAAGCCAGAAATACACAACCCAGCTTCATTGTGGGTTAGCAAGTCTAGTCACCACACACTCTCTTGAACTTAAATGGCCACATGAAAGAACACACAACACAATGACCTCTGATCCAATTGATAAGATAGAGTTTGCTCATCTATATATACAAAGCCCTGTACACATCCATCCCTTAAGAACAGTCATAACAACCTGTAAATGTGCAGAGAGAATCCTAACATCTGCCTCCATGTTCTCTCCACTGCCTCTCTCCTTCCTTGTTCCAGTCTCCTCCTCTCTACAACCTTTCTCCTTCCTTCTAGTCTAATGACAGGCCTAGTTCTATCTGGTACCGCCTTCAACTGCATAATGACATCGTGCTATAACAGCTCCAAGGGATCTGATTGCCTCTGACCTCCCATTGGGTAGTGCCATCTAGGGCTGGTTATAAAGTCCACGCAGCCCACAGGACACAGACGCGTCCAGGATCTCAGATGGAGCGATGGCACCGCGGATGCTGATCTTGCTTGTGGCGGCCACCCTGGCACTGACCGAGACCCGCGCAGGTGAGTGCGGGGTCTGGAGGGAAATGGCCTCTGCGGGGAGAGGCGGGGGCGGCACCCGGGAAGCCCGGTCCCCGCGTCAGTCACCAGACCCCCGCCCCTTCGCCACCGGCGTCCGGATCCCCGCGCCCTGCTCCCCGCCCAGCCCGTGCAACCGCCCGGCGTCCCAGGAGGAGGTCCGGGTCTCACCGCGCGCCGCCCCCAGGCTCACACTCGTTGCGGTATTTCCACACCGCCGTGTCCCGGCCCGGCCTCGGGGAGCCCCGGTTCATCTCTGTCGGCTACGTGGACGACACGCAGTTCGTGCGCTTCGACAGCGACGCGGAGAATCCGAGGATGGAGCCGCGGGCCCGGTGGATGGAACGGGAGGGGCCGGAGTATTGGGAGAGGCAGACACGGATCGCCAAGGGAAAGGAGCGGGACTACCGAGTGAGCCTGAGGAACCTGCTAGGCTACTACAACCGGAGCGAGGGCGGTGAGTGACCCACGGTCGGAGGTCACGACCCCTCCGCGTCCCCACACGGCCGGGGACTTCCAGGTCCCAAGTCCGAGGTTCAGGAGCAGAACGGACCCGGGCCGGTTTCCCTTTCAGTTTGGAAGGGTCCGGGGGCGGGAGAGGGCGGGGCGGGGCCCGGTCTGACCGCGGGGTCCCGCAGGCTCTCACACCATCCAGAGGATGTATGGCTGTGACGTGGGAACAGACTGGAGCCTCCTCCGCGGGTATGAGCAGCACGCCTACGATGGCCGCGATTACATCGCCCTGAACGAAGACCTGAAGACGTGGACAGCGGCGGACTTTGCCGCCCGGATCACCCGGAACAAGTGGGATCAGGCAGGTGTTGCAGATTATTACAAGTCCTACCTGCAGGGCTCGTGTGTGGAGTGGCTCCGCAGATACCTGGAGCACGGGAAGGAGACGCTGCTGCGCTCAGGTGCGGGGGCCGCGGGCTTCTCCTCCCTCTGCCCTCGGGCTGGGTCTCAGTCCTGGGGAAGAAGAAACCCTCAGCTGGGTGATGCCCCTGTCTCAGAGGGGAGACAGTGTCCCTGGGTCTCCTGATCCCTCATCACAGTGACTGCACTGCCTCTCCCAGGGCCCAGGCTTCTCTCTGGAGAGCTCTGAGTCCCTCTCAGGAGGGAAGGAGAGAATTTCCCCACTTAACAGCAGGGCCTCCCTGCTGTCAGCCATGGCCTCTCCCAGGCCAGGTTTCTGCCCACCCCCACTCTGAGGACACTGACTCCTGTCCTGCTGAGTGTGTCAGCCCTTACACCTCAGGACCAGAAGTCTCCTTTTCCTCATAGGAGACATGGACTCCACTACACTAGGCTGGTTCCCCCAGTTTCTAGGTCTTTCCAAAGAACACATTCTCACAGATCCCTCCTTGATGTGGGGTTTGCCTCTCTTCCACACCCCATTTCTCTCTATTCCCACAGAGGAGAATGGTCCCATGAGCCCTTATGGGGTACCCCAGAGGAACATAAATTGTGGAATTTCTTTTTCTTTTTTCTTTTTTTCTCTCTTTTTCTTATCTTTTACTTTCTTTTTTCTTTCCTTTTTTTTTGAAGGCATTATTTTGCTTCCAGTCATGTTTTCTCTGCAAACACACATTAAATCAATTATTTTCCATTCCCTCTTTTGTTCTGTGACCACCCATCTCATGCTATAGAACATCACATAAGGACGGCCATGTTGACCCACTGGCTCATGTGGATTCCCTCTTAGCTTCTGAGTCTCTCAGGAAAGTGTGCAGTTCTGTGCTGAGGGGACCAGCTCTCCCTGCAGCTCACTAGTGAGATGACAGTTGAAGTGTCAGACACACAGTTCAGTGTCATCCTTGATTTAACTGTGTCCTGTGTAGTCTTCAGTTTGTCTTGTTAACTGTGTGATTTCTTAAATCTTCTACACAGATCCCCCAAAGGCACATGTGACCCTTCACCCCAGACCTGAAGGTGATGTGACCCTGAGGTGCTGGGCCCTGGGCTTCTACCCTGCTGACATCACCCTGACCTGGCAGTTGAATGGGGAGGACCTGACCCAGGACATGGAGCTTGTGGAGACCAGGCCTGCAGGGGATGGAACCTTCCAGAAGTGGGCATCTGTGGTGGTGCCTCTTGGGAAAGAGCAGAAGTACACATGCCTTGTAGAACATGAGGGGCTGCCTGAGCCGCTTACCCAGAGATGGGGTAAGGAGGGTGTCGATGCAGATCTGGGGTCAGGAAAAGCTGGACCCTTCTGCAGACCCTGAGCTTGTCAGGGCTGAGGGCTGGGGTCATGACCCCCACCTTCATTTCCTGTACCTGTCCTTCCCAGAGGCTCCTCCAGGCACTGACTCCAACATGGAAACCAATGGTATTTATGTTGTCCTTGGAGCTGTGGCCATGATTGGAGCTGTGGCCATGATTGGAGCTGTGGTGGCTGTTGTGAGGAGGAGGAGGAAGAGAAACACAGGTAGGAACAGGCAGGGTCCGTTTCCCCTCAGCTTCCTTTAGAAGAATGCTCTGCTAATTAGTGGGAAACACGGTCACATCCCTCATTGCTGCTGTCTCAACTGGGTCCTCTGTCAGTTCTGGAAACTTCCTCCTGTCAAGACCTTCCTTGAACTCTCACAGCTTTTCTTCTCACAGGTGGGAAAGGAGACTACACCCCTGCTCCAGGTTAGTGTGGGGGCAGGAGTGTCCCTGAGGGTATTGGAGTGAAGCTGGAGATGTTGGGAGCTCTGGGAATCCATAGTAGTTCCTCCATTGAAATCTTCTGGGGGCCTGAGATGTACGGTGATATGAATCCATACATACGCATATACTATACAGAAACACACACACACACACACACACACACACACACACACACACATATACATGTGTTTTGTTTTACCCTAGGCAGGGACAGCTGCCAGAGCTCTGATGTGTCCCTCGCAGATTGTAAAGGTGACTCTGGGGTCTGACTGGGGAGGGGCAATGTGGATTGGGTTTCAGGGACTCCCAGAATCCTCTGTGAGTGGAGGGTTGTTGGGCTGTTGTCTTCACAGTGATGGTCTGTGACTCTCATTCTCTAGCATGAAGATAGCTGCCTGGAGTGGACTGAGTGACAGACGATGTGTTCAGGTCTCTCCTGTGACATCCAGAGCCCTCAGTTCTCTTTAAACACCAGTGTCTGGTGTTCCCTGTGATTCTATGGCTTCAGTGTGAAGAACTGTGGAGCCCAGCCCGCCCTGCACACCTGGACCCTGTCCCTGCACTGCCTGTGTTCCCTACCAAGGCCAACCTTCCTGGTCCAGCCTAGGAGGGTGTGTGTGTGTGTGTGTGTGTGTGTGTGTGTGTGACATCTTTATCTTGTGAACTCTGTGCTGTGCTCAGCTCCTCACTTCACACTGAGGATAAGGATCTGCGTGTGAACTTGAATGTTCACATCCTTGACCTCAGACTCGATTGCTTGTTGATTTAATGGATTGAGACTATTTAGAGGTTTGGGGTTTTTTTTTTCCTTTTAAATAAATGGTATATGGAGAAGCTTCCAGAATCTGTGTCACTAAACTGCGTGTGTCTGGTGGCACAGGAGGAGGCTGTGGCAGCCGAGTGTGAACAGGGCTGTGCCCAGGTGAGCTCAGTCAGTTCTTGTCTGTGATGAGGTGGGGCCTGGGCTTGCCATCCACTTGATTTAGCTACTAATGAAGCAGTCAGGAAGCTGCCTTCAGTGCCCTGTGTAGCCATGCTACTGTGGTGATTTCTGCTTCTCCCTTCCAGTGTCTTTCCCCAGGGTTCACAGGGGCTTTGAATTACTTTGCTCTTTCCCCCCTTTCCTGATTTATAAGAGGCCATTACCAACTTTGTTTTTTGTCATTGACTTGTGGATTATCTCCATTGGTAGACATATGCTGTATTACTACTTGGAATGCTATTGGTTATTCTGTGACCCAGGACTGCCTGTCCTCAGAAGGTGCTGTGGGTTTATCCCTGTCTCCTGAAAATGGCTGTCTCCTCTGAGCATCCTTCCCTTTCCCAGGTTGACCTGACCGCCCTCTGACCCAGGTCCTTCCTTTCTTTCTCCCTAGGTGAAACTCCCTCTCTCTGTTTCAGTCACTGGGAATGAACCTAGTTCTCCCTTTTCTGTGTTTGACATTTTTCAAGCTTTTCTGCCTCTATGCTAATTTCTCTAGCTGCATAGCCAACTCTGCTACTTCTCAGAAGAGAGAGAACCCTGCTGTTTTCCTTTTTTGTCCTCCTCCATGTTTTGAATCCCAAGCTTCTCCATTTCTTCCTGTATTTATCCCAGTTCCTCAGTCAAGTCTTTCCTCCTTTTTATAAACAATAGCCCCAAATGAGGGAGAGTGGAAAAGAAAACTGTTGGGGAAATCCATGCAGGGCATGGCCCAAGAAAAGCTTCAGCAAACACATTGTTGGCTTTTTGAAACAAAGTATCCATTCCTTTTCCCCTGCCTTTTGTTCTAAGGAACTTGAAATAAACCCGCCCATTCTGCATCGCCCCACATTTGGCACCACTTGTCATTGTTGCTTTTTTTTGAGCTGGGGACCGAACCCAGGGCCTTGTGTTTGCTAGGCAAGCGCTCTACCACTGAGCTAAATCCCCAACCCCTTGGCACCACTTGTCAAATGTTCATTTTATTTTCAAATAATGCTCAGTTCTGTACACCCTAAGCTGTTAGCTGCAAATTCCAACAAAGGTGCAGCAAATCGCTTCTTTCTGCCCCAGCCTGCAGTGATATGCCCCGACAAGAGCAGTCAAAACTTGAGGTTCCTATCCTAATGGAAGAGGCCATGACATCTCCTGAGCCTGCCACCATCCCAGGAGTTGTCCATGTTTGAGCATTGCCTTTCCTGCCTCAGCCTACTACTGTCATGAGGAGCTATTCACAATGGTGACACCTTTCCTCCTCACCTACAGTCTTGGTACCATACCACTCAAGGAACTGTCCCATAGGAGTTGCATCTCCATAGTGACAGCACCTCCTCTCCTGCCTTGCCCAGCAGCTCAACAGAGATGGTGCTGTAATGTTATATTGTTCTCAGCCCTACTTTAATGTGGTCTCTTAAATGCTTTAACCTCCCTTCAAGCCCACAACCCACTAAAGGTAGTGGAAAAGAAAGGGTATTAGGATACGGGGGAAATGGATCTGTTTAGGAATTGATCTGTGGAGCAAGTTTCCTCTGTGTTGTCAGGAAATCAGCAGTTCAGTTCACAGGTCAGTTCATTAGTGTCCAGATAGCAGCAGTGGTAGCATGACCTTGCAGAAACAGCTAGACCTCAGACAAATTGGCATGGGTCAGCAGGAGGGACTGGGATCAGCAGAGACACCAGGAGAAGTTCTTTAGCAAACTTCTGTCAGGGAAGAGCAGATCAGTGAAGACAGGAGACCAAGAAGCATTACAAAGAGAGCTATGCAAGCAATCCAAGCTTCCTGTCACTGTCCATTGTATCCCATTTATTCTCCCTCCAAACTTCGCATGTCCTCCATAAGTCTTGCCTCACCAAGTGTCTTGCCTTAGCCTATGAGTTTATCTTAGCTAAACTTCACATAAGTCTGTATCATTCACAGATTGACATCACTCTGCCAATCAACCCAGTCCACGGAAGCAGCAAGCAGCCGCCAGCACACCACCAGGACATATCTGGTGCATTTCTCTCTATGGAATCAGAACTAGTGGAGCTCCACAAAGCAATGTAAAGTGAACCAACCCCTGTGTATTGTAATCAAATAATCCTATATCATGGCTCCTTTCCCATCCTTGCTTTAGCAGAATGTCCTTTCACTTGTGTCTGCTTCAGGAAAGCACTCCTTCACATGTTTGCCTCAGCAAAATACCATCCACACAAATGACTTTGTAAGGAAACCAAAAGTTTGAGCTTCATGGCACTTCAGAAAAGCTGTGTGCAGCTGAGAAGAACTTCTCACCGGAGGGAAGAGGCTGGATAGGGATGGTACCTGGACATTCCTTGCTGGTCATTGTTTGTCCTGACTTCACAGAAAGAAATGGTGTTCTGGAGGCTTTGTGCCAATTCTGTGGACTCGGGCAAATTGGCAGATTGGAGCCCAAATTTTAGATATGTTAACTGATACAGACTCACATGGAGTTTGTTAAGACAGATTCATGTACAGTTTTGCTAAGACAGACTCACATGGTGTTTTGCTGAGCTGTGGAAGGACACAGAAATTTTGGAGGGAGTTTAACAAGACGCCATGGATAGTGATGGCGGGCTTGCATAGCTGGCTATGTAATGCTTCATTGGTCTCAAGTATTTGTCTCCACTGGTACCTCAGTTTTTAAGGCTGGCCCTCTTCAGCTGGCCCCATTCTCCCACCATTGGAGCTGCCACTCTGCAGTTCCCTTAGGTGTTCTGGGCCATGGCGCCCCCTACCTGCCCTTTGCTCACCTTCCCTTCAGAGCTACCTCTCCCACAGCTCCTCTAGGTTCACCTGGTGTTCAGTGCAGCTTCCTTAGGCCCTGCAGGGCTACTGTGAATTTTCTGGCCTTCCCTCCATCCCTCCACATTCAGAGCTGTAACCCTGCAACTTCCTTAGGCCCTGCTGGGCTACTGTGACTCTTCCTGCCCTCTCCTACCCTCTCATGTTAGAGACCCCTGTAACTTGCAACTCTAACCCTGCAACTCCTCTAGCCCTTTCATGGCTTCTGAGACCCCATTCCCACTTTACTATGAATAAGATCCTTTACGAGAGCTTGGTTCTCATTCCACTTCTGGCTTCTACAAAAGTTCTGGCATCAGGCACCTGGGATCTCCTGGAATCAGCATCAATTTGGACCAATATGCAATAGAGCCTGGTAAGTCCGATTATTTCTTTCCCCAGTGTATGGTTACCCTGATGAAAACCTGTAGTTCCCACTAGGAAAGGACTGGAGAAAGGCTAGCAGTATACATTTTAGATATTTTATAAGGGACTTACTCAGGGTCACCTGGCCATTCATTCATTCAAGGAGTTCTGCATCTGCAAACTGTCTCAAGGTTAGAAACTGATTCATGGGGCGAGATGCTCTTTTGTCACTAGTATGTAGCATTTCTCTCATTTCTTGACAATTTTCCCAATTACATGATCAAAGAAATATTCATTAGGCTTCTGTGGTGATTTGATTAACAATATTTCCTGAGCCTTGGTTGTGCATACCCAGAATCAGGCAGATCTCTGAGTTGGAGACCAGCCTTGGGTACAGAGTGAGTCCCAGGGCAGCCAGGGCTACAGGGAGAGACATGTAGCTGGTCTTTGTTACTTTGTTGGTTCTTTTTTCCCCACCCTTTATCCTCCTTGTTTCACCCCTACGGCTAGAGTTGAAAGAAGGAAAGGAAAGGAAAGGAGAGAGAGAGAGAGAGAGAGAGAGAGAGAGAGAGAGAGAGAGAGAGAGCTGTCAATCTAATTCCTTTCCAACAATTCTTCCAGTCTTCCAGCCCAGCCCCTTCTAATGTTTCTTTCAACCCTTCCTCCCTCAATTCCCAACACTGCACTTAAACAGTCCCTTCTCCCAGTTTTCCCAATGACAGCAGCTCCAGACTGTGACAACTGTTCTAGCCCCTCTGCTCTGTCAGCTCCACTGTCTCCCAACTATGTCTTCTGCACCAACTGCTTCTCCTCTCACTCTGCACATCCACTCCTCAGCCTCAGCCTCAGCCTCAGCCGGCTTTTTAATGAACTATCCTGTTCCTAGAAATTCAAGAGGCAACGAAGTTAAGGTCACAGTTTCAAGCAATTCTAACAGCTAAGAATTCTAAAGGGCCAGTTGTGTAGAAACTGGGAACCTTTTTAAGAGTCAGGTGCACAAGACAAACCGCACTACAGAAACACAGTCTAAAAATATATATATTGTGCCTAGTGTCTCCAGCCACCACATACTCGCTTGAACTTGAACTTAAATCACCACATGAAAAACACACAACACAATGACCTCTGATCCAATTGATAAGATATAATTGCCCACCTAGATATACAAAGCCCTGTACGCATCCATCCCTTACACATCCATCCCTTAAGAATATTCATAACAACCTGTAAATGTGCAGAGAGGAATCTTAACATCAGCCTCCATGTTCTCTCGGCTGCCTCTCTCTTCTCTTCGGTTCCAGCCTCCTCCAATCTAAAACTAAATGTTTCCAAAGTCGATCAGATAGTAGATATATGGAAACAAGCAACATTTGCCTATTTTGATATACTAGAGATAGATAGGGAGTCTTTGAAATCTCAGACACCTACAGGATATGGCATTCAGAATGTTTTATGAACACAAGGCTTTCCATAACAGTGAGGCACGAATGCTCTTGGCCGCACCACGTTCTAATTCAGAGAGGATGGAGGGCATCGAGGAACCTCCATATGGAGTTTGCTTCAAATGTGGCAGAGCTGGGCACCAGCCAAAACCTGCCCATGCGTCAACTGCAGACTGCATGCTGTCCTAACAGGGGACAAGCAGAACACAGAGGAAGATGACTGTGAGCTTTGCCAAGACAAGTCGGGGAGTCCTTCAATATTCCTGCTCCACAAAGATGTCCACCATACACTGGGCCAGCAGCCTGAAGCTGGATGCCTCAGCACTGCAGAAGAATCTTGGGTGACTGTCCAGGCAGCCAGCAATGTCTGCCATTTCTGCAGCTTTTGAAGCTGCTTGCTCTGCATTTCCCGTTTTCTCAGGGAACATTTATCCTTCTCAGGTCACTGATGGGGGGGAAGACTGGATAGCTACAGTCTCACAATAACCTTAAGTTGTTTAAGATTTAAGAAAATGATTTAGGTCTAGGAAGATATTTTCAGGGGGATAACTTCAAGCTATGATGGAAAGGGAATTAGGCAAAGAACTTTGGACGCAGGACAGATAGGACTTCGGATGCATGGCAGATAATAGTTTCTCAATGGTTGAGAGATACAAAGAACCAGACTTTATAAGTGTAATTCTTATATTTTTAATATTAATAATTAATTAAAATTCTTAAAAAATAATTACTCTTAATTAAATAAAGAAATAATAATTCTCAATGTAGAATTAATAATTGTTAACTCTTTTTTTTTTTTTTTTTTTTGGTTCTTTTTTTCGGAGCTGGGGACCGAACCCAGGGCCTTGCGCTTCCTAGGTAAGCGCTCTACCACTGAGCTAAATCCCCAGCCCCTGTTAACTCTTTATAATTATGTTTTTACCCGTGTCCTCACTGTGTATAGTTGATGATGTCAGAGAAAGATTTGCCTTTTATAGGACTAACGGGGGCAATGCTGAGGTAATGTTGTTGTGCCCTGTGTGAGGAAGCGTCTCCTTCCTACCCTGCCTACCTAAAGCACCTTCTTAAGATGAGATACAAAGCCTATGTCCTATAGCCAAGAAGAGCAGAAGGCAGGATTTTGGTCAGAGGGAGGAACTCTGGGAAGAGAGAAGCATGGGGGATTCAACACCCAGACTCAGAGGGGTCGGGATGTGTGAATCTGAGGAGAGGTGAGCAGCCACATGGCAGAACTTAGGATGGTGTAAATGGGATAACTGAGTTAGGAGAAGCTGGGACAGGCCCAGCATGAAGCCTAGGCATCCATAAATAAATGTAAGTCTGCTGTCATTGTGCAGAGCAAGGACGGGCAGCCAGGAATGCCCCACAGAAGCAGCAGGAGCTGGGGCAGGAGCAAGAGCAAGCAGACAAAGAGCAAGCGATTCCTTCCATGTCTTCACTGAGGCCTCCAGCAGAAGGTGTGGCCAGATTAGAAACGGGGAGGGACTCCACTCAAATAATCAGGATTACAGGTGTCTCTTCCTCCATCAAAGGAAAGGATCAGAAACTGATCTTCCCACCTCACCTTAAGCAAAACCACCTCACAGATGGTGCCCTCCATTTTGGGGTTTTAGTTAACCCCCCATGTAGCTGACATCAAACAATCAACATCATAGTCCAGGTCAGAGTCTGCACCTACTCTGGGGCTTTGCAGCTCCTCTGAGCACTCAGGGCTCTGCTTCCTGCCTCCCCTCTTACAGGGCGTTTTCTTCCCACGGCTGGAAAAGCATGTAAAGTTCTTCTGGATGTAAGTGTGATGAGAGCAGGGCAGCATGAGACCTGAGAGCCTGGAGAAGCACAGACAGCAGGGAAGTCCTGGGGCAGCTCAGCCAGCCTGGGTCCCCTTTACCCTCAGCTCCATGGGCTCAGACTCCGTCCTCTCTGTTTCTTCCACCAGGTGGCGCGATTGGACAAGAATGGGACGCTTCTCCATCTTCAACAGGTGAGACCTGGAGGGTCAGCTGTGGGAGGGAAGATGGGGGAAGGGGACACCTTTCTCTGAGGAACATTCTGGGTGTTTGGATGTTCTGGTCTCTTATAAATTAGTATCCAACCATCTGAGTGGAATTTATCCTGTTCATGGGGAATCAAAACTGACATCTGCTCAATTACAAAGATCAGCACACACTGTGTCTTCTCCCTGGGATGAGGCTGTGATCCACTGTGCACAGTAGGTCCATAAAGTGAAAGATCTTTTGTATATTTAATTTTATCCTGTTCTATAAACTGTCATTTCAATACACACTATTTCAACCATCTCAGACTTCCTGTTACAGAGCTCTCTTCATTGGCTGGTGGTCCACTGTTGTCTGAACAGCACTGTGCCCTCCGCCCCTGGCCTCACACTCTCGATGTGTAGAAGAAAGACAGGCAGGATTATTAAAATCATACTTTTATATTTTGTTTTCTTTTTTTCGGAGCTGGGGACCGAATCCAGGGCCTTCTGCTTGCTAGGCAAGCGCTCTACCACTGAGCTAAATCCCCAACCCCTATATTTTATTTTCATGACCTGTCCTCTTTGTGCATATAAACATGTAGGTGCACAACCATTGCATCCCTTGGAACTGAAGTCACAGATGGTGGAAGCCACCGTGTGCTGAGGGAACTCAACCTGGATCCTCTGCACCAGCAACAAGTGCTCCTGGCTGCTGAGCCATCTCCCCAGCCACCATTGGAATGTTTGCCTCAGGAACCACACAGCTGCCTCACAGATGCTGGTTGACACCATAGAGAAACCAGAGGCCAAGGAAGAGACAGGGTCAGTGCAGAGCTCAGGAGGGAGGGGAGCTGGGCATGGATGGGGTGAGACTTGAGGGACAGAGACAGAGAGGGGCTGAGCAGGAGGAGATAGAGCCAAAGGGGGAGACCTAACTCAGCAGAGTGGCCTGTGTGAGGGCATTTCCCTCAGCCTGCACTGGACACATCTCCAGAACCCTGCTGGCCTCTTACAATTCACAGTGACTGCTGTGCTGGCTTGAATGAGAACAGCCACAGAGGCTCATGGGAATGAATCCTTCAAATCCAGCTGAGGCCATGTTCAGAGAGGATTGGGAGGTGTGGCCTTGATGGAGGATGTGTGCCACTGGTGTGTGCACTGAGGTTTCAAAAGACTTTCACTGGGCTGGAGAGATGGCTCAGTGGTTAAGGGCAACGACTGCTCCTGAGTTCAAATCCCAGCAAACACATGGTGCCTCGCAAACCTCTGTAATGAGATCTGATTCCCTCCTATGGTATCTGAAGACAGGTACAGTGTACTTCATGAATAAATTATATATATTATATTTAATAATATTTTATATTACATATATTATATGTATAAATTTTTTAAAAATCGACTTTCACTATTGCCAGTGTCTCAGTCTGTTACTTGCAAATCAAGTCGGGAGCTCTCAGCTGTTCCCCCACCACACCTGTCCTCTGCCATCATAGACACAAATCCTCTGAAACTAGAGAACAGATTAAACATATTCTTTTATAAGATACCTTGGCCATAGTGTCTTATCACAGTAATAAAAACTAACTAGAGCTAGTGTGCTGACACAGGCCTTCTATCCTATTGTGGTTGATTGAATAGATGGTCCTCATAGGCTCATGTGTTTGGATCCTTGGCCCACAAAGAGTGGCACTATTAGGAGGTGTGGTCTTGTGGGAGTAGGCATGGACATGTTGGAGGAAGTGTGTCACTGAGAGGAAGGGCTTTGAGGTCTCTGTGCTCATGCTCTGCCCAGTGTGGAATGAGAGCCTCTTCCTGGCTGCCTTTGGATCAAGATGTACAAGTCTCAGCTCCTTCAGCACCATGTCTGCCTGCAGCTGCCATGCTTCCTGTTATAATGGACTAAACCCTTGAAACTGTTACCCAGCCACTATTGAATGTTTCTTTTTAGAAGTGTTGCCTTGGTCATGGTGTTTCTTCACAACAATGAAAGGGAAACTGTGACATCCAGCCCTCAGGATGCAAAGGCCATGTATCTCTGGGAGGTCAAGGTCAGCTTGGTTTACATAGTAAGATCCAGGACAGCCAGAGCAGTGCAGACAGACCTTGTCTCAAAAAACAGAATAAATAAGAAGAAAAGTAACAGACAGATCCTTTCTGTGGGGCTGCCTATCCCAACCGCATCCTTAGGTCAGTCAGGATGGAACCTAAGAGCTTCAAGTTCCCACGGAAAACACTCACAGCACCTAATAAGAGTGGTTCACTGAAACAGGTGCCGCCGAATCCTGGTGAGGCTGCTGGGCTGCTGTGGAGACCTGCATGGGGAGGTGACTGGAGTGCACACCTGTGCTCACCCACATTTGTTGCTCTGTGTGATGGGTGACTCTCTTCAGGAGCCCCCACCCATCTCTCCTCTTCTTTCCACTTCAGTTCTATGGCTGCGATTTGGAGAGATCCACAGAATGAACAAACGTGTAAATTTAATCTTTCCCCACACTACTGATCAGGGATGAAACCTCACATCACCAGTGTGTGCTCTCTGGCCTGAGAATCATCTTTCCTCCAATGTCCACACTGCTCAGGCCTGAGGAACTCTGGGGCCCCAACTCAGTTATTAGATCCAGTGTCCCACACATTCATGTCCCTCACCCCTTCAGCTCCTAAGTGTGAGTGAAGGTCAGAGAGGGAGTGAGAGGTCACAGATTGATAACTTCTCCCACACTCTCTCATTATTCTGTGGTATAGTTAATTACAGTTCCCCTCCTACTGTGATTTAGTCACTAAAGCAGCTGCACAGGGGAAGTGTGGACACAGGGAAGTGCAGTGTAGCACAGGGCACTGTGCTGTCTGTGGTCTCCACAGGGGTCTCTTCCCTGTGGACAACGGGGTCTCCTGTGCTGAGACAAGGACCCAGGTCCACATGGACAATCTCAGGACTTGGAATGAAGATCCTTGTAAAACACACCCACCTGGAGCCACAGATGCATCTTCTGGGAATAAACACAAGGAGTCTGGGTCTAAACCCGAGGTTCAGAAGACAGATCCTGAGGGAAGAGGCAAAGTCATCTCTTTACAGATGAGTGTCCTGCACTCAGGCTTGGCAGTGTGGGCTGCCCATGCAGGTGAACAGAGCCTGGTCTCTGTGGGGTCTGGGTGGGGCTTGCAGGCAGCGCCTCCTCTTAAAGGAGAAGCATCTCTCCACTGCATGCACAAGGCTTGTGTTGTGATTGTATTCCCGGAAGTCACTTTTCTTCTAGAAGACTCCAGGGACTGACTTCTGAAGAGAAGAAGGAAGAGGAGGGTGGAGGAGAAGACACAGAATGTCAGGCCTGCATGCGTCTCCTGGTGTTCAGGCAGTTTCTGGGTCAGAACTCAGAGACACCATGACAAACAGCGCTCTGCCCCACAGCAAAGGGTTCAGGCAAAGTCTTAGTTGCCAGGCGGTGAGGTCAGGGGCGGGGCAGGGGATTCCCCAACTCCCCAGTTTCACTTCTGCTTCTAATCTGTGTCAGGTCCTTCTGCCCGGATACTGATGAGATTCTGGAAATTCTCACTCCCACTGGGTGGCGTGAACCCTGTGTACCAATCAGCGTCGCCCCAGGCACTGGTTGTAAAGTCAACGCAGCACGCTGGACTCAGACGCGTCCCGAATCTGAGATGGGGGCGATGGCGCCGCCCACGCTGCTCCTGCTGTTGGCGGCCGCCCTGACCCCGACCAAGACGCGCGCCGGTGAGTGCGGGGTCGGGAGGGAAACGGCCTCTGCGGGGAGTAGGGGGGGGACCGCACCGGGGAAGCCCGGTCCTCGAGTCGCACTTCAGACCCCCGCCCCTTCTCCACCCGCGTCCCGAGCCCCGCGCCCTGCTCCCCGCCCGGCCCGCGCTCCCTCCCGCGCTCCCGGGAGGAGGTCCGGGTCTCATCGCGCGCCGCCCCCAGGCTCACACTCGCTGCGGTATTTCCACACCGCCGTGTCCCGGCCCGGCCTCGGGGAGCCCCGGTTCATCTCTGTCGGCTACGTGGACGACACGGAGTTCGTGCGCTACGATAGCGACGCGGAGAATCCGAGATATGAGCCGCGGGCGCGGTGGATGGAGCGGGAGGGGCCGGAGTATTGGGAGAGGCAGACACAGATCGCCAAGAGAAACGAGCAGGTTTACCGAGTGGACCTGAGTACCCTGCGAGGCTACTACAACCAGAGCGAGGGCGGTGAGTGACCCCGGGTCGGAGGTCACGACCCGTCTACTCCCCCACACGACTGGAGACCTCCTGGTCCCAAATCCGAGGCTCGGAGCAGAACCGACCCGGGCCAGTTTCCCTTTCAGTTTGGAGGAGTCCGCGGACGGGCGGGGCCGGGCAGGTGGGAGGGGCAGATGCGGTCGCCCCAGCGAGGCGTGTCTGACCACGAGGTCCCGCAGGCTCTCACACCTACCAGAGGATGCATGGCTGTGAGTTGGGGTCGGACGGGAGCCTCCTCCGCGGGTATATGCAGTATGCCTATGATGGCCGCGATTACATCGCCCTGAACGAAGACCTCAAAACGTGGATGGTGAAGGACACAGCAGCACGGATCACCAGAAACAAGTGGGATCAGGCTGGTTTTGGAGAGAGAAAGAGGACCTACCTGCAGGTCGAGTGCTTGGAGTGGCTCCGCAAATACCTGGAGCTCGGGAAGGAGACACTGCTGCGCTCAGGTGCGGGGGGGCCTCTGGCTTCTCCTCCTCTGCTCTCCCGCTGGGGCTCAGTCCTGGGGAAGTAGGAACCCTCAGCTGGGTGATGCCCCTGTCTCAGAGGGGAGACAGTGTCCCTGGGTCTCCTGATCCCTCATCACAGTGACTGCACTGCCTCTCCCAGGGCCCAGCCTTCTCCCTGGAGAGTTCTGAGTCCCTCTCAGGAGGGAAGGAGAGAATTTCCCCACTTAACAGCAGGGGCTCCCTGCTGTCAGCCATGGCCTCTCCCAGGCCAGGTCCTCTGCCCACACCCACTCTCTGAGGACACTGACTCCTGTCCTGCTGAGTGTGTCAGCCCTTACACCTCAGGACCAGAAGTCCCTTTTCCTCATAGGAGACATGGACTCCACTACACTAGGCTGGTTCTCCCCAGTTTCTAGAACTTTCCATAGAACACATTCTCACAGATCCCTCCCTGATGTGGGGTTTGCTTCTCTTCCACACCCCATTTCTCTCTATTCCTACAGTGGAGAATGGTCCCATGAGCCCTTATGGGGTACCCTGGAGGAATATAAATTGTGGAATTTCTTTTTCTTTTTTTCTCGCTTTTTCTTATTTCTTACTTTCTTTTTTCTTTCCTTATTTTGGGAGGCATTATTTTGCTTCTAGTCAGAGTTTGTCTGCAAACACATATTAAATCAATTATTTTCCATTCCCTCTTCTGTTCTATGACCACCCATCTCATGCTATACAACATCACATAAGGACGGCCATGTTGACCCACTGGCTCATGTGGATTCCCTCTTAGCCTCTGAGTCCCTCAGGAAAGTGTGCAGTTCTGTGTTGAGGGGACCAGCTCTCCCTGCAGCTCTCTAGTCGATGACAGTTGAAATGTCACACAGGTCGATGACATACAGGTCAGTGTCATTGTTTTTACTATGTCTTGTGTATATTTCAGTTTGTCTTGTTAACTGTGTGATTTCTTAAATCTTCCACACAGATCCCCCTAAGGTACATGTGACCCTTCACCCCAGACCTGAAGGTGGTGTCACCCTGAGGTGCTGGGCTCTGGGCTTCTACCCTGCTGACATCACCCTGACCTGGCAGTTGAATGGGGAGGACCTGACCCAGGACATGGAGCTTGTGGAGACCAGGCCTGCAGGGGATGGAACCTTCCAGAAGTGGGCAGCTGTCGTGGTGCCTTCTGGGGAGGAGCAGAAGTACACATGCCATGTGGAGCATGAGGGGCTGCCTGAGCCACTTACCCAGAGATGGGGTAAGGAGAGTGTGGGTGCAGAGCTGGGGTCAGGAAAAGCTGGAGCCTTCTGCAAACCCTGAGCTGGTCAGTGCTGAGAGCTGGGGTCATGACCCCCACCTTCATTTCCTGTACCTGTCCTTCCCAGAGGCTCCTCCAGGCACTGACTCCAACATGGAAACCAATGTTATTTATGTTTTCCTTGGAGCTGTGGCCATGATTGGGGCTGTGGCTGTGATTGGAGCTGTGGTGGCTGTTGTGAGGAGGAGGAGGAGGAGGAGGAGGAGGAAGAGAAACACAGGTAGGAACAGGCAGAGTCCGTTTCCCCTCAGCTTCCTTTAGAAGAGAGCTCTGCTCATGAATGGGAAACACGGTCACACCCCTCATTGCTGCTGTCTCAACTGGGTCCTCTGTCAGTTCTGGAAACTTCCTCCTGTCAAGACCTTCCTTGAACTCTCACAGCTTTTCTTCTCACAGGTGGGAAAGGAGGAGACTACACCCCTGCTCCAGGTTAGTGTGGGGGCAGGATTGTCCCTGAGGGTATTGGAGTGAAGCTGGAGATGTTGGGAGCTCTGGGAATCCATAGTAGCTCCTCCATAGAAATCTTCTGGAGGCCTGAGTTGTACCGTGATATGAATGCATACATACGCATATACTATACAGAAACACACACACATATATATGTATATATATATATGTATGTATATAAATATACATGTGTTTTGTTTTACCCTAGGCAGTGACAGCTGCCAGAGCTCTGATGTGTCCCTCGCAGATTGTGAAGGTGACTCTGGGGTCTGACTGGGGAGGGACAATGTGGACATGATTGGGTTTCATGGACTCCCAGAATCCTCTGTGAGTGGAGGGTTGTTGGGCTGTTGTCTTCACAGTGATGGTTTGTGACTCTTGTTTTCTAGCATGAAGACAGCTGCCTGCAGTGGACTGAGTGACAGACGATGTGTTCAGGTCTCTCCTGTGACATCCAGAGCCCTCAGTTCTCTTTGGACACCAGTGTCTGAAGTTTCCTGTGATTCTATGGCTTCAGTGTGACGAACTGTGGAGCCCAGCCCGCCCTGCACACCTGGACCCTGTCCCTGCACTGCCTGTGTTCCCTACCAAGGCCAACCTTGCTGGTCCAGCCTAGGGGTGGGGGGTGGGGACATCTGCATCCTGTCACTCCGTGATACCCTGAGCATCAGCTCCTCACTTCCACACTGAGAATAAGAATCTGAGTGTGAACTTGATTGTTCACATCCTTGACCCAAGACTGGATGGCTTTTTTTTTTTTTCTTTTCTTTTTTTTTTTTCGGAGCTGGGGATAGAACCCAGGGCAAGCGCTCTACCTCTGAGCTAAATCCCCAACCCTGACTGGATGGCTTTTTAATTACTGGATGGAATGTTTAGAAATTCTTTGTTTTGGGCTTGGTTTTTTTTTTTTTTTTTTTTTGAAAAAAAAAATAAATGGCAGATGGAGAAGTTTCCAGAATCTGTGTCACTAAGCTGTGTGTATCTGGTGGGACAGGATGAGGCGGTGGGAGCTGAGTGTGAACAGGGCTGTGCCCCGATGTGCTCAGTCAGTTTTTATCTTTGATGGACTCAGCCTTGGCTCTGCCACCTTGTCTGGGGCCACCCGGCCTGCTTATGCCTTTCTTTGCCTGAGCTAGGTGTTTTCTACTTCATGGGCCCTGGTTTCCAAGTAGCATACATGGGGGTTACCACCGGCCAAGAATACTGGAGACTTCTGCTAGCTTGCTTCTACACAAGAGTAAGTTTCACTCTATTGTTAGAGATTTCAGGATATTGAAATTTATTGTAGGTAAGAAGTTTCTGGGAAATCAAAACTTATGCCGTTGGTTTCTGATGTGACGTTTATCGTTACCCTGACTACCAGTTTCTGTTGTGTGATTTTTTTCTGCCTATAAGCAAGTGGTTTTTGCTTGATTACCTGAGACTTGCTCAGAATATTTCTTGTCTCCATTTCTCATGCCTCTTGTCCCATCCTTTCCCACTCCCCTCTCCAAGGTCTCCGTTGACGTTCCCGTGGGCTAGGACACTTGGCGCCCAACATCTGGTGCCTGGATAGTAGAGGGGGCTCCATGAGGAAGAAGACTCAGGTAGCCAGTGTTGTATGTAGAAATACCATCGCATGCCATGGGCGCCTGCTGCAGCCGAAATGAAGGTGAGTGATAGAGTCTGATTATGGGACAAGCATTAAGCCAACATGAGGTCTATGGAGACAGTTAAAAGGGGCATTAAACCTGTGAGGAGTAAAGGTAAAGACCAACGATTTATTTAAATATTTTGATTTTGTTAAGGATCTTTGCTCATGGTTTCCTCAAGAGGGAACTATCGATATTATAAGTTGGAATAGAGTAGGAGATGCTCTTAAAGATTTCTATAACACTCTGGGGCCTGAAAAGGTTCCTGTGACTGCTTTCTCTTATTGGAATCTAATTAAAGAATTAATAGATAAAAAGGAGACAGTAATAGCTATGACATCACAAACTGAGGAGATTCTGAAAGATTCCTCCAAGACCAATAAGGTCAAAACACGGAGAGAAGAGTAAATCGACCTAATTTCCCTAGAAAGTGAGGATGAGGGTGCACAAGGGGGACACGGGGTGCCTGAGGGCAGAAAAAAGGTTCACAAAAAATGATGAAAGAGAAAAATCTGATATTAGACTCAAGCCAGATGTGAGACCTAAAAAATGTCCTCCTCTTAAAGATCTGTCTGACCTCGACAATGAAAATGACCCAAAATCAGCAAAAGTGAATTGGGAATCCTTAGAAGATGAGGAAGCCAAATACCACAACCCCAATTGGCTTCTGCCATTATCTCTGCCACCTCCTTATAATCAGGCCTCTGTGCCTACTGTAATGGCGGTTGTTGACCCCAAGCAAGAGTTGAAATAAAAAAAAATTACTTATCTTGAGCAACAAATAAAGCTAGAGGAACTTTATCAGTCTGTGATTAACAAGTTACAAAAATTAAAAACGGGATGAGCCTGTGACAGATACAAGCTTAAAAGCAGAAACAACTCGCCCTCCACAGCAGCCTGGACCATCCGTACCAAAAGGCAAGATGCGTGTGAATCCTAACCATGAAAATGAAAGCACAGATGTCTTAGAAGCCTTCCCGGTTACAGAAAGTGTAGATGCTCAGGGACAGCCTTGGAGACATCACCAGGGATTTGACTTGAGAATTATCAAAGAATTAAAAGCTGCTGTGGCCCAATATGGTGCTTCTGCTCCTTACACTCTGGCCATTTTAGAATCAGTGGCTGAAAACTGGCTCACTTCTGGGACTGGAATACACTAGTCCATGCCGTCCTGACTGGAGGCGATTATCTTCTCTGGAAGTCAGAATGTTTTGAACATTGTAGAGAGACTGTCAAGAAGAATGCTCAGGCAGGTGATGGATGGACCTTTGACGAGCTGACTGGATCAGACAATTATGATATTAATGATTCTCAGGTGCATTGTGGTCCTGGCTGTCGCTCAAATTCAAGCGGCAGACACTGGGGCCTGGAGAACACTCCCTGTTAAAGGTGATCCAGGAGTGTCGCTTACTGGGGTGAAACAAGGACCGGATGAGCCTTTTACAGACTTTGTACACAGGCTCATGAGTCCTGCAGGTCTCGTGTATGAATGTACAGAGGCAGGTGTTGATCCTGTGAAACAATTGGCCTATGGAAACGCCAATCCAGCCTGCCAGGCGGCTATCAGATGCTATAGAAAGAAGACTGATTTGACAGGTTACATCCGCCTCTGTTCAGACATCGGACCCTCATATCAACAGGGTCTTGCTATGGCTGCAGCCTTTGGTGGACAGACTGTTAAAGAATTCATCACCAACAGAGACGAAAATAAACGGGGGTGTTTTAAATGTGGTAAGGCAGGACATTATGCTAAGGATTGTTCCGGAGATCCAATTAGGAAACAATCTGATCTCCCTGCTCCTGGCCTCTGTCCAATATGCAAATGGGGAAAACATTGGGCAAATTTCTGCAGATCAAAGAGGGAGGCTGAAGGGAACACAATACATCATCAGGGAAACGGAGGGAGGGGCCAGCCCTGGGCCCCGAAACAAGTCTGTGGGGCAGTCAGCTTTGTTCCAGCCAACTCCAAAAATCCATTTCAAAACTTAGTAGATTAACCCCAGGAGTGCGGGACTGGACCTCTGTTCCCCCTCCCACACAGTATTGACCCCTGAGATGGGGGCTCAGGCTCTCAATACTGGAATCTATGGTCCGCTGCCATCTCAAACGTTTGTATTGATTATAGTAAGAAGCAGCGTGACCATGAAAGGGCTGCAGATTTATCCTGGAGTCATAGACAATGATTATACAGCGGAAATTAAAGTTATGGCCAAAGCAGTAGACAGTATTATAACCGTTCCCCAGGGTGAGAGGATAGCTCAGTTAATATTGCTTCCCCTAATGAAAACTGACAATAAAATACAACATCCCAAAAGAGGAGATGGGGGTTTTGGATCATCAAATATTTACTGGGTACAGGAGATGACTGCTCAGATACCTTCCCTCAAACTTTAGCTAGAAGGAAAGCTATTTACAGGATTAATTGATACAGGAGCCAATGTGACTGTTATTAAACAAGGAGATTGGCCCTCCCATTGGCCTACTGTAGAGACATTAACTAACTGAGAGGGATTGGTCAGAGTATCAACCCGAGACAAAGTTCAAAATACCTTACTTGGAAAGATAAGGAAAATAATTCAGGCCTCATTAAGCCTTTTGTAATTCCTCATTTGCCTGTGAATTTATGGGGGAGGGGCTTGCTTTCCCCGATGATAGTTATAATGTGTCGTTCTAATGCGGAGATTGCTGCTCAGATGTTGGCCCAGGGACACAGGCCCGGAAAAGGATTGGGAAAGCGAGAAAACGGCTCTACAACCTATCTCAGCCACAGGCCAGAAGGATGAAAAGGGGATTGGGAAATTTTTGATTTCCGCCATTGATGTGCCTGCACCCCAAGGGTATGCTAATCCAATTATCTGGAAGTCTGATGAGCCCATAGGGGTCGATCAATGGTCTTTAACCTCTGAAAAACTACAATTAGCACAATTGTCAGTGCAGGAACAATTGGAAGCAGGACAGATTCAAGAGAGTAACTCTCCTTGGAATACTCCTATCTTTGTTATTAAGAAAAAAATCTGGCAAATGGAGGCTGTTACAAGAGCTGTGAATGCTACCATGGTACTCATGGGTGCCCTCCAACCTGTGCTGCCTTCTCCCGTGGCTATACCTCTAGGTTATTTTAAGGTAACAGTTGATTTAAAAGAGTGCTTTTTTTTAATAATTCCTGTATATCCTGATGATCAGAAAAGGTTTGCCTTTAGTCTACCATCTATAAATTTTAAAGAACCTATGAGGCACTATCAGTGGAGAGTCTTGCCTCAAGGAACGGCCAATAGTCCCACCCTATGCCAAAAAATACCTTGCTAAGGCCATACAAACAATCAGAGGTTCTTGAACAGCATGTATATTGTCCATTACATGGATGATACATTAATAGCAGGACACGAAGGTGGACAGGGTTTACAATGCCTTACCCAGCTGACAAAAGGGCTAGCAGCTTCATGGCTTCCAGTAGCTCCAGAAAAGGTTCAGTTATGGGAGCCTATAATTACGTGGGATCCCAAATGAACGGACCAAAGATAATTCATCAAAAGGCTCCCATTCGCAGGGATCAATCATATACTCTTAATGACTTCCCAAAATTGTTGGGTGATATTAATTGGCTTCGACCTTATTTAAAACTTAACTACCAGAGAATTAAAACCCTTGTTTGATGTATTCAAAGGAGATCCTCACCCTAAATCCTGAAGATCAATTTCTCAGTCAGCACCTTTGGCACTGTAAAAGGTCGAGGATGCCATCGCCAAACAATTTGTCACTCATACAAATTATTATCAACTTTTGGTGCTCAGCACATTTAAGCTGACCATGACACCAGCCGGCCTTTTTTGGCAGAGTAACCCTATGGTGTGGATTCATTTACCTTCTTCCCCGAAGGAGGTTTTATTACCTTACTGTGATGCTGTATCAGAGTTCGTTATTTTAGGAAGAGAGAATGCTAGAAAACACTTTAGAATTGAGCCAGCAGAAGTTATTCAGCCTCACCCCCAACCTCAGGTGGACCGGCTTTCACAGGACACAGACACAGGGCCTGTTGCCTGGGCCTCAGGCAGGAGCTTTAGACAACCATCGTCCACCTGACAGGCGAATTCAATTTTGTAAGCCACATGCTCTTATATGTCCCCGAATTATTAGTAAAGATCCTTTAGACGAGGCTTGACTGGTGTTTACTGATGGATCCTCTAATGGCATTGTAGCCTGTACTTTTAAAGATGAAAATAGTTAAATTCCAGACTCAAACTCCTCCGCCTGAGTGGTTGAGCTACAGGCCAGTGCTGCAGTTCTTTCTGCCTCTCCTGAGGAATCCTTGAATGTTTATATGGACAGCGCTTACCTAGCCCATCCCACACCTCTGTTAGAACCTGTGGGACACATTCGATGTCTCAGAAACAGCCACCTTGTTTTTTTTTTATTTATTTTTTAAGATTTTATTTTATTGTATATGAGTACACTGTAGCTGCCTTCAGACACACCAGAAGAGGGCATCAGATCTCATTACAGATGGTTGTGAGCCACCATGTGGTTGCTGGGAATTGAACTCAGGACCTCAGGAAGAGCAGTCGGTGCTCTTAACCGCTGAGCCATCTCTCCAGCCCGCCACCTTGTTTTTATGTTGTCAAAAACTTATCCAAAAATGGATGAAGAAGTGTTACTTGGGACACCTTAGGGCCCATTCTGGTCTGCCAGGACCTTTGACCTGAGGCAAGGAAGTGGCAGATGGGGCCGCTAAGTTCATAGCCACCGCCTCCCCTGGCCTACCTGAAAGTCTTCACCAGGCGCAGACAGCTCATTCTTTCCATCATTTAAATGCTCACACATTAAGATTGATGTTTGATATTACCAGAGAACAAGCCAGACAGGGAGTCAAACAATGTCCTTCCTGTGAGACTCACCTCCCAACTCCACATTTGGGAGTCAATCCCAAAGGCTTGATACCAAATACGATCTGGAAAATGGATGCCACACACTGGTCAGAATTTGGTAATTTACAATATATTCATGTTTGTACAGATACCCATAGTGGGTTCATTGTTGCTACCCTACAAACTGGGGAAGGCAGCAAACAGGTCAGTGCCCACCTATTACACTGCTTTTCTGTCTTGGGGCTTCCCAAACAAATTAAAACTGATAATGGTCCAGGTTATATCTCAAAGGATTTTCAAGAATTCTGTACACAGTTACACATCGCACATCTTACAGGGATTCCCTGTAATCCTCAAGGACAAGGCATGGTAGAAAGAGCACATTTGTCTTTAAAAACCACTACTGAAAACATTTAAAAAGGGAGAATGGTACCCTATGAAAGGTACCCCCAGAAATATAGTAAACCATGCCCTTCTTAGTTTAAAGTTTTAAAAATTGGATGCTGATGAAAAGTGAGCTGCAGATCACTTTTGGCACCCTAATTCACAAAAACAGTTTGCCTCGGTCAAATGGAAAGATCCTTCAGATAAAAAATGGCGTGGACCTGACCCAGTGCTTACCTGGTGGATAAGGTCAGTCTGTATTTTTTCAAGAAAATGATGCAGTCAGATGGCTGCCAGAGCGATTGGTAACACAAATTGATAATGATAATAAATCCAGAGAATAACCTCTTCCCTGAGAATACGTGTTCTTTTTCTTTTCAGGAAAACGATTGAATTCGGCTTGCTGGTGACGTTCCTTTGGGCGGTCCTTTGAGCCAATGAAAATCACTTGTGAGGCTTCAGCACCAGGTGAAAGGGAGGTAACTTCCCCGTTTGCCTGGCGTTTTTTTCCTGACAGGAAATTATACCAACCATGCTAAAACTCAGAGATATGGTTGTCTCAGAGCCGTGGCTGATGGCCCACCTGTGGGATGCCGATCTGCTAAAATGTTACATTTTACAGATTTTAAGACACGGCCTGGAAAAGTTGCTCCTGTCTTGTGCTCTTTTGTCTGATCAGCAACGTTCCTACTGCTTAGACAGATGGATTGAGGAGAACGTGGGTTGTCCCTACCATTCATGCAGAATCCATGATGTTAGGACCTTAAGAAATGATGAGATTATTATCCAAGGTCCTTATCAGGGCCCCAATTTTTATCGCACACCCGCAGGCTCTACGTGGGTTGTTTTGAGATCCACACAATTCTCGCTGGACTACACCAGTCAAGGGAGCCATGATTATGACCTGATACAACCTGGCCTAGCAGCTCTGTCTGTATTTGGCGTTCTCTTGTCCAAGTACAAACCACCATTCTTGCAGAAATCCAAGAACAAGAAAAAGAGTTAAATGCACCACTCACCTCTCTGTCTTCACGACATCCTTTCTCCTGGCTCTCTCTTCTTTGAGAAGGCCTCGTGATTGCCAACATTGCAGATCTTGGCCATGTATGCAGGTGAAGGCAGACACAAGATCAAATGAGGCCTCTCATTGGGGAGAAGAAAGGGAGCAGAAAGGGAGAAGCAACATGGAGGGAGACGTAAAGGATCCTAGCCACACATCTCTATGGAGACACAGGTTGTCATGAATATTTCTTCAGGGATGGATTTCTGTAGACAGGTTTATCTTATCTACGTGGGTGGTTAATACCCTTATCAATCGGATGTAAGTTAATTGTGTGGATGCATTGCACATAGAGTGTACAGCCCAGCCGTGTCTGGGCTCAAAGTTTGTGGCCTCCCGTGAGCCGCACCTGGTGTCTGCCTGATGTAATGTGGCAGCGGCAGGGTGAGGACAGCCATAGTTGCCCTGGCGGCCCAAGAAGGTGACAAAACAAAGTGCACTGGCTCCTAGCAGGCGCTCGGACGGGTGCGCGGACTTGGAAGCCTTGGCCTCGCCACCGAAGCACTAGCTGCGGACCTCAATGCAGGAAGTGTCCATTCACCGTCTACTCACATGGCAACTTCCTCCCAACATCGCCAGCTGCTGAGTGACTGTGGGCCTCCATGGCTAGGCTACACCCAGGGAACTGGAAATAGCCAGGGGCCTCAGAGTAACCGTGCAGAGCTGCTGGCCACAGTTGAAGATTTTTCAAATGCTAAGGTCTCAGACAGCACTTGTCTGGAATCAGGGTCTGACATGGCTTTGTGCACAGCTGAAACTAATCCTTGCAAAAGAAAAAAAAAAGTCAGTGAAGGCTTCCCCTGAGACTTGCATAATTTTTCTAAGTGATGTGGACTTCTGTCCTGGCTCCTCCACTTGGTTCCCAGCCCTTAAAGCTGCTAAGCAGCACTGTTCTGAGATTGGATCCTCAAGTTGCCCTGTTCCTGTACAGCAGCGCAGAGCCCCTGTCAAGTGGACCTGAGCTGTGTTAATTCCCCTCCTCCTCTGTGCTCTTCCACATTCCTGGCTTCTTCTCTCCATCATGGCAACCATTACCACTGAGGTCCAGCCTCTGCTACAGCTGTTACCAATCCTCCTCAGTCTTGGGGAATAGTTCAATTCTAAGTAGTCTAAATATTTAGAGTTTGTTTCACATAGGACAAGGGCATGCCATAGGACATCATTGTGTCTTTAAAATGCCTTAGGTCCATCATGTGTACAGCACCCCATGCTGTATTGTCATAACCATGTGGGTGGATTGTCTCCATTAGCCAGCATATGCTGTGGTGGAACTACTTGGAATGCTGTTGGGATTCTGTGACCCAGGACAGCCTGCCCTCAAAAGGTGCTGTGGGTTTATCCCTGTCTCCCAAACATGGCAGTCTCCTCTGACCATCCTCCTGCTTCCCACTTTGACCTGACCGCCCTCTGACCCAGGTTCTTCCTCTCTTTCTACCTGGGGGAAGCTCCCTCTCTCTGCTCCAGTCACTGGGAATGAGCCTACTGGTTCTCCCCTTTCTTGTGTTTGAAATTTTTCAATCTTTTCTACCTCTGTTAGTTTCTCCAGTTGCACAGCCAACTCTGCTACTTCTCAGAAGAGAGAGAGGAACCCTCCTGTTTTCCTTTTTCCCTCCATGTTTTGAATCCCAAGCTTCTCCATTTCTTCCTGTATTTATTCCAGTTCCTCAGTCAAATCTTTCCTCCGTTTTATAAACAATAGCCCCAAATGATGGAGAGTGGAAACGAAAACTGACGTGGAAATACATGTGGGGCATGGCCCAAGAAAAGCCTTAGAAAACACAAGGTTGGCTTTTTGAAACAAAGTATCCATTCCTTTTCTCCTGCCTGTTTCCAGCCCGGTCTCTTCAAACATTTCTCCCAACCGTTCCTCCCACAGTTCTCCTACAGTCTAGTCCCTTCTCCCAGTTTTCCCAACACCAGCGGCTCCAAACTACACCATGTAGTCCCTAAGCAGTGCACAGCAAAATCGGTCAAACCAGTGCCAGGCCCTGCCTTCTCACCTCAGCTTTAAGATGCCCTCACAGGGACTGTCAAAATTTGTGTCTCTTGAGAAAATGGCTGCACCAAGGCCTCTCATCAGGCTGAAGACATCACAGTCCAGGGTGGCTCATCTGCTTTTTTCTGAAGCAGGAGCTGCCCCTCAGGAGCTGTCCATTGTGGGGGCAACTCCTCTCCTGCCTCACCCAGCAACTCCACAGAGATGGCACCACAGCAAAGCTGCCTGCGCCCAGGAAGGACTTCTTATCCTAACCCCTGGGCCCAGTTCTGAGAAAGGTAGTGCGTCTGAAAAAAGAAAAAAAAAAAAAACCCTACCAATCCCAGAACAAATAAAAAAACAAAAGAAACAAACAAACAAACAAACAAACAAAAAACCCAGAAAGCAAAAGCAAAACCAAAACAAAGAACCACCCCCAACCCCCAGCCCATGAACTTCCCACAAAACCCACCAATACTTGAGCAGGAAACCTATCAATCCTTGAATAGGAATAAGCACCAACCTTTCAACTTTTTATAAACAAAATAGCACAAAATGAGAAAAAGGAGAAAAAATATGGCTGCTAAAAACCATACAGGGCACGTCCCAAGAACAGCCTCAGTAAGCACCCTGTTGGCTTTTTGAAACAAAGTATCCACTCCTCCTCTTCCTGCCTTTGTTCTAAGGTAATTGAAATAAACCTGCCCATTCTGCATCGCCCCACATTTGGCACCCTTTGTAAAATGTGCATTTTATTTTCAATGATCAGTTCTGTACACCTGAAGCTGTTAGCTGCAAATTCCATCAAAGGTGCAGCAAATCGCTTCTTTCTGCCCCAGCCTGCAGTAATATGCCCTGACAGGAGCTGTCAAACTTGTTCCATTCCTAATATTAGGCAGAGGCCCTGACATCTCCTCAGCCTGCCACCATCACAGGAGCTGTCCATGGTTGGGCATCGCCTTTCCTGCCTCAGCCTACTGTTGTCAGGAGAGGCTATTCACAATGGTGACTCCTTTCCTGCCTCAGCCTACAGTCTTGGTCAAATCCCACCGCAAGAGCTGTCTCACAGGAGCTGTCCATAGTGCCAGCGCCTCCTCTCCTGCCTCACACAGCAGCTCCACAGAGATGGCGCTGTAATGTTATATTTTTCTCATCCCTACTTTAATGTGGTCTCTTAAATGCTTTAACCTCCCTTCAAGCCCACAACCCACTAAAGGTAGTGGGAAAAAATGGGTAATAGGATACAGAGAAAATGGACCTGTTTAGGAATTGATCTTTGGAGCAAGTGTTCTCTGTGTTGTCAGGAAATCAGCAGTTCAGTTCACAGGTCAGTTCATTAGTGTCCAGATAGCAGCAGTGGTAGCACGACCTTGCAGAAACAGCTAGACCTCAGACAAATTGGCAGGAGTCAGCAGGAGGGATCAGGATCAGCAGAGACACCAGGAGAAGTCCCTTAGCATGCCTCTCTCAGGGAAGGGCAGATCAGTGAAGACAGGAGACCAAGAAGCATTACAAAGAGAGCTGTGCAAGCAATCCAAGCCTCCTGTCACTGTCCATTGGGTCCCATTTATACTCCCTCCAAACTTCACATGTCCTCCATAAGTCTTGCCTCACCAAGTGTCTTGCCTTAGCCTGTGAGTTTATCTTAGCCAAACTTCACATAGGTCTGTATCATTCACAGATTGACGTCACTCTGCCAATCAGCCCAGTCCACGGAAGCAGCAGGGAGCCGCCAGCACACCACCAGAACATTTCTGGTGCATTTCTCTCTATGGAGCCTGAACAAACGGAGCTCTACAAAGCAATGTAAGGTGAACCAATCCCTGTGTGTCATAATCAAATAATCCTTTATCATGGTCCTTTCACGTCCTTGCTTTAGCAGAATGTCCTTTCACTTGTGTCTGCTTCAGGAAAACACTCCTTCACACGTTTGCCTCAGTAAAATATCATCCCACACAACTGAATTTCTAAGAAAACCAAAAGTTTGAAATACATGGCACTTCAGAAAAGCTCTCTGCAGTTGAGAAGAACTTCCCACCAGAGCAAAGACGCTGGATGGGGATGGTACCTGGCCATTCCTTGTTGGTCATTGTTTGTCCTGACTTTACAGAAAGAAATGGTGTTCTGGAGGCTTCCTACCAATTCTGTGGACTCAGGCAAATTGGCAGATTGCAGTGGAAGTTTTAGACGTGCTAACTGAGACAGACACACATGGAGTTTGCTAAGACAGATTCACATTGTGTTTTCCTGAGCTGTGGGAGGACATGGGATGTTTGGAGGGAGTGTAACAGGACGCCATGGACAGTGATGGCGGGCTTGCATAACTGGCTGTCTAATGCTTCATTGGTCTCAAGTATTTGCCTTCACTGGTACCTCAGTCTTTAAGGCTGGCCCTCTTTACCTGGCCCCATTCTCCTACCATTGGAGCTGCCACTCTGCAGTTCCCTTAGGTTCTCCTGTGCCATGGCGCTCCCTACCATTCCTTTGCTCATTTTTCCTTCAGAGCTACCTCTCTCACAGCTCTGCTAGGTCAACCTGGTGTTCAGTGCAGTTTCCTTAGGCCCTGTGATTTTCTGGTCCTCCCTCCATCCCTCCACATTCAGAGCTGTAACCCTGCAACTTCCTCAGGCCCTGCTGGGCGACTGTGACTCTTCCTGCCCTCTCCTACCCTCTCATGTTAGAGACGCCTGTAACTTGCAACTCTAACCCTGCAACTCCTCTAGGCCCTCATGGCTTCTGAGACTCCATTCCCAACCCTTTCCTATGAATAAGATCCTTTATGAGAGCTTGGTTCTCATTCCACTTCTGGCTTCTACAAAAGTCCTGGCACCAGGCACCGGGACTCTTAGGTGTGGCCAGGCTGCTGAGTTGTGGTGATGACCCACTGAACAGCTTGGTCCTCATTTTCTTCTCCCTGAGTCTGGGGGCGCCCATGGCTCCAGGCTGCAGTGACGTTCTGCTTCCCCTCTCTCACCCAGGGCAGCAGGATCTTTCCCACCCTCTTGTTCTCTTGGGAGGCCTCTTAGAATCCTCCACCCTGTGCATCTGAAACCAAACCTGAAGGTACCTAAGTTTATTCACCTGTCCATGCAACATTGGCCTCAGTGTCCCTTAGATAAACAACATGAATGGCCACTCGATGGCACCCACGATCCTCAGTGTTCCTTATTGACATGGTGGGGAGCACAGTAGCAGACAGACAGACAGACAAGATGCAGGAGATGCAGCTGAGGGTTTGCATCCAGATCCGCGGGCAGCTGAAAGAGCCAGACCCTGGGCCTGGTCTGAGCATTTGAAACTCCTCAGCCACCTCAGTGACGCAGTCCCTCCCACAAGGCCACACTTCCTGACAGTGCCCAACCCTGGGGACCAAGCACTCACATCTATGAGCCTGGGGGGCCATTCTCATTAAAGCACACATTTCTGTTCACCACAGGGCAGACCAGTGCTTCCTGGCCTTGCTGGGTCTGTGTATTAGCCGTGTCTCAAGAGTAACAGAATGTATAGAATGAACATTTATATGTTATATATAATGTAATACATTTGATGCATGATAATGTCTTACAGTCTGTGGTCCAGATAACTCAGCAATGGCTGATGATTAATAGAAACTCCAAGAATTCAGTAGATGCTCAGTCCACAAGGCTGGGTGCCTCAGCTGCCCTTCAGTATAAGCTACCACCCCAAAGACGTAGGCGCTCAAGTCAGTGAAGAAAGGAACTTCCCAGCAGGGCAGAGCAGCAGGCAAAGAGCAAAGGCTTCCTTCATCCGTGTCCTTATGTAGCGTCCACCGGAAGGTGTGGTCCATTTTAGGGTGGGGGTCTCCATCTCAGATATTCTGGATTAAAATGTATCTTCCTACCACAAAATCCATATAGAAGTTGATTTTTCACACTTCAAACTGAGCAAATCCTGTCACAGGTGTTCCCTCCATGTTGGGGTTAACTCCAGATGCAGTCCAGTTGACATGTAAGCCTGGCCACCACACGTCCACCTCTTGTCAGCTTTGTTAGCACAACTGTCATTGTGCACCGTGTAAAGATTACCTTTGTGTCACTCAAATGACGATTTCTCGCTTCTGCACATCTGGTTTTAAACTGGGCGTGGCACTGGAATGCTTACTGTAAGAACGTCCTGTCTGGAGTGTGTGCAAACATTGCTCCCCGTCTGTTTTCTGCTTTGTCAATAAAGCTGATCAGCCAAGAACTGAGCAGTGGAGAGAACAGGGCGGTACTTCTGATTCCATGGAGGGGAGGAGAGAAAGGGAGAGGGGGGATTTCAGCCATGAGGAGAGGTGAAGAAGCCACCATGAGAAAACAGCAGAGCCACAAATAGAGCCACATCTACACTACAGTGACAGCATCATGGGAGACTAGGCTGGGAGGAAGCTGGGTGAGCTTAGAGGATTAGAATAGAACAGTAATGCCCAGTGAGCGTGCTTTAAAGCGAATTGAACAAACCATAGTCTCTCTGTCTCAATTTCTGGGAGCAAGCTGGGTCAGAGAAAAAACACCACTTACTTTAATGATATACAACTGGACACACAGTCACATCACCCTGTGTAATGGGAAATCAATAACCAGGTCATAATAATGGGGAAACATGAGACAACTGTCCCGTGTGACATCACAAAGGCCGTGTAAATTTAGAAAGAGTGGCAATGTCCCTAAAGGGTCATTCTTGTACTATATCAAATTCAAAGGCTATAGCCATTTATAATTCTCTCAATTGATGCTACATTGTATGATACACGGAAAACACAAATATCTGTACAAAGACATTCTGAACCAAACTGTCGCGCCCACCTCGACCGGCAAGGAAGACGCAACACCGTTGGATCCTTCTCAATCAGCCTTTATTGCAGGAACACCTAATTGATAGTACGGGGACCCCGGGGAACAAAGGCACTCGCCTTAAATACAAGACAGGCTGTGGCTGTAAATTTGTCCACTGGGGATTGGTAGAGCATGAAATACCTATTTAGCATGAATATCACCCTGGCCTTGTAGGTGCTGGGGGTCTGCCAACACATGCGCTGTAGGTGTTTACCACAAACGACCACCGGATGTCGGCGCTATCTTTAGCCGCTCCCTACATCTCCCTCTTTTTTGTTTTTTTAAAAATGAACCCATTAGGTGGAGGTAGTGGTCTGAGAGAGGTCAGACATGCCTCACAGAGTGCCCAGCTTCCCATGCTTTTATGACCTTATTTACGATCGATTTACAAGCAAGGCGAGCTGGCGAGCCGGCGGATCTTGTGGCTCATCAGTGGACTCTTCCCAACAAATGCATTCGTGCCCTGGACGGTGGCAATTCAGACAGAAGCAACACCACAACACAAAAAGAGTATAAGGCAAAAGTGCTAGTCCAACCCACAAAGGATCAAATGGAAAAGACAACATTACCATGCTCCACAAACCCTTTTTTTCCCTCTAAACCAAGGCTATCATCGACTCTGCTTCTCCAGAGAACTTTATTGTCCTACTAGGGAAATTCTATAATCCCTTATCCCGGAGCTTTACAGTCCCAATTCTAGGAACTTTACCGTTCCAATTCTAGGAACTCTATTGTCCCAAATCCGGCAACTAACTGCTCCTACTGGGAACTTACCGACGTCGACCGTCCTGAGGCTGAAAAAGTTCTGGATCCAGACGTGAGAAGATCTCGGTTCCCCGTACGGGCCACCAGTTGTCGCGCCCACCTCGACCGGCAAGGAAGACGCAACACCGTTGGATCCTTCTCAATCAGCCTTTATTGCAGGAACACCTTATTGATGATACGGGGACCCCGAGGAACAAAGACACTTGCCTTATATACAAAACAGACTGTGGCTGTAAATTTGTCCACTGGGGATTGGTGGAGTATGAAATACCTATTTAGCATGAATATCACCCTGGCCTTGTAGGTGCTGGGGGTATGCCAACACATGCGCTGTAGGTGTTTACCACAAACGACCACCGGATGTCGGCGCCATCTTTAGCCGCTCCCTACAGCCATGTTCAGAAAGGATTGGGAGGTGTGACCTTGATGGAGGATGTGTGCCACTGGTGTGTGCACTGAGGTTTTAAAAGACTTTCACTGGGTTGGAGAGATGGCTCAGTGGTTAGGAGCAACGACTGCTCCTGAGTTCAAATCCCAGCAAACACACAGTGCCTCACAACCATCTGTAATGAGATCTGATGCCCTCTTATGGTGTCTGAAGACAGGTACAGTGTACTTTATTAATAAATTATATATATTATATGTGATAATATTTTATATTACATATATTATATATATATCAAAATTTTTAAAAAATTGACTTTCACTATTCCCAGTGTCTCAGTCTGTTACTTGCAAATCAAGTCAGGAGCTCTCAGCTGTTCCCCCACCACACCTCTCCTCTGCCATCATGGACTCAAATCCTCTGAAACTACATAACAGATTAAACATATTCTTTTATAAGATGCCTTGGTCATAGTGTCTTATCACAGTAGCTAAGAACTAACTAGAGCTAGTGTGCTGACACAGGCCTTCAATCCTATTGTGGGTGATTGAATAGGTGGCCCACATAGGCTCATGTGTTTGGATGCTTGGCCCACAAAGAGTGGCACTATTAGGAGGTGTGGCCTTGTGGGAGTAGGCGTGGCCTTGCTGGAGGAAGTGTGTCACTGAGAGGAAGGGCTTTGAGGTCTCTGTGCTCATGCTGTGCCCAATGTGGAATGAGAGCCTCTTCCTGGCTGCCTTTGGATCAAGATGTAGAAGTCTCAGCTCCTTCAGCACCATGTCTGCCTGCAGCTGCCATGCTTCCTGTTATAATGGACTAAACCCCTGAAACTGTTACCCAGTCCCTATTGAATGTTTCTTTTTAGAATTGTTGCCTTGGTCATGGTGTTTCTACACGACAATGAAAGGGAAACTAAGACACCCAGCCCTCAGGATGCAAAGGCCATGTATCTCTGGGAGGTCAAGGCCAGCTTGGTCTGCATAGTGAGTTCCAGGACAGCCAGAGCAGTGCAGACAGACCTTGTCTCAAAAAACAGAATAAATAAGAAGAAAAGTAACAGAGACAGATCCTTTCTGTGGGGCTGCCTACCCCAACTGCATCCTTAGGTCAGTCAGGATGGAACCTAAGAGCTTCAAGTTCCCACGGAAAACACTCACAGCACCTAAGAGTGGTTCACTGAAACAGGAGCCCCAGAATCCTGGTGAGTCTGCTGGGCTGCTGTGGAGACCTGCATGGGGAGGGGACTGGAGTTCACACCTGTGCTCACCACATTTGTTGCTCTATGTGATGGGTGACTCTCTTCAGGAGCCCCCACCCATCTCTCCTCTTCTTTCCACTTCAGTTCTGTGGCTGCGATTTGGAGAGATCCACAGAATGAAGAAATTTAATCTTTCCCCACACTACTGATCAAGTGAAGAGAGCCTGGTCTCTGTGGGGTCCGGGAGGGGCTCACAAGCCAATGCCTCCTCTTAAAGGAGAAGCATCTCTCCACTGCATGCACAAGGCTTGTGTTGTGATTGTGTTCCCGGAAGTGGCTTTTCTTCTAGAAGACTCCAGGGTCTGACTTATGAAGAGAAGAAGGAAGGGGAGGGTGGAGGAGAGCAAACAGGGAGCCTTTCCTGCGGGTCTCTCCTGGTGTCCACACAGCTTCTGGGTGACACCTTGACAAACAGCACTCTGTCCCTCAGGCAAAGTCTTAGTCCCCAGGCCATGAGGTCAGGGGCGGGGCTGGGGATTCCCCATCTCCCCAGTTTCACTTCTGCTCCTAACCTGTGTCAGGTCCTTCTGCCCGGACACTGACGACCCGCTGAAAATTCTCACTCCCATTGGGTGCCGTGAACCCCGTGAACCAATCAGCGTCGTCATGGTACAGGAGTTATAAAGTCCACGCAGTCCGCGGAACTCAGACCGGTCCCGGATCGCACATGGGGGCGATGGCACCGCGCACGCTGCTCCTGCTGCTGGCGGCCGCCCTGGCCCCAACCCAGACCCGCGCGGGTGAGTGCGGGGTCGGGAGGGAAACGGCCTCTGCGTGGTAGGGCGGGGGCGGCACCAGGGAAGCCGGGTCACCGCGTCGCACACCAGACCCTCCGCCCCTTCTCCACCCGCGTCCCTACCCCGGGCCCTGCTCCCCGCCCGGCCCGCGCACGCGCCCGGGGTCCCGGGAGGAGGTCGGGGTCTCACCGCGCGCCGCCCCCAGGCTCACACTCGCCGCGGTATTTCCACACCGCCGTGTCCCGGCCCGGCCTCGGGGAGCCCCGGTTCATTTCTGTCGGCTACGTGGACGACACGCAGTTCGTGCGCTACGACAGCGACGCGGAGAATCCGAGATACGAGCCGCGGGCGCGGTGGATGGAGCGGGAGGGGCCGGAGTATTGGGAGGAGCAGACACGGGTCGCCAAGGGACAGGAGCAGGATTACCGAGTGAGCCTGAGGAACCTGCTAGGCTACTACAACCAGAGCGAGGGCGGTGAGTGACCCCGGGTCGGAGGTCACGACCCCTCCCGGTCCCCACACGGCCTGGGACCTCCAGGTCCCAAGTCCGAGGTTCGGAGCAGAACCGACCCGGGTCGGTTTCCCATTCGGTTTTGAGTTGTCCGCGGGCGGGCGGGGCCGGGTCTGACCGCGGGGTCCCGCAGGCTCTCACACCATCCAGAGGATGTATGGCTGTGATCTGGGGTCGGACGGGAGCCTCCTCCGCGGGTATGAGCAGCACGCCTACGACGGCCGCGATTACATCGCCCTGAACGAAGACCTGAAAACGTGGGCGGCAGCGGAATTTGCAGCACGGATCACCCGGAGCAAGTGGGAGCGGGATGGTGCTGCAGAGAGAAGCAGGGCCTACCTGGAGGGCACGTGTGTGGAGTGGCTCAGCAGATACCTGGAGCACGGGAAGGAGACGCTGCTGCGCTCAGGTGCTGGGTCCGCGGGGTTCTCCTCCCTCTGCCCTCGGACTGGGGCTCAGTCCTGGGGAAGAAGGAACCCTCAGCTGGGTGATGCCCCTGTCTCAGAGGGGAGACAGCATCCCTGGGTCTCCGGATCCCTCATCACAGTGACTGCACTGCCTCTCCCAGGGCCCAGCCTTCTCCCTGGAGAGTTCTGAGTCCCTCTCAGGAGGGAAGGAGAGAATTTCCCCACTTAACAGCAGGGGCTCCCTGCTGTCAGCCAGGGCCTCTCCCAGGCCAGGTTCTCTGCCCACACCCACTCTCTGAGGACACTGACTCCTGTCCTGCTGAGTGTGTCAGCCCTTACACCTCAGGACCAGAAGTCTCCTTTACCTCATGGGAGACATGGAGTCCACTACACTAGGCTGGTTCCCCCAGTTTCTAGAACTTTCTACAGAATACATTCTCACAGATCCCTCCCTGATGTGGGGTTTGCCTCTCTTCCACACCCCATTTCTCTCTCTTTGTACAGTGGTGAATGGTCCCATGAGTCCTTGTGGGGCACCCTGGAGGAATAAATCTTGGGATTTCTTTTTCTTTTTTCTGTCTATTTTTCTTTCTCTCCCCCCGCCCCCCCACCCCCCCGGAGCTGGGGACCGAACCCAGGGCCTTGTGCTTGCTAGGCAAGCGCTCTATCACTGAGCTAAATCCCCAACCCTTCAGTCTCTTTTTCTTATTTTTTACTTTCCTTTTTTTTTTTTGAAGGCATTATTTTGTTTCTAGTCAGTTTTTTGCTGCAAATACATATTAAATCAATTATTTTTCATTCCCTCTTCTGTTCTATGACCACCCATCTCATGCTATACAAGGACGGCCATGTTGACCCACTGGCTCATGTGGATTCTCTCTTAGCTTCTGAGTCCATCAGGAAAGTGTGCAGTTCTGTGCTGAGGGGACCAGCTCTCCCTGCAGCTCACTAGGGAGATGACAGTTGAAGTGTCAGACACACACAGTTCAGTGTCATCATTGATTTAACTGTGTCTTGTGTAGATTTCAGTTTGTCTTGTTAACTGTGTGATTTCTTAAATCTTCCACACAGATCCCCCAAAGACACATGTGACCCTTCACCCCAGACCTGAAGGTGATGTCACCCTGAGGTGCTGGGCCCTGGGTTTCTACCCTGCTGACATCACCCTGACCTGGCAGTTGAATGGGGAGGACCTGACCCAGGACATGGAGCTTGTGGAGACCAGGCCTGCAGGGGATGGAACCTTCCAGAAGTGGGCATCTGTGGTGGTGCCTCTTGGGAAGGAGCAGAATTACACATGCCGTGTGGAGCATGAGGGGCTGCCTGAGCCCCTTTCCCAGAGATGGGGTAAGGAGGGAGCCATCTGTAGACACTTAACTGGTTAGGGCTGAGAGGTGGGGTCATGACCCCCACCTTCATTTCTTGAACCTGTCCTTCCCAGAGCCTTCTCCATCCACCGACTCCAACTTACTTCTGTTGTTCTTGGAGCTGTGGCAGTTTTTGTAGTTTTGGCCATCATTGGAGCTATGGTGGCTGTTGTGAGGCGGAGGAGGAGGAGAAACACAGGTAGGAAAGGGCAGGGTCTGTTTCCCCTCAGCTTCCTTTAGAAGAGCGCTCTGCTCATTAATGGGAAGCACAGCCACACCCTCATTGCTACTGTCTCCAATTGGGTCCTCTGTCAGTTCTGGAAACTTCCTCTGTCAAGATCTTCCTTGAACTCTCACAGCTTTTCTTCTCACAGGTGGGGAAGGAGGAGACTACGCCCCTGCTCCAGGTTAGTGTGGGGGCAGGAGTGTCCCTGAGGGTATTGGAGTGAAGCTGGAGATGCTGGGAGCTCTGGGAATCCATAGTAGCTCCTCCAGGAAATCTTCGGGGGCCTGAGTTGTACCATGATATGAATACATACACATACATGTATACATATATACATACACATATGTTTTGTTTTACCCTAGGCAGGAACAGCTCCCAGAGCTCCGTTGTGTCTCTCCCAGATTGTAAAGGTGACTCTGGGGTCTGACTGGGGACGGACAATGTGGACATGATTGGGTTTCAGGGACTCCCAGAATCCTCTGTGAGTGGAGGGTTGTTGGGCTTTTGTCTTCACAGTGATGGTTTGTGACTCTCGTTCTCCAGCATGAAGACAGCTGCCTGGAGTGGACTGAGTGACAGACGATGTGTTCAGGTCTCTCCTGTGGCATCCAGAGCCCTCAGTTCTCTTTAGACACCAGTGTCTGATGTTCCCTGTGATTCCATGGCTTCAGTGTGAAGAACTGTGGAGTCCAGCCTGCCCTGCACACCAGGACCCTGTCCCTGCACTGCCTGTGTTGCCTACCACATTCAACCTTGCTGGTCCAGCCTAGGGTTCAGGGGTGGGGACATCTGCATCCTGTCCCCCTGTGCCACCCTGAGCTTCAGCCCCTCACTCCACACTGAGAATAAGAATCTGAGTGTGAACTTGATTGTTCACATCCTTGACACAGTGTGGATGGCTTTTTAAATTACTGGATGGAATACTTAGGGGTTTTTTGTTTTGGGGTTTTGCTTTGTTTCATTTTATTTTTGAAAAAATAAATGGCAGATGGAGAAGCTTCCAGAATCTGTGTCACTAAGCTGTGTGTGTCTGGTGGGACAGGGTGAGGATGTGGGAGCTGAGTGTGAACAGGGCTGTGCCCAGGTGTGCTCAGTCAGTTCTTGTCTTTGATGGGCTCAGGCCTCAGCTCTGTCACCTCCAGGCAGTGCTCTCTCCATCACTGTGAAGACATGGGGAGAGTCTGTGATCACAGGACACAGGGAAGGCCAGAGCCTTGTTGTGTCCACAGGATTGTGAGCCCCCAGGGCTGAAGATCAGAGACTCAAGTGGGGTCCTTTAAAGTGCAGGGTGCACAAGGTAAGTCACTACATTTCCTCCCACCTACTTGATTTAGCTGCTAATGATGGGGTCGGGAAGCTGCCCTGGGCTCTCCCTGTGGCCATGCTGCTGTGGTGATTTCTGCTTCTCCTCTCTGGTGTCTTTCCCAGGGTTCTCAGGGGTCTAATGAGGTCTGTCTGCTCATCTCTCAGGAGCACCTCCACAGCTGAGATAAGACCTAACAGAGAGGCTTCTCCCCTGTAACTTGGGTACCGATTCCTGAACCTGGACTGTCTTACCTTTTCCATCTGCTGTTCTGGAGTTAACTCCCTGAAGTCTCTTAATCTCCACCCCCACCTCTGTGCACCTGGGTCTTGCAGCTGATGCACCTGTGGTTGCTCTGCCTTTGGGTGGCTCTGTATGGCAGGAGAGCAAAGTCCCCCTCAGAGGCCTGTGACCATTTAAATCATCTCATATTCATGGCACTAAAGACACGGGAGGCAGAAGCTGAGGTAACAACCTGACAGCTCAGCAAGGAAACTTTATTTTCTTTTTCTTTTCTTTTTTTTTTTTTAAGATTTATTTATTTCATTTACATGGGTGCACTGTCGCTGTCTTCAGACACACCAGAAGAGGGCATCAGACCTCATTACAGATGTCTGTGAGCCACCATTTGGTTGCTGGGACTTGAACTCAGGACCTCTGGAAGAGCAGTCAGTGTTCTAACCACTGAACCATCTCTCCAGCCCAAAACTTTATTTTCTTAACTACATAGGAGATATCTATTTAACAAGCCTGATGCTACAACTAAACTCCAGCCCTTCAGAAATCTCTGTCTGTCTGTCATTCTTCTGAGCTGCTCTACCCTTCTCTGAGCTCCTCCAAGTGCAAGAGACCAAGAACACGGGGGTCGTCTTATTCTAAGGACTACAGTAACTAATACAGACAGTGACACCCAAGCTCTCGGTGCAAATATGGGATCTTCCAGATGTGGTGCCAGGGAAATGTTAGAGATCACCAAATCCAGACAGGAGCTGATCTGAGGTAATCACAGTAGGGCCTTTTCCTTTGAACCAGCTCAGGCCAGCGCACTGTGTCCTGCAGGACAGTTTTGGTGATGAGGAGCCCCGAATATCTATTGGGGCTCACTGTATCCCCAATAAGTAAGCAGTAAGTGTGGGGGAGTGTGCAAGCATCTAATTGGGAAGTTACTATGGCCTTTGACATCATGGGCTGGTGCTGGGACTCATAAACTTAACTTCTGCTTCCCTCTGCATTGGTGGTGGTTGGACAGGGGATGGGCTTGTAACCGGGGGATGCAGGTTTGTCGGGGGTGTAACCTGGAGACACAGGTCCTGATGGGGGTTGCCTAGGGACTGGAGCTGGGCTCCTTTTTTGTTGGGAGGTCACTTGGAAACTAACGCTAGGCACCAGCCTGTTAGTTTGCCTGAGTTCAAGTTCTCTAAAATGGAGTCTGGATTGAGGCTTTGGCCTCTCCCAGCCATAGCGGGCTGACACTGCCACAGGTGGGGCCTGGGCCGGAAGGCTTGGTTCTCCAGAGTCACCCAAGGCAAAGCTGGTACCTATCTGGCCAGTAAATGCTTTTTCTAATGTCATGGTGGGCATCTCTTGTATATGCCAAGTCCAGGAAGGAAGGAACTTTCCAAAGGAAACCTTCGAACCCAATGATTTCCAAGGGGACCGTCGAGAGGGCTCAGAGTGTAAAGGTGCTTGGCACCAAGCTCTGCTCCCTGAGTTTGATCCATGGAAGCCACATGGTGAATGTAGAGACCTGAGTCCCCTAAGTTATCCTCTGAGCCTCATGTGGGCATCATGACACGCACAGTCCTACACATAACTATTAAATCAGTGCAATAAGAAGGAACCATGCTGGTTTCATGTAGGTTGATGTCCTTATGGAGGTGAAGGCAGACACAAGATCAAAGAGGCCTGTCATTGGGCAAGAAGAAAGGGAGGTGGGAACAGGTTTTAGAAGGAGAGTGGGGAACAGAAAGGGAGAAGCAACATGGAGGGAGACTTAAATGATCCTCACCAAGCATCTCTATGTAGACACAGGTTGTTATGAATATTTCTTTAGGGATTGATTTCTATAGGCAAATTTATCTTGTCTACATGGGCGGTTTGTATCCTTATCAATTGGATGTGAGTTAACTGTGTGGATGCATTGCACACTGAGTATTTAACACATAAACCTGGGTGTTGGGTTGCAGTCTGTTGAGACATGATCTCACTGGATTATTGGGAGAGTGAGCAGAGTCCCTGACAGGAAGCTGTGCTAGGCTATGGAATGCTTGGGGCTAGCGTGGCGTGGGGCCACCCTAGCACAGACCGAGGAATGGGATGTGTGTGTCAGGCGTGGTAACAGCCCGCCAAGGGGACAGTGTGTGAAAGCGGCTGACACAGAAACAGCTAGAGTACCGGAATCTGCATGGAGTGGGAACTCGCCAGAACCGGTTGTCAGCTTTATTAATTATACTACAACTGTTTCCTGCTGAAGGACACAGAAACACACGTGTATAAGTTGTGTCCTATTTGCCTCCACACTTTCCAGTGGGGAATTTTCCTGTGACCAAAACCCACGTTGTGATGAGAAGATGACAGAAGGATTAAAGGGCAACCTGTGCAAGGACAACCATGGGCATTTTCAATATTTTATGTGTTATGTGTTTACACTATTGCTGTGTGGTGTGTGTGTGTGTTTGTGTGTGTGTGCATTGTGTGTGAATCAGGGCAATCCCCAGTGGTGGTTGTGTTGGGGGGTGGAGGGAGTCAGAAGACAGCCTTGGGGAGCCAGTTCTCTCTTTCCATGTGGGTTCTGGGGGACTGAACTCAGGTGGTCGGTCTTGGTGGCAAGCACTGTTACATGGGTCACCTCACCATCCTGGCCTGGGTGCCCCTGCCCTGTTTTTGGAAGTGTTGAGGAATTGAACCTGGGACCTGCGGTGTACAAGGGGGGCACTCTAGTCACTGAACCACATTCCCAATGTTTGAAACACAGTCAGCAGACAAGGGTTTTCTGTTATTTCAAAGGCCTTGTACTAAAGCTTTGGGCTAAAGATGGAATTGGAGCCTACCTATTAAAAACAGACATGGATGGAGTACAAGAAACACTTTGGTGGGGTGGAGAGATGGCTCAGTGGTTAAGAAAACTGACTGCTCTTCCAGAGGTCCTGAGTTCAAATCCCAGTAACCACATGGTGGCTCTCAACCATCTGTAATGCGATCTGATGCCTCTTCTGTGTGTCTGAAGACAGCTACAGTGTACTTATATAGAATAAGTAAATAAATCTTAAAAAAAGAAAAGAAAAGAAAAGAAACAAACAAACAAACACTTTGGCAGCACAGCCAACTGATCTGAGGACCTAATCTAGGAGAACCAGGCCTGAAGTGGAAATTTCTGGTTTCTTTGGAGACTTGGTTGTGTCGTGTGATGTTTTTCTGGAAACTGTCTCATGATAGGTTGTTTTTGCTGAAGCAGACACGTGGTATTTTCTGGAAGCTGCCTGGAAGAGGGGCATTGGATGTTTTGCTAGAGCTTGAAAGATGTTCTCTTGAGAGAACTCGTGGTGTTGGGAAAGGGTCTAGATAGAACCCAACAGACCGCGGACAACACTGTGTGACTTTGGTTCCCCTCGTCACTCTTTGTGGGTCTTCGTTGGGCTTTGCTGAAGCCGCTCTTCACTGACAGTGCTGATGCCTTCCTCGCCGATCGTTTGTCAGGTTTTGTAGAGAGAAACAAACCAAGGAACTTCTGGTGGTGTCCCAGCAGCTTCTTCCTGCTTCTGCAGACTCAGGATGATGGGTAGAGCCTCAAAGTTACTTCTGGAGTGAACTGCCAATGCTGACCCGTGTGAGCTCAAGTGCTGCTATCCTGACGACGCAGATTGGATTCACCCCAAGGAACTATTTCTAGACAGGTGCCCATCTTCCTTTGCCCTGTTACCCTTTCCTCTCTTCTACCTCTGGTGGGTGGTGGGCTAGAAGAGAGGTTAAAACATTTAAGTAAGCTTATTAAAGTAGGTTTTGAAGACTCGAAGCCCACACAGGGCATCTGGAAGGATCCATGTGTGAGTTATGTTACTAATCCTTGCTTGGTGCTGGAGGACGTCACACTGAACACTGTGGGGACAGATTGGGAAGCTCCTTCTCTTGGACTCTGTGACCCTGAGGAACCCTGGGTTCTCCTGTACAGACCGTCTCTGCAAGGGAGTTGGGTGGCTCAGGCCTGAGTAAGGCCATGTGCTGCAGAGAAAAGAATCACAGAGAGCCCAGGCATAAAAATATGCTGAGTAAATTCGTGGAGCTGGAGAGGTTGTTCAGAGGTGAAGAATGCTTACTGCTGTTCCACAGGACCTGGGTTCAGTTCCCAGCTCTCACCCACTTGTAACTCCAGCCTCAGAGGGGATAGGGCGCCCTCTGCTGGCCGCCTGGGGTGCTCCATGCACGTGGCGCACAGACATACATGGAGACAAAATACCCTTTTACATAAAAATATTTTTTAAAAGAACGAAAAAGAAATGAAGGAAAATAAGATTTCTTGAGTTCCTTTTCTTTTTTCTTTGAGATTTATTTATTTTATGTATGCAAGTACACAGTAGCAGTCTTTGGGCATTGAACCCCATTACAGGTGGTTGTGAGCCACCATGTGGTTGCTGAGACTTGAACTCAGGACTATGGAAGAGCACCCAGTGCTCTTAGCCGCTGAGCCATCTCTCCAGCCCCAGCCATCTCTCCAGCCCCAAGATTTCTTTAAAGAAAGAGATCCTTGAACAATATTGGGGGACACTACCGCATGAGCGAACACCTATAAACCCTACTGCAGGGCTCTAGGGTCCCCTCCACTAGGTTTATACACTGGTCCTGGAATTTCAGCAATGGAAGGGAAAAATCGACACGACTCCCCCTACAGAGTGGCTCCTGATGCTACTGGTCTATGCAGCCTGCGTGTTTGTCCAAATATGCTGTTTGTGTTGTTATGTCTTGTAGCTCAGGGTGACCTTGAATTCTCTTTTTAAGATTTATTTATTATGTACACGTTTTGTCTGCACGCATGCCTGACCGCCAGCAGAGGGCGCCAGATCTCATTCTAGAGGGTTGTGAGCTACCACGTGATTTCTGAGACTACAACTCAGGACCTGTGAAGAGCGGTCAGTGTTCTCAACCTCTGAGTCTTCTCTCCTGTCCCGACCTTGAATTCTCCATCCTCCTGCCTCACCTCCGCATGTCAAGTTTCAGGTGGGGGTGGGGGGGCTGCAAGCGCGTGGGTGCGTTCGTGCGTCTGTCTTTGTGTGTGTGTGTGTGCGTGTGTGTGTGTGTGTGTGTGAGTGTTTGTGTGTGTGGCTGTGTGTCTATGTGTCTGTGTGTCTTATGTCATCTTGACTGGAGAGTGTTATTGTGAGTAACACAATCAGGGGAGAAGCCAGAGGTACAATCTCTGTGTTTCAGCCCGACGTCCATAAGTACCCGTTAAAACCGCAAAACAGAGGATTTGGGGCTGAAGGGGAAATTCCTGGCTGCTTCAGTATGAAGAGTCTTCCCCAGCATTCAAAGCTCACAGCCCCTTAGCTGAACCAGAACCGGACACCTAACTCCTACTCCTGTGTCCTGCTGCCCCCTGGCGGACTAGACCGGCATCGCAGCTCCAAAGGGTCCTTGGGCGGACTGGGCTGTGCCAAAAGTCCCTCCAGACTGCAGGAACTGCTTGCTGGTCTGTGGCTTCACGTGTCCCGAAGCTGTCTGGGTCACACTGAACAAGGGCCACACTAAGGAACCGGGTATCCCCTGCACAGTCCCCGCATCGGAGCGTTAGTTTCTCTTTCTTTCGTTGTCGCTATCGCCCGGGATTTATGGGCTCCCCACCTCCTGACCCTGTCCTCACTGAGCTGCACACCAGCTGAGTTTGATGGGACCCACTCCAAGAAAGGGTTCTGGGATTCTTTAGGATTAAATGCCTTTAATCCCAGCCCTCAGGAGGGCAAACCTCTGCACTGTTCGACCACATAGCAAGTTCCAGAACACCCAGGACTATGAGGTGAACCCAGGGAGCCCCAGGACTGGCACCTGGAGGGGGTGGTGGAGTAGGTGGGAAAGTTGTGACAAGTGAGAAAGCGGCATGGATTCCCAAGGCTGGGTTTTGTCGAGCTTAAGGCGCCCCCAGCCTGGTGCAGCCAAGGCCCTGGGTGTATGGGGTAAAGGAAAGAAACTCAAATTAACCTTTTCTTACCCTGACATCATCTTTCACCTGAAATCCCCCACCCCCCGCTGTAAACAGAACATGGGGACTGCTTCCTGCCCCTGACCTATGACCCAGCCCTTTACTTTCAGGTTGGGGTCCAGGCTGGCCTTAGCCTTATTCTGTAAGTGGAGTAACCTTTCCTGCCAGCGCCTCGGGCTCCCAATTAACCAGGATTGCAGGTGGCAAACCAGCCTGGCTTTTGTTTTGAGGATTTTATATTTTGCTCACAATTAGGTTTCTATGTACAATCATAAAATATTCTGTGACATGGGCCTGTCAGTGTTTAGGAGCTGAACATTTCTGGTCTGGGCTTTTCTGGCTGACAGGGGAGGGCAGTGGCAGGTCAGGTTCTCTCCTTTGCTCATTCTGGGTGAGTGGCCATGGTTTTCAGAGGACCTCCCGGGTCAACTCTGAACTTTATGACTTCTGATGCAATCTACAGCTTTTTGTGTCCTGTGTACATATAAACAAATCAGCATCCCCAACACCACAGATTTGCTGACTTCCATTCTGATGTTAACCCCTCCTTATAGTATATAGGGTGATTTAACTCCACAGTTTTTCCCTTGAACCAGTGTCTCTCGGCAGCTCTTATTCCTCTCTGGTTAATGTTCAGAAAATGCAAAGTTAACGGAGCACAATCTATTCTACCCCTGGGGCCTTTATTCTTTCATTTTGTTTTTATAGCTGTGTTCTTTAAGGTGTGATTGGGTCTTTTCTACCACTGTTTGCCCTGCAGGATTGTGTGGTGTAGCTGTAATGTGCTTTGTAATGAGGGCAGAATTGCTGCATCTTACTGGAGTCATAAGCAGGGGAATTTTCAGTCCTAATTTGTACAGGTATCGCAAGAAGAGCCCTTCCTTCCAGTAAATGTATAATTGCAGAATCAGTCTTTTCAGAACTCAGAGCAGTTGCCTATTGAAGGCCTGAGTATGTGTCAATGGTATTGTATAGAAACTTTCCTTTTCCAAAACTGAAACACATAGACTTGCCAGATTTTTGTTTGTTTGTTTGGTTGGTTGGTTTTGGTTCCCTTAAAGTTCCTTCCAGTGTGTAAAGGAGTTTGGTTACTACGAAAAACAAGAAGGACATATTTTTATAAATTCCTTTTCTCTTTGCCTGGTGATAGAATTTTTTTCTTTAACATATTACTGTTTTGGTTGGGGATTTAGCTCAGTGATAGAGCACTTGCCTAGCAAGCACAAGGCCCTGGGTTCGGTCCTCAGCTCCGAAAAAAAATTACTGTTAACCTAGTGTTTTCACAATTATCTGAGGCTTGTAACACATTTCCTTTACTAATTCATCAATTTCAGTTCCTTCTGCTAGTGGACCTGGGAAGCCTGTGAGAGACTGATTTACGGGTGATATATAAGACACAGTTTCTATTTCTGACCGCCTGTTGCAGTTGCATAAGTAACAAAGTTAATTCTGAATTTCCCAGGATGAATTCAGTTGCTATGAGCGGAATAACTCTTTCTACATATTGAGACTCAGTAATTACATCGAGACATTCAGGAAAATCTAATATTACCACAAGGCTTGCCCAGGACTCTGAGTTTTGAGCTGAAGCATAGGGGCTTTGAATTACTTTGCTTTTCCCCCCTCTCCTGATTTATCAGTGGCCATTTGCAACTTTCTGTTTTGTCATAACCTTGTGGATTATCTCCATTAGCAGACATATGCTGTATTACTACTTGCAATGCTGTTGGTCATTTTGTGACCTAGGACTGCTTGTCCTCAGAAGGTGCTGTGCTTTATCCCTGTCTCCTGAAAATGGCTGTCTCCTCTGACCTTCCTTCAGTTTCCCACTTTGACCTGACCGCCCTCTGACCCCATTCCTTCCCCTCTTTCTCCCTAGGTGAAACTCCGTCTCTCTGCTTCAGTCACTGGGAATAAGCCTAGTTCTCCCTTTTCTGTGTTTGACATTTTTCAAGCTTTTCTGCCTCTATGCTAATTTCTCTAGCTGCACAGCCAACTCTGCTACTTCTCAGAAGAGAGAGAATCCTGCTGTTTTCCTTTTTCCCTCCATGTTTTCAATCCCAAGCTTCTCCATTTCTTCCCGTATTTATCCCAGTTCCTCAGTCAAGTCTTTCCTCCTTTTTATAAACAATAGCCCCAAATGAGGGGGAGTCGAAAAGAAAACTGTTGGGGAAATCCATGCAGGGCATGGCCCAGGAAAAGTTTCAGCAAACACATTGTTGGCTTTTTGAAACAAAGTATCCATTCCTTTTCCCCTGCCTTTGTTCTAAGGCACTTGAGATAAACCTGCCCATTCTGCAGCGTCCGTCCCGCGTTTGGCACCACTTGTTAAATGTGCATTTTATTTTCAAACAATGATCAGTTCTGTACACCCTAAGCTGTTAGCTGCAAATCCCATCAAAGGTGCAGCAAATCGATTCTTTCTGCCCCAGCCTGCAGTGATATGCCCTGACAGGAGCTGACAAAACTTGAGCCTCCTGTCCTAATGGGAGAGGCCATGGCATCCCCTCAGCCTGCCAACGTCCCAGGAGCTGTCCGTGGTTGGGCATCGCCATTCCTGCCTCAGCCTACTGCTGTCAGGAGGAGCTATTCACAATGGTGACACCTTTCCTGCCTCACCTAGTCTTGGTACCATACCACGCAAGGAACTGTCCCATAGGAGTTGCATCTCCATAGTGACAGCACCTCCTCTCCTGCCTTGCCCAGCAGCCCCACAGAGATGGTGCTGTAATGTTATATTTTTCTCAGTCCTACTTTTTTTTTTTAAAGATTTATTTATTTATCATTATATATAAGTACACTGTAGCTGTCTTCAGATACACCAGAAGAGGGCATCGGATCTCTTTACAGATGGTTGTGAGCCACCATGTGGTTGCTGGGAATTGAACTCATGACCTCTGGAAGAGCAGTCGGGTGCTTTTAACCGCTGAGCCATCTCTCCAGCCCCTCAGTCCTACTTTAATGTGGTCTCTTAAATGCTTTAACCTCCCTTCAAGCCCACAACCCACTAAAGGTAGTGGAAAAGAAAGGGTATTAGGATACGGGGGAAATGGACCTGTTTAGGAATTGATCTTTGGAGCAAGTTTCCTCTGTGTTGTCAGGAAATCAGCAGTTCAGTTCACAGGTCAGTTCATTAGTGTCCGGATAGCAGCAGTGGTAGCATGACCTTGCAGAAACTGCTAGAACTCATACAAATTAGCATGGGTCATCAGGAGGGATTAGGATCAGTAGAGACACCAGGAGAAGTTCTTTAGCAAGCCTCTCTCAGGGAAGAGCAGATCAGTGAAGACAGGAGACCAAGAAGCATTACAAAGAGAGCCGTGCAAGCAATCCAAGCCTCCTATCACTGTCCATTGGGTCCCATTTATGCTCACCACAAACTTCGCATGTCCTCCATAAGTCTTGCCTCACCAAGTGTCTTGCCTTAACCTGTGAGTTTATCTTAGCCAAACTTCACATAAGTCTGTATCACTCACAGATTGACGTCACTCTGCCAATCAGCCCAGTCCACGGAAGCAGCAGGGAACCGCCAGCACACCACCAGGACATTTCTAGTGCATTTCTCTCTATGGAATCAGAACTAGTGGAGCTCCACAAAGCAATGTAAGGTGAACCAACCCCTGTGTGTCATAATCAAATAATCCTACATCATGGGTCCTTTCACGTCCTTGCTTTAGCAGAATGTCCTTTCAGTTGTGTTTGCTTCAGGAAAACACTCCTTCACATGTTTGCCTCAGCAAAATACCATCCCACAGAACTGACTCTCTAAGGAAACCAAAAGTTTGATCTTCATGGCACTGCAGAAAAGCTGTCTGCAGCCGAGAAGAACTTCCCACCAGAGGGAAGATGCTGGATGGTGATGGTACCTGGGCATTCCTTGCTGGTCATTGTTTGTCTTGACTTCACAGAGAAATGGTGTTCTGAAGGCTTCGTACCAATTCTGTGTACTCCAGCAAATTGGCAGATTGGAGCGGAAGTTTTAGATATATTAACTGATACAGACACACATGGAGTTTGGTAAGACAGATTCACATGGTGTTTTCCTGAGCTGTGGGAGGACACGGGATGTTTAGAGGGAGTATAAAAGGACGCCATGGACAGCGATGGCCGTTTTGCATAGCTGGCTGTGCAATGCTTCATTGGTCTCGAGTATTTGCCTTCACTGGTACCTCCAGCCACAGTCTTTAAGGCTGGCCCTCTTCAGCTGGCCCCATTCTCCCACCACTGGAGCTGCCACTCTGCGGTTCCCTTAGGTCTCCTGGGCCATGGCGCCCCCTATCTGCCCTTTGCTCACCTTCCCTTCAGAGCTGCCTCTCCCACAGCTCCTCTAGACCCTTGTGGTTTTCAGGGCCCTGCTGGGCTACTGTGACTCTTCCTGCCCTCGCCTACCCTCTCATGTTAGAGACGCCTGTAACTTGCAACTCTAACCCTGCAACTCCTCTAGGCCTCATGGCTTCTGAGACTCCATTCCCAACCCTTTCCTATGAATAAGATCCTTTATGAGAGCTTGGTTCTCATTCCACTTCTGGCTTCTACAAAAGTCCTGGCACCAGGCATCGGCACTCTTAGGTTTGGCCAGGTTGCTGGGTTGTGGTGATGACCCACAGAACAGCTTGGTCCTCATTTTCTTCTCCCTGAGTCTGTGGACGCCCATGGCTCCAGGCTGCAGTGACGTTCTGCTTCCCCTCTCTCACCCAGGGCAGCAGGAACTTTCCCACCCTCCTGTTCTCTTGGGAGGCCTCTTAGAATCCTCCACCCTGTGCATCTGAAACCAAACCTGAAGATCCCTAAGTGTATTCACCTGTCCATGCAACATTGGCCTCAGTGTCCCTTAGAGAAACAACACGAATGGCCACCCAATGGCACCCATGATCCTAATTGTTCCTTGTTGTCATGGTGGGGAGCACAGTAGCAGACAGACAGACAGACAAGATGCAGGAGATGCAGCTGAGAGTTTACATCCAGATCCGCGGGCAGCTGGAAGAGCCAGACTCCGGGCCTGGCCTGAGCATTTGAAACTCCTCAGCCACCTCAGTGGCACAGTCCCTCCCACAAGGCCACACTTCCTGACAGTGCCCAACCCTGGGGACCAAGCACTCACATCTATGAGCCTGGGGGCCATTCTCATTAAACCACACATTTCTGTTCACCACAGGGCAGACCAGTGCTTCCTGGCCTTGCTGGGTCTGTGTATTAGCCGTGTCTCAAGAGTAACAGAATGTATAGAACGAACAATTATATGTTATATATAATATAATGTATTTGATGCATGATAATGTCTTACAGTCTGTGGTCCAGATAACTCAGCAATGGCTGACGATGAATAGAAACTCCAAGAATTCAGTAGATGCTCAGTCCACAAGGCTGGACGCCTCAGCTGCCCTTCAGTGTAAGCTACCACCCCAAAGACGTAGGCGCTCAAGTCAGTGAAGAAGGAACTTCCCAGCAGGGCAGAGCAGCAGGCAAAGAGCAAAGGCTTCCTTCATCCGTGTCCTTATGTAGCGTCCACCGGAAGGTGTGGTCCTTTTTAGGGTGGGGGTCTCCAGCTCAGATACTCTGGATTAAAATGTATCTTCCTACCACAGAAATCCATATAGAAGTTGATTTTTCACACTTCAAACTGAGCAAATCCTGTCACAGATGTTCCCTCCATCTTGGGGTTAACTCCAGATGCAGTCCAGTTGGCATGTAAGCCTGGCCACCACACGTCCACCTCTCGTCAGCTTTGTTAGCACAACTGTCATTGTGCACAGTGTAAAGATTACCTTTGTGTCACTCAAATGACGATTTCTCGCTTCTGCACATCTGGTTTTAAACTGGGCGTGGCACTGGAATGCTTACTGTAAGAACGTCCTGTCTGGAGTGTGTGCAAACATTGCTCCCCGTCTGTTTTCTGCTTTGTCAATAAAGCTGATCAGCCAATAACTGAGCAGTGGAGAGAACAGGGTGGTACTTCCGATTCCATGGAGGAGAGAAAGGAGAGGGGGGATTTCAGCCATGAGGGGAGGTGGAGAAGCCACCCTGAGAAAAGAGCTGAGCCACAGATAGAGCCACATCTACACTACAGTGACAGCATCAAGGGAGACTAGGCTGGGAGGAAGCTGGGTGAGCTTAGAGGATTAGGATAGAACAGTAGGGGTTGGGGATTTAGCTCAGTGGTAGAATGCTTGCCTAGGAAGGCCCTGGGTTGGGTCCCAGCTCTGAAAAAAAGAACCAAAGGAAAAAAACAAACAAACAAACAAAAAAAAACAGAACAGTAATGCCCAGTGATCGTGCTTTAAAGCGAATTGAACAAACCATAGTCTCTCTGTGTAAATTACTGGGAGCAAGCTGGGTCAGAGGAAAAAACACCACTTACTTTAATGATATACAACTGGACACACAGTCACATCTCCCTGTGTGATGGGGAACTTCCAAACGAAACCAATAACCATGTCATAATAATGAGGAAACATGAGATAACTGTCCCGTGTGACATCACAAAGGCCGTGTAAATTTAGAAAGAGTGGCAATGTCCCTTGAGGGGCATTCTTGTTCTATCTCAAATTCAAATGCTATAGCCATTTATAATTCTCTCAATTGGTGCTACATTGTATGATACACAGATAACACAAATATCTGTACAAAAACATTCTGAAGCAAACAGCACAGAAATGCTGGTGTAACTTCTAATCCGAATTTCTGCAACAGGTGCCAAGACCACCTGGTATTTATAGCCCTGACCTCGTGTGTTCTACCCACCCTCTTCAGGTCGAGAAATAAGGACTCTGAGACATATGTGCTTAAGGCCTTGGTCAAACACCTTTGGCTGCTGTCCGGCTAGCTCAGACTCTATAATCCCATTCATTTGACGCTATTTTCTGCCAGGTGGGTAATTACCACTCCTCAGCTTCATGTGTCTGTCCTCTACAGTGTCCCTAAGCAAATCTCCCTCTCTCCTGACTGGTATTTATGACGATCTTCCTCGACTGTGCATTTGACATTTCATTTCTTCTTTTTTTTTTTAAGATTTATTTATATATTATATATACGTACACTGTTGCTGTCTTCAGACACACCAGAAGAGGGCATTGGATCCCATTACAAATGGTTGTAAGCCACCATGTGGTTGCTGGGAATTGAACTCAGGACCTCTGGAAGAGCAGTCGGGTGCTCTTAACCGCTGAGCCATCTCTCCAGCCCCGACATTTCATTTCTTCTTACACGCACCTCAGCAGGTCTTTTCTCTTTGTTGGGAGCAGTGGCCATACCTCCATTCCTTTATCATACTGCCTGGATTACCCTGCCTACCTAAAGCACCTTCTGAAGGATGAGATACAAAGCCTATGTCCTATAGCCAAGGAGAGCTGAGGGCAGGATTCTGGTCAGAGGGAGGAACTCTGGGAAGAGAGAAGCATGGGGGATTCACCACCCAGACTCAGAGGGGTCGGGATGTGTGAATCTGAGGAGAGGTGAGCAGCCACATGGCAGAACTTAGGATGGTGTAAATGGGATAACTGAGTTAGGAGAAGCTGGGACAGGCCCAGCATGAAGCCTAGGCCTCCATAAATAAATGTAAGTCTGCTGTCATTATGCAGAGCAAGGACAGGCAGGCAGGAATGTCCCACAGAAGCAGCAGGAGCTGGAGCAGGAGCAAGAGCAAGCAGACAAAGAGCAAGCGATTCCTTCCATGTCTTCACTGAGGCCTCCAGCAGAAGGTGTGGCCAGATTAGAAACGGGGAGGGACTCCACTCAAATAATCAGGATTACAGGTGTCTCTTCCTCCATCAAAGGAAAGGGTCAGAAACTGATCTTCCCACTTCACCTTAAGCAAAACCGCCTCACAGATGGTGCCCTCCATTTTGGGGTTTTAGTTAACCCTCCATGTAGCTGACATCAAACAATCAACATCATAGTCCAGGTCAGAGTTCTGCACCTACTCTGGGGCTTTGCAGCTCCTCTGAGCACTCAGGGCTCTGCCTCCTGCCTCCCCTCTTACAGGGCGTTTTCTTCCCATGGCTGGAAAAGCATGTAAAGTTCTTCTGGATGTAAGTGTGATGAGAGCAGGGCAGCATGAGACCTGAGAGCCCTGGAGAAGCACAGACAGCAAGGAAGCCCTGGGCAGCTCAGCCAGCCTGGGTCCCCTTTACCCTCAGCTCTGTGGGCTCAGACTCAGTCCTCTCTGTTTCTTCCACCAGGAGGTGCTATTGGACAAGGATGGGACACTTCTCTACCATCTTCAACAGGTGAGACCTGGAGGGTCAGCAGTGGGAGGGAAGATGGGGAAAGGGGACACCTTTCTCTGAGGAACATTCTGGGTGTTTGCATGTCCTGGTCTGTTATAAATTAGTATTCAACCGTCTGAGTAGAATTTCTCGTCTTCATGGGGAATCAAAACTGATATCTGCTCAATTACAAAGATCAGCACACACTGTGTCTTCTCCCTGGGATGAGGCTGTGACCCACTGTGCACAGTAGGTCCATACAGTGAAAGATCTTTTGTATTTTTAATTTTATCCTGTTCTGCAAACTGTCATTTCAATACACTCTTTCACCGATATCTAACTTCCTGTTACAGAGCTCTCTTCACTGGCTGGTGGTCCACTGTTGTCTGAATAGCACTGTGCCCTCCGCCCCTGACCTCACACTCTCGATGTGTAGAAGAAAGACAGGCAGGATGATTAAAATCATATTTTTCATATTTATTTTCATGACCTGTCCTCTTTGTGCATATAAATATGTAGGTGCACAAGCATTGGATCCCTTGGAACTGAAGTCACAGACGGTGGAAGCCACCGTGTGCTGAGGGAACTGAACCTGGATCCTCTGCACCAGCAACAAGTGCTCCTGGCTGCTGAGCCCTCTCCCCAGCCACCATTGGAATGTTTGCCTCAGGAACCACACAGCTGCCTCACAGCTGCTGGCTGACGCCATAGAGAAACCAGAGGCCAAGGAAGAGACAGGGTCAGTGCAGAGCTCAGGAGGGAGGGGAGCTGGGCACGGATGGGGTGAGACCTGAGGGACAGAGACACAGAGGGGCTGAGCAGGAGGAGATAGAGGCAAAGGGGGAGACCTAACTCAGCAGAGTGGCCTGTGTGAGGGCATTTCCCTCAGCCTGCACTGGACACATCTCCAGAACCCTGCTGGCCTCTTACACTTCACAGTGACTGCTGTGCTGGTTTGAATGACAACAGCCACACAGGCTCATGGGAATGAATCCTTCAAATCCAGCTGAGGCCATGTTCAGAGAGGATTGGGAGGTGTGGCCTTGATGGAGGATGTGTGCCACTGGTGTGTGCACTGAGGTTTTAAAAGACTTTCACTGGGCTGGAGAGATGGCTCAGTGGTTAAGAGCAATGACTGCTCCTGAGTTCAAATCCCAGCAACCACATGTTGATTCACAATCCTCTGTAATGAGATCTGATGCCCATTTCCGGTGTCGGAAGACAGCTACAGTGTGCTTTATGAATTATATATAATATAATTTTTATATAAATTATAATTTATATATATAATTTTTAAAAACCGACTTTCACTATTCCTAATGTCTCAGCCTTTTGCTTGCAAATCAGGTCGGGAGTTCTCAGCTGTTACCCCCGAAACCTCTCAGGACTAAGAATGAAGATCCCTGTAAAACGCACCCACCTGGAGCCACAGATGCATCTTCTGGGAATAAACACAAGGAGTCTGGGTCTAAACCCGAGGTTCAGAAGACAGATCCTGAGGGAAGAGGCAAAGTCTCCTCTTTACAGATCAGAGTCCTGCACTCAGGCTTGGCAGTGTGAGCTGCCCATGCAGGCAAACAGAGCCTGGTCTCTGTGGGGTCTGGATGGGGCTTGCAGACCAGTGCCTCCTCTTAAAGGAGAAGCGTCTCTCCACTGCATCCACAAGGCTTGTGTTGTGATTGTATTCCCGGAAGTGGCTTTTCTTCTAGAAGACTCCATGATCTGACTTCTGAAGAGAAGAAGGAAGAAGAGGGTGGAGGAGAGGACACAGGGAGCCTGGCCTGCAAGTCTCTCCTGGTATCCAGGCAGCTTCTGTGTCAGAACTCGGAGACAGAGTGACAAACAGTGCTCTGCCCTGTAGCACAGGGTTCGGACAAAATCTTAGTCTGCTTCCATGAGATCAGTGGCGGGGCTGGGGATTCCCCATCTCCCCAGTTTCACTTCTGCTCCTAACCTGTTGATTCCTTCTGCCTGGATGACGCCTTGGCAAATCTCACTCCCATTTGTGTGCTGCGATCCTTGTGAACCAATCAGCTTCGCCTCAGACAGTGGTTATAAAGTTCACGCAGCCCTGGAGACTCAGAAGCGTCTGGAATCTCAGATGGCAGAGGTGGCGCACCCCACGCTGCCCCTGCTGCTGGCGGCCACCCTGGCCCCGACCCAGACCCGCGCGGGTGAGTGCGGGATCAGGAGGGAAAAGGCCTCTGCGGGGCAGGGCGGGGTCGGCCTTGGAGAAGCCGGGTCCCCGGGTCGCACACCAGACCCTCTGTCCCTTCTCCACCTGGGACTCGAACACTGCGCCCTGCTCCCCAACCGGCCCGCGCATCCGCCCGGGTTACCAGGAGGAGGTCGGGGTCTCACCGCGCGCCGCCCCTAGGCTCACACTCGCTGCGGTATTTCTACACCGCTGTGTCCCGGCCCGGCCTTGGGGAGCCCCTTTTCATTGCCGTCGGCTACGTGGACGACACGCCGTTCGTGCGCTACGACAGCGATGCGGAGAATCCGAGGATGGAGCCGCGGGTGACGTGGATGGAGCGGGAGGGGCCGGAGTATTGAGAGGAGGAGACACGGAGAATCCAGGAAACCGAGCAGTGGTTCCAAATGGACCTGAGGACCCTGCGCGGCTACTACAACCAGAACGAGGACGGTGAGTGACCCCGGGTCGGGGGTCAAGACCCCTCCGCGTTCCCACACCACCCTGCGGAGACATCCCTAGTCCCTAGTCCGAGGTTCGGGAGCTGAACCTACTGGGTCCGGTTTACCTGGGTGGGTGGGCGGAGCTGACCGCGAGGTCCTGCAGGCTCTCACACCATCCAGAGAATCTTTGGCTGTGACTTGGGATCGGACGGGAAACTCCGCCGCGGGTATGATCAGCTCGCCTATGATGGCCTCGATCACATCGCCCTTAAAGAAGACCTGAAAAAGTGGACGGTGGCAGACAAGGTGGCATGGATTACCCGAAGCAGGTTGGAGCAGACTGGTGAAACAGAGAGACGAAGGGCCTACCTGGAGGGTGAATGCGTGGAGTCTCTCCACAGATACCTGGAGCTTGGGAAGGAGGCGCTGCTGCGCTCAGGTGCGGGGGCCGCGGGCTTCTCCTCCTCTGCCCTCGGGCTGGGGCTCAGTCCTGGGGAAGAAGAAACCCTCAGCTGGGTGATGCCCCTGTCTCAGAGGGGAGACAGTGTCCCTGGGTCTCCTGATCTCTCATCACAGTGACTGCACTGCCTCTCCCAGGGCCCAGCCTTCTCCCTGGAGAGTTCTGAGTCCCTCTCAGGAAGGAAGGAGAGAATTTCCTGTCTTAACAGCAGGAGCTCCCTGCTATCAGCCATGGCCTCTCCCAGGCCAGGTTCTCTGCCCACACCCACTCTCTGAGGACACTGACTCCTGTCCTGCTGAGTGTGTCAGCCCTTACACCTCAGGACCAGAAGTCTCCTTTACCTCATAGGAGACATGGACTCCACTACACTAGGCTGGTTCTCCCGAGTTTCCAGAACTTTCCATAGAATACATTCTCACAGATCCCTCCCTGATGTGGGGTTTGCTTCTCTTCCACACCCCAATTCTCTCTATTCCTACAGTGGAGAATGGTCCCATGAGCCCTTATGGGGTACCCCAGAGGAACATAAATTGTGGGATTTCTCTTTGTTTTTTCTTTTTTTTTTCTCTCTTTTTCTTCTTACTTTATTTTTCTTTCCTTTTTTTTTTTTTGAAGGGATTATTTTGCTTCTAGTCAGGTTTTCTCTGCAAACACATATTAAACCAATTATTTTCCATTCCCTCTTCCGTTCTATGACCACCCATCTCATGCTATAGAACATCACATAAGGACGGCCATGTTGACCCACTGGCTCATGTGGATTCCCTCTTATCTTCTGAGTCCCTCAGGAAAGTGTGCAGTTCTGTGCTGAGGGCACCAGCTCTCCCTGCAGCTCACTAGTTGATGACAGTTGAAGTGTCAGACACAAACAGTTCAGTGTCATCCTTGATTTAACTGTGTCTTGTGTAGATTTCAGTTTGTCTTGTTAACTGTGTGATTTCTTAAATCTTCCACACAGATCCCCCAAAGGTGCATGTGACTCTTCACCCCAGACCTGAAGGTGGTGTCACCCTGAGGTGCTGGCCCCTGGGCTTCTACCCTGCTGAAATCACCCTGTCCTGGCAGTTGAATGGGGAGGACCTGACCCAGGACGTGGAGCTTGTGGAGACCAGGCCTGCAGGGGATGGAACCTTCCAGAAGTGGGCATCTGTGGTGGTGCCTCCTGGGAAGGAGCAGAGTTACACATGCCATGTGGATCATGAGGGACTGCCTGAGCCGATTACCCAGAGATGGGGTAAGGATGGAGCCTTCTGTAGACCCTGAGCTGGTCAGGGCTGAGAGGTGGGGTCATGACCCCCACCTTCATTTCTTGAACCTGTCCTTCCCAGAGCCTTCTCCATCCACCGACTCCAACATGGAAACCAATGTCATTTATGTCGTCCTTGGAGCTGTGGCCATCATTGCAGCTGTGATCATTGGAGCTGTGGTGGCTGTTGTGAGGAAGAGGAGGAGAAACACAGGTAGGAAAGAGCAGGGTCTGTTTCCCCTCAGCTTCCTTTAAAAGAGCGCTCTGCTCATTAATGGGAAACACTGCCACACCCCTCATTGCTGCTGTCTCCAACTGGGTCCTCTGTCAGTTCTGGAAACTTCCTCCTGTCAAGATCTTCCTTGAACTCTCACAGCTTTTCTTCTCACAGGTGGGGAAGGAGGAGACTATGCCCCTACTCCAGGTTAGTGTGGGGGGCAGGAGTGTCCCTGAGGGTATTGGAGTGAAGCTGGAGATGCTGGGAGCTCTGAGAATCCATAGTAGCTCCTCCAGAGAAATCTTCTGGGGGTCTCAGTTGTACCATGATATGAATCTATACACACACATACATATACATATTACATATATACATATACATATGTTTTGTTTTACCCTAGGCAGGGACAGCTCCTAGAGCTCTGATGTGTCCCTCCCAGATTGTAAAGGTGACTCTGGGTCCGACTGGGGAGGGACAATGTGGACATGATTGGGTTTCAGGGACTCCCAGAATCCCCTGTGAGTGGAGGGTTGTTGGGCTGTTGTCTTCACAGTGATGGTTTGTGACTCTCGTTCTCCAGCATGAAGACAGCTGCCTGGAGTGGACTGAGTGACAGACGATGTGTTCAGGTCTCTCCTGTGACATCCAGAGCCCTCAGTTCTCTTTAGACACCAGTGTCTGAAATTCCCTGTGATTCTATGGTTTCAGTGTGAAGAACTGTGGAGCCCAGCCTGCCCTGCACACCTGGACCCTGTCCCTGCACTGCCTGTGTTCCCTTCCACATTCAACCTTGCTGGTCCAGCCTGGGGGTGGGGGTGGGGACATCTATATCCTGTCACTCTGTGCTGCCCTGAGCTGCAGCCCCTCACTTCACACTGAATATAAGAATCTGAGTGTGAACTTGATTGTTCACATCCTTGACCTAAGTGTAGATGGCTTTTTGAATGGTATGTTTAGAGGTTTTTTTGTTTGGGGGTTTTGTTTTGTTTTTGACAAAACTAAATGGCAGATGGAGAAGCTTCCAGAATCTGTGTCACTAAGCTGTGTATCTGGTGGGACAGGGTGGGGCTGTGGGAGCTGAGTGTGAACAGGGCTGTGCCCAGGTGTGCTCAGTCAGTTCTTGTCTTTGATGGGCTCAGGCCTCAGCTCTGTCACCTCCAGGCTGTGCCCTCTCCATCACTGTGAAGACATGGGGAGAGTCTGTGATCACAAGGACACAGGGAAGGCCAGAGCCTTGTCCTGTCCCCAGGATTATGAGCCCCCAGGGCTGAAGATCAGAGACTCAAGTGGGGTCCTCTAAAGTGCAGAGTGCACAAGATGAGTCACTACATTTCCTCCCACCCACTTGATTTAGCTGCTAATGACGGGGTCGGGAAGCTGCCCTGGGCTCTCCCTGTGGCCATGCTGCTGTGGTGATTTCTGCTTCTCCTCTCCAGTGTCAGGGAACTGAGGTATAGGAAGTGCCTTTTTTTTGAACTTTCAGAAGCACATCCACAGCTGAGATAACTGGATTAGACTTTTCAAAACCTATTTTCAGTAATGGGATTCTTAAATATGTAACCTCCCTTCTCATCCAAACCCCACCAAAGGACATGGAAAAGAAGTGTTATGAGGATATTGGAGAGGTGGGCCTGTTTAGAAATGGTACTCTGGGGCAAATTAATCTGCAGCTCAGTTCACAAGAATCAGCAATGGCTGGTCAGTTCAGAAGAAGCTGGGAGGCTGAGCTGTTTGCTGTGTAGTAGTTCCTGGGGTCAACTTCAATCTCTAACTGACAGTACGCAGCCGTCCAGGTCCGTAGTGTCAGGATGGCAGACACGTATCATCAGCGGTGGCACAAGCCAGCAGAAACTGCCAGGCCTCCACCAAATCGGCATGAGTCAGCAGGACTGAGCAGGACAGCAGGGAAGCCAGGAGAAGTTCTGTGCTGTGACTCTATCCACAAAGCAGAGCTCTGGGAAGGTGAAGACTGGAGACCAAGGAAGCGCTGCAAAGCCAGCTGTGCAAGCCGCCCCCACTGTCCATTGTGTCCTCTTCATTCTCCCTCCAAACAGCACATGTCCTCCACGAGTCATGCCTCATCGAAATTCCACTTGAGTCTTCTGTATCAGCCGACATATCCTGAAACTTCCACTCTGCCCCATCAGCCCACTGCAGAGGCAGCCAGTAAGCCACCAGCAAATCACCAGAAGTTTTTGGTGCATTTCACTCTATGGAATCAGGCGAAACGGTGACCCATAAGCAATGGTAAGACAGCCATAGCATGCAGCCTGGTCGGCTGTCTGTTGAGTTTTAATTACATTCCTTCCAAACATCACGTGTCCCGTCACCTGCCCTATCACATGTCCTGTCACGTGTCTGCCTTATCATGACATCTTTTCACCTGTGTCTCCTTCAGCAAAACCCATCTGACTCAACTGACTTTCCAAAGAAACCAGAAGTTTCCACTTAGCGAACGGGCAATGCTTCTCTCTCCTGTAACCTGGGCACCGCCCCCTGAAACTCTTATACTCCTGGACTGTCTTACCTTTTCCGTCTGGTGTTCTGGAGTTAACTCCCTGAAGTCTGGATCCTCCTGCCTCACCTCAGCATGCCAAGTGTCAGGGGTGTGTGTGTGTGTGTGTGTGTGTGTGTGTGTGTGTGTCTGTGTCTGTGTCTGTGTGTCTGTGTGTGTTCAGGGGAGGAGCCAGAGCTGCAATCTGTGTTTCAGCCCGAAGATCATAAGGATCGGTGAAAACCGCAAAACAGAGGATTTGGGGTGAAGGGGAAATTCCTGGCTGCTTCGGTATGAGGAGCCTTCTCCAGCTTTCAAAGCTCACAGCCTCTTAGGTGATCTGAACCTGGACAGGCTCCTACTCGAGTGTCCTGCTGCCGCCTGGCGGCCTTGAGCGGCATCGCAGCTCCCAAGGGTCCTGGGGATGGACTAGACTGTACCAAAAGTCCCTCCAGACTGCAGGAATTGCTTGCTGGTCTGCGGCTTCACGTGCCCCCGAAGCTGTCTGGGTCACACTGAACAAGGGCCACACTAAGGAACCGGATATCCCCTGCACAGTCCCCGCATTGGAGCGTTAGTTTCTCTTTCTTTTGTTGTTGTTGTCGCCTGGGATATGAGCTCCCCACCTCCTGACCCTGTCCTCACTGAGCTGCACACCTGCTGAGTTTGATGGGACCCACCCCAAGAAAGGATTCCGGGATTCTTTAGGATTAAATGCCTTTAATCCCAGTCCGCAGGAGGGCGGACGTCTGCATTCTTGGACCACAGAGCAAGTTCCAGAAAACCCAGGGCTGTGAGGTGAACCCAGGAGCCTAGGAGCCCCAGAACTGGCACCTGGAGGGGGTGGTGGAGTAGGTGGGAAAGTTGTGACAAGTGAGAAAGCAGCATGGATTCCCAGGGCCAGGTCTCAGTGAGCTTAGGGTCCTCCAGCCCAGTATAGCCAAGGCCCTGGGGTGTATAGGGTAAAGGAAAGAACCTCAAATTACCCTTTCTTTCCCTGACAGCTTCTTTCACCTCCCATGGTGTAGATGGGACATGGGGACTGCTTCCTGCCACTCACCTATGTCCCAGATCATTACTTTCAGGATGGGGTCCAGGCTGGCCTTGGGCTTATTCTGTAACTGAAGCAGCCTTTCCCACCAGTGCCTCGGGCTCCGAATTTACCAGGACTGCAGGTCTACAAACCAGCCTGGCTTTTGTTTAAGACTTGGTCAAGGTTCCAGGTGATGGTGGTTCACGCCTTTAGTCCTAGCCCTTGGGAGGCAGAGGCAGGAGGATCTCTGAGTTTGACGTCAGCCTGGTCTACAGAGTGAGTTCCAGGACACCTGGGGCTACACAGAGAATGTCCCCAAAGTCAAAGAACTTGGTCAAGGTTGATCCTTCACCCTAGAACCTGTGGGTCATGACCCCTTTGGGGGCCAAAGCACCCTTTCACATGGGTTGCTTAAGACCATCAGAAAACACAGATGTTTCTATTACTATTCTTAACACTAGCAAAATTAGAGTTATGAAGTAACAATGAAAATAATTTTATGGTTGGGGTTACCGTGAAGAGCTGAATTAAAGGGTCTCAGGAAGGTTGAGAATCACTGCTCTGGAAACTTCATACAGAGGTGGGGCAGAGGGCAGTGGGAAGGATATGGGTCACATGTAAATGACAAGGTCTGTTTTGGAACCAGGTCCACCCCTGCCTCGACACATGGGTGCAGGTATTACAGGCCCTCCACTCTCAAAGGACTGTGACAGCCACTTAGAGGACAACACAGAAAATCTCAGAGTCTGTGTGGATTCTCCCATGGCAGCCCTCAAGACAGTACACAGAGCTATACCATTCCCAGGCCTGTGGCGTGTGCCACCCTCCTGGAGAGGTAAAAACAGTCCTCACCTGAGACACTATGCCACCCCTGGGCCAGAAGCACCAACAGGCCTTGGGCTACTACCCCACCCTCAATTATTTTCCATTCCCTTTTCCGTTTTGTGACCACCCACCTCATGCTATAAAACACCACATAAGGACGGCCATGTTGATCCAGTGGCTCATGCGGATTCCCTCTTAGCTTCTGAGCCCCTCAGGAAAATGTGCAGTTCTGTACTGAGAAAATGTACAGTCCCTGCTGCTCTTAGTCAGAGGCACTGGTGAGCACTCCTTTAGGAAAGGCTGCATCCCCACACTCCTATGACAACTAAGGGCTCTGCCTGGGAAAATGCAGACCAGGAGGACTGCCCTGTGAGGAGTGTTTGGGAAGAGGACTGACAGCTGAGCTCACCCAGAGAATTCCACAGGAGCTTTGCACACACAGGGTTTACAGGACAAAGACATTTTGCACAAACGTTTGCCTGCTCCAACAAGGACCCATGCATCCAGGGAACAGGATACCTTAGGGTCTCATGTTTTGTTTCCAGGGCACCCCAGTGTCCACTCCTGCCCTAGAGAAGGCTGGAAAGTGCTCAGGCTCTGTCACAGGAGTCCTGCCACCTGCTGCCATCACTGCTTTCCCAGGTTGAGGTCACTGAAGAAACTGAGCTTCCTTCTGTGTTCCACAGGATGGGGCATCAGACATGGGGTCCCCTCCATACCTTCCACTTCAGTCTGCCCTGATGGTGGAGATGTTGAGGCTTAAATCTTGAACATTCTGTGGTGCTTTGCATAAGAATGGCCCTTATGGGTTCAGATATTTGAAGACAGTCACCAGGAAATGGGGCACTATGAAAGGATTAGGAGAATTAGAAGGTGTGACCTTGGTGCAGGAAGTGTGTCACTGGAACCAGGCTTTGAGGTTTCAGAAGCCCCTGCCAAGCCCAGTGTTGCTCTGTCTGCTGCCTGCAGATGAGGATGAGCTCTTAGCTACTGCTCCAGCCCCATGCCTGCCTGCCTGCCTGCTGCCATGCTCCACACCATGGTGAGAACAGACTAAGCCACTGACACCATAAGCAAGACCCAATTAAAGGCTTTCTCTTTAAAAACACCCTTGGTCATGGTGGCCCTGCACAGCACTAGAACAGTGTCTAAGACACGTCGTATCATTTCCCAGTCTCTGTCATCTATGTCCCCATCCACCCAGCAGTCACCTCACCTAGAAGCCAGTTGGACCCTAATGCTCATTATGACCAGACCCAAGGCACCATGGCTGTCCCTCTGCTGATGTCAGCCTCCAGGTCTGCTCCGAGCAGACCAGCCTTTTTGGTCAACCTAGAATCACCCACATTCTAGAACCAGGGGTCCCCCAGCCTGCACTCAGACATTCAATACCAGCGGCTAAGTCTTCACCAGCCACAAGTGCGACACACTACCATTGTTGCCTGAACCCACTTTCCCTTCCCTTCTTGCTCAGAGGCAGCCTTTATTTTATATGACCCTCCATACACAGTAAATCTTACTCCCAAGGTCTGTTGGGGGAGGGGTGTGTGATCTTTGAGGCATTCCTTGGCTTTATGATTGCCACAAAAAGCCCCAAACCTTAGTGCCATGGTTTGATTAGCTATCCTTGGGTGTGTGGTCCTCCTTGTCCCCTTGGAGGACCTCAGCTTACACGGGGTCTTTATACCTTATCTCCAGTCTGCCCACCACAGACCCTCCATCCATCACCAGAAACTTGTTAGTGATCCTTCTCAGTCGGGCCCAATACTTCCTTGAGCCTTGATCCTCGTGGGGGTAGACGTACCCCATCACTGCAGGACTTTCCCCCTGGGTTAGGTTTCATTTTGAGCTCGATTTTCTCCAGCTCCCTGGTCTGTCTCTCTCTGTTCTCCCTTGAGGCTGTACACTGTGAGTTTCCATGCCTCTCACTCACAGAGTGGGATGTGGGTGGTTCTAGGGTTAGCAACAAGGCTGGTGTGCTCTGAGGAGTCAGAACATGGCTGGAGAGCCACCTCCTAGAGCTATAGGAATTCCCTCTACAGGAGATTGGTTTTATAACCCTGTCTCTACATTTGTGGAACCAGGTTTTACTACAACAGCTGGTCCTTAGTACAGATCGATGTCCAAAAATTTGCTGCAATTAATTTCCAAATTCTTCCTAATAATAGCTGTCCCTGCGCAGAGATGCGACCCCCGCCTGTCTCATATCCAAACTTTCTCTGCTCTGTACTGTCTCTATTTTCCATTCCTAAAAATGTTTTATCTCTACTTCTCTGAGTTCTTCTCTCAAGGCATCTCTTTACGACTATGCTATAAAGTGTGTCAGGGTTTGTAAGGTCATTGGGTATAGGTTAAAACCGATAAAGAACAGAACAGAGTTAAAAACTAACTGATTATATAACATCCATAACGGCTAATCTGCATTTCCTACATGTTAGTGTATTTGACTCAACTCTACGTGTAGGTATATGGATTAAACTCTTACTATCGCCACAAAGGCTAGGAAAGGTAGAACCTGACAAAATGGGGATCACAGAGAGTTAGGCTTCATGCAGGACATTGCTTCTGTCCTTCCAGGAGAATAAAAGCATCCAGCTAAGGAATCCAGAGACCACTGGGCAAATGAAGAGAAATGACAATTCATCAAGAAAAATGGCCCAAGAAAAGGAACCAATTGGCCAAGTGGTATTACCCACCTTCATCTCGTCTCTTCTGCCTTCTGTAGACATAGGTGGCAAATGGTCTTTAGGTGACCTCAATCCAATTAAACACTAAAGCTGGCTTTGGGGTTGGAGTGTGGGTCTCTCCCTCTCTAAACCCACACATGCATGTTAAAGGAAATTCCAAAATCTTCATCTCATATCAGAAGAACCACTTGGTATGGGGCAGAGAAAAACAGACTATAAGGGACCAGCCGATTGCCACCGATCTCACAATCTTTTGGTTTTCCTTTATTGTCTAAGACTTTGTTAAGGTATAATTATTACCTCATATTCTATAAGAATATTGTGGGTACAGAAACTCTCCGTCATCATACCAGTAGTCATACGGGGTAGGAACTAATTCTAGAAATGGTCTCCATCTTGTTCCTGTGTGTGTTTTCAGGTCTCAGTCTGAAGGAAGTCACTAGAAACAAAGTTTGTGTACCTCGAATGTCCTTAAGAGATTGTGGTTCTCAAACTTTCTGAGATGTGCTGGCTAGGACATTTAAAATCTTCAGGTTGTCTAGCCTTCCTGACAGTAACCTTTTAGGTTTGCAAGAAGAAGGATGACACGGCCTACCAACGGCAAATTCACCTGGATTGTGTTACTGCTAAACACTGGGCTCGACTGCCCCATGCCTCCTTGGCTGCCAGGTCCTGGGCAAAGAGTGGGCGCCTTTGGGTTGACTGATGTGTTCTACATAGACGGGATCGCTGCTACAGTGACAAAGTCACCCAACGACCAGCCACAGACTGCACACTACTCAGGATATTCAAATCCCCGAGTTCAGAGGAAAGTGATGTGAACATTGTATAGAACTTGGAACTCAGGAATCCCGAATCCTGAGATTGCGAAACCCAACCAAGCCCCGCAGTGTAGAGAGCTCGGCAGGGACAGCTTCACTACTGAGAAGACAGAAGGGGATACAGGAGTAACATAGGAATAGTAGGGGATGGGTAAATAATTCAGTCTATTCTTTTTTCTTTTTTTCGGAGCTGGGGACCGAACCCAGGGCCTTGGGCTTGCTAGGCAAGCGTTCTACCGCTGAGCTACATCCCCAACCCCACTGAGCTAAATCCCCAACCCCACTGAGCTAAATCCCCAACCCCACTGAGCTAAATCCCCAACCTACAGTCTATTCTTAAATACAACTTTGTGTATTGATACAAAATTATTGTATATTTTTACAAGATTATATTAGCTTTGTGAATTGAAACAAAACTGAGGTTTATTTGATTACATTAGTATAGATCTTTGTGTATGGATTCAAATTAAGGTTACAGTTGGTTACATTGGTATAGATCCTTGGATATTGATACAAAAGTAACATTATATTTTGGTTACAACATAATAACTTATAACTATGTATCAACCACATGGCATTATGATACCTATGAATTTCTTAGCAAGGCAATGGGAAGTACTAGCACTTTTGAAAGCGCCTATTACAAACTAAGAAAATTGGGAAAATGCTAATTAATACTTAATCAAACTTTTGTTTGGTTTTGTTAGGTACTAGTCTTCAAAACACCTCAGACATCTACTGAATATAACATTTAAAGATGTCTTATTAATTTAAGACTAATTTTTTTACAATGAGATGTTTCCGCTCCTGGCAGCACTGCCATACTACTTCAAGGAATACGCTGAGCACTGAAGAACCTCCTTACAGAGTTTGCTTCACATGTGGCTGCCACTGGGCAAGAAACTGTCCTTCCTTCAACTGCTGACAGAATACTGTCCAGCCTGGACCAAGAAAGCACAGGAAGGCAAATGCTGAACTCTGTCAAGACTAGGTAGAGAAGAAGTCCCTCATGGTTCACAGAACAATCTGTCAGATGCTCTGGGCCAGTGGCCTGAAGACATGGATGCTCCAAACTTCCAGAAACCCCTGGGTGACTGTCCAGGGAGCCAGCAGTCTCTGTCCTTCCTATGCTTTCAGAAGCTGCTTGTTCTGCACTTCCTGTCTCTTTTGATAACATTTATTCTTCTCAGGTCTCTGATGGGGTTGAAGACTAGATAGCTAAACTCTCACAGTTAAACCTAAATTGTTTAGGATTTAAAAATGTTTTAAGGGTTTTTTTTTAATTTGTTTTAGATTTATTTTAGTTATATGAACACACTGTTGCTATCTTCAGATACACCAGAAGAGGGCATCAAATCCCCATTACAGATGGTTGTGAGCCGCCATGTGATTGCTGGGAATTGAACTCAGAAACCTCTGGAAGAGCAGTCAGTGCTCTTAACCACTGAGCGATCTCTCCAGCACTGTTTTAAGATTTAAAAAGAGGTAGGTTGATAAGTGTAAGTTTTGATAGAAAGTGATTTGTGTACAGACCTTTGGACTCACCGAGCTTGGATAGAGAGTGGAACACTTTCTCCAAGGTTGCCAAATTCAAATAAGTGGACTGGACATTGTGAATGTGATGGTTACCCGACAGTATATAGTTTATTGATGCTGGAAAAACAGCAACTGTTCAGACAAAAAGAGGAGAATGTTGCAAGATACCTGATCACATTGTGTAGCCCAAGATTGTGAACTTGGAACAGGAAAATCCTGTCTCTGCTTGAGGAGTTGCACAGCCCTAAGAGACGCCTTTAAGCCAAGAGCGTTCTGTTCAGTGTGGACAGGTTGTTGTGGTGCAGCTCAGACTTACACACACCTTTTCTCCAACAGCTTTCTGTAAACGGTGTTAAATAAAATCAGCCATAGGTCAAGAGGCCGAGCATGGGATCAGAAGGCAGGAGTGGACATAGGAAAACACAGGAAGCAGAAAGGAGGGAGACTGAGGTGGAGGGAAGTGAAGGTGTGGAGAAGGAGCTTTTACCTTCTGAGGCCTTGGTAGAGTAGGGAGGTCTTTCTTTGCCTTGTTGAGCCAGCAGGTTTTCACCCCAAAATCTGGCCCCTTCATCTTCATTGGTAAGATGAAAACAATGAGCTTTTGTTTTTAAAAGCAACATACCACGGAAACAGATGTTTTAAGATAGACCATGTGTCTCTCCTCCATCTTGGCTGATGACCTCATCAAAATATACGCTTCCATATGATTGGCAGCCATCTTTACTATGGTTAAAGAGTCCACGCCCTGTGAGTTCAGGATCATCTTCAGATGACCACTTGCCATAATAACGGTAAAACTTCTTTGTTCTTGTGAGCTTATGTATATCATTGTATCACTTTGTAGACTAAAGAAGTACCAATAAGACTCAGGGATTTCTGATTGGCATACATTTTTCTATGAAGATAACAATTTAAAGATACATTTGTTACAACGTACTATATTTGTGACTGGACTCTGCTTTATAATATAGTGTATGTAATTATAAAAATTTAAGATTTTGAATGTCTACTTGGCTTATCAAAAGCTGGTTTAAGATGTTTGTCTAAACTCCTCCACCTTTGTTAACTGCTGAGCACCAAGCTGCTATAAAGTGTAGATAAGCACAAGACAGGCTGGATGAAGAAGGTAGGCATTTCACTCTAAAATTTTATGTTATATGAGCATTATATGCATTCATGCCTTTGCGATTGTGACAGACCCCTGGAACCATAATTACAGACCATCCTGCCTTAGATGTGGTTGTTGGGATTTGAACTCAGGACCTCTGGAAGAAGAGTCAGTGCTCTTCAATTCTGAGTCATCTCTCCAACCAGTTATATTTGATAAAGAAATAAGGTATACTGAGTAATACGTTATACATTTCTAAGGTCTATTCAGTGTCACCGTGACATTTGTGTAGCTTTGTGTCCTTGTTCACCTTCTTGGGCTTTAGCTATTGGAGAAACTGAGTCATACAAAAACTGTGCGATAAAAGAAAGACACCAGGCTCTTATGGACTAAGGCTACAGCATTTATGGTTTATTTGGATGATAAAGGAGCTTCACCTCAAATTACAAAGGGTCAAACTTAACAGAGACAAAGTTGCAAAATCTGAATCTTAGGAAAGTTACCGACTTACTGTAAACTGTTGAGGACAATTAACAATGCACGTCAAGAACAGGAATACAGTTTATTAAGCTCCTATGTATATTTCCAAAGTTAAGCACAAAATAAGTTACTAGAGACAAGGGAAGTTTGTTCAGGTCAGATACCTTACTATTACAGCCCTGAAAACTCTGTAGAGATCTGCTGAATATGGCATTTAAGACGTTGGAAAACTGAAGCTGCCCTTGGTCCTCTGCCTGCACTGAAATCAAGACTCCCACAGTGGAACCTTCAGTGATTGTCCAGGTAAGGGAGAAGTCTGTCACTTTTAAGAGATTTGGAAGCTGCTTGGTCTGTACTTCCTGCTTACTCAGGTGAAATTCACGCTCCTCAGAGCTCTGATGGTGTTGACTAGGAAGAGTTTTGTCAGTTGAACCGCAAGCAACAACACGGGCTTCAGGTGCTGCTCAGTTCTCTCCCTGTGTAAACATCATAGGCCACTTTCCTAGAGTTGCTACTGTGTCCAGACACTGATCACATGGTTGCGAGATTCTAAGAAGAGATAAATCCACGGGACAGATTTCAATGTAACTTCTTACTATCCCTTTTTGTAAAGGAAGATGTTTTACAATGATTGCTCTCAGTAACCAACCACCTGCATCTTGTGGTGAGTAATTGGATAGAAAAAACTGCGAAGTTTAAGTAGGTTCTAAGGATATGAAAGCTTAAGTTGCAAGACTCTTAAAACTGTGCTTTGAGATCTGTGGATGGGACTTATAAAGGTCTGAAAAAGTGCTTTAACTGCAATTTATAAAGGTCTAAGGAGGTGTTTTAAGGTGTGCAAATGCAATTTGTAAAGGTCTAAGAAAGTGATTTAATGGGTATGTAAAAATGAAAAATGTTTCATATTTCTTCCTTTTCTATGCTATTGTTATATTTAGGCCTAGAAAGCTCAGAGTTTAAAATTCATCAGTGGAGCTCGGATGAGTTATTGATCTAACTATGATAAACTGCGATTGCTATTACAGTCACAAGCTCAAGATGATGAATTTCCTATGGTATGCTATACTTCTAAGTACAGACTTAAATGTGCTTCTTACTGAGCTAAAAAATGCCAGTCCAATCTGTACACACCAAGTGTACTGGAGAGAAGAAAGAGTGCTCATGCTTTTTTTTTCTTTTTTTTTTTTTTCCGGAGCTGGGGACAGAACTCAGGGCCTTGCACTTGCTAGGCAAGCGCTCTACCACTGAGCTAAATCCCCAACCCCGAGTGCTCATGCTTTTAACTCCAAGTCATTTTGGGGTCCCCATGCTTTTACTACAACTCAAAGGCGTGAGTCTGTTGCCTTTTCTACAATGTGACGTTCAGGACAGATTACACAGTGGTATGTTAGCATGTCAAAAATTTATCTCATTTTGTAAACATAAAAAACTCTTCTAAGCTTTGAAGAATCCAACTCTCACGGGTCAAATGGATTCCAGATAAGTACTGTCTATCAACATCCTGCTTCACCTCCTGCCTATTCAGTTTATTCCCAAGGGTGGGGTTTCCTCCTCCTCTCTGAGGTTTTGGGATACCCCACCCCCAACTAATGAGCCTAAAAGTTTCAAAGGATCACCTAAGGAACAAATTTCTTCTAACTTACTTAACTTTACCTTCTGATCATTATCTATACAGATGTGCTTCAGGGAAATGCTAGCTCCAGGTGTTTCCTCAAAATCCGGGTGCCACACAGGTCAAAACCACCTGCCCCATGATGGTTCAACTTAAAGACAAATCTGCATTCGTCAGTTGCAGATGGCCCTGCAGAGCCTGGACAGTGAGGGGACAGTCTCCTGTATTTGAACCTCCCCAGCTTCCCAGCTTTCTTGGGTCCTCGGAGATATTGCCATACCCCAGAGAGCAGGAGGCAGTCTAAAGAGTATGATGACCCTGTGAGGCCTAATGGATCACCCCTTCCTATTTTCTCACTGTACATGGTAAATAAGAGGAAGGGATGTCTGTAACAAACTACCACCCACATTCCAGAACCAGCCTGCTCTCAGACCCTCAGTGCCAGACGCCACATCATCACCAGCCACCAATTGTGACACATTTCCACTGTGGCCACAAGTAGTGCACCTTTTCCTGCCCAGGTCTTAGCAAACAACTCTTTTTCTCTTCCACCCACTGGCCACCCCCAATAAATCTCTCACATGAAGCCTGTTCTGTGCTGTGATCTTTGCAACATCCCTTAGCCCTCTGATCCATGCGAGAACTCTAAGAAGCCTCCCAGGGTCACCCTGAATGTTTGCCCAGCTGGGCAGGTGTCTGGTGGAGCAGGACCTGAAGCTGCATGAAGTCTGAGCAAAGATGGAAATTGTAAAGATTCAAAGAGTGAAAGGGTGCTTCTTCTCATTCCTCTTTTAATACTGTCTGTCTGTCTGTGTGTTTGTCTTTCTGTGCGTGTGTCTGATGTTGTGGCATGTTTATATGTATGTATGCATGCATGCATGTATGCATGTTGTACATATATATGCATGCATGTATGTATGTACATATGTATGCATGTATGCCTAACCTACCTACCTCTCCTCAGTCCCTCCACAATCAGATTGGCCTGCTCTGAGGGAGAAAATGTCCCTATTTCTCCCCTCCCCCCACTTGCTTGACTTTATCAGTGTCTCCTGTGATTATATCAACAGCAGCATCCAACAGGCAGGGGACAGACAAGTCCTCAGGACTGAGGGGCAGGGATGAGGTGGGAACCCACCCCTTCTTTGCATTCCAACTGTTGTTTACCTTGGGTCCTCCATCCAGAGGGTAGGTCAGGGGGAGGAGCTCATCCACATTCTCCTCCCTCAGCTCTCACTGGGCCACCCTGCACCAGGAAGCGATGCTGTTTGCATTTTGTCAACCTGACACAAACCAAGACAGATTTGGGAACAGGATCCTGAGTAGAGAGAATGCATCCATCCACGGCCGCCTTTAGGAAAGTGTATGTGGCATTTTTAAAATTATTATTAACGATGAATATGGAAGGGCTCAGCCCACTGGAGGTAACCTGGCTGGGGTCGTGGATTGTACAAGAGAACAGGTTGAGCTGCCATGAGGAACGAGGTAGTTAGCAATGGTTCTCATGGTCTCTGATTCATCTCCTACCTCTAGAGTCCTGCCTCAAGATCCTGCCCTGAATCTCTTCAATGATGGACTGTGATGTGGAAGTGGAAACTGAAAAAAATCCTTTCTTTCTTCCTCAAGTTGTTTTTGGTCATGGGGTCTTATCACAGCAATGGAAACCCTAACACAGAGGTGCACAAGGGCCTTTCTCTGCTCCCTGAGTTCTCCTGCAGCACAACCCTGCCCTTCTCTTGCCCTGGAGCCACAACCCTCTTTACAGCTCCTAGCGATCTGATTCGCTTTGACCTCCCACTGGGTAGCGCGATCTTGGGTTGGTTGTAAAGTCCCTGTAGTCTGTCTCACACGCGTCCGGGATCTCGGATGGGGGTGACTGCGCCGCCCTTGCTGCTCCTGCTGCTGGCGGCCGCCTTGGCCCGGACCCAGACCCGCGCGGGTGAGTGCGGGGTCGGGAGGGAAATGGCCTCTGCGGGGAGGGGCGGGGGCGGCACAGGGGAAGCCAAGTCCCGGCTTCGCACAACAGACCCTCCGCCGCTTCTCCACCCGAGTCCGGAGCCCCACGCCCTGCTCCCCGCCCGGCCCCCACACCCGCCCGGGGTCCCGGGAGGAGGTAAGGATCTCATCCGCGCGCCGCCCCCAGGCTCACACTCGCTGCGGTATTTCAAAACCGCCGTGTCCCGGCCGGGCCTCGGGGAGCCCTGGTTCATGGAAGTCGGCTACGTGGACGACACGGAGTTCGTGCGCTTCGACAGTGACGCGGAGAATCCGAGATACGAGCCGCGGGCGCGGTGGATGGAGCGGCAGGGGCCGGAGTATTGGGAGCGGGAGACGCAGGGAGCCAAGGAAAAGGAGCAGACTTTCCGAGTGAACCTGAGGACACTGCTTGGCTACTACAACCAGAGCCAGGGCGGTGAGTGACCCCGGGCCTGATGTCACTACCTCTCAGCGTCCCCACAGGAGTCGGAGAGGTCCGGGATCCCAAATCTGAGAGTTCGGGAGCAGAACCCACCAGGGCGCGTTTCGGTTTCCGTTTTGAGGAGTCCAGGGGTGGGCGGGGGCACAGGTGGGCGGGAGCAGGGGCGGGGCGAGCAGGTGGGCGGGGAATAGGAGGGGCCGAGTCTGACCGCGGGGTCCCCCAGACTCTCACACACTCCAGTTGATGTTTGGCTGTGACGTGGGGTCGGACGGGAGCCTCCTCCGCGGGTATGATCAGTTCGCCTACGACGGCCGCGATTACATCGCCCTGAACGAAGACCTGAAAACGTGGGCCGCAGCGGACGTGGTTGCGCAGATGACCCGAAACAAGTGGGAGCGGGCTCATTATGCAGAGAAACGCAGGGCCAACCTGGAAGGAGAGTGTGTGGAGTCGCTCGGCAGATTCCTGGAACTCGGGAAGGAGACGCTGCTGCGCTCAGGTGCGAGGTCGGGGGGCTTCTCGTCTCCCTGCCTTCGGGCTGGGGCTCAGTCCTGGGGAAGAAGAAACCCTAAGAAGGGTGATGCCCCTGTCTCAGAGGGGAGACAGTGTCCCTGGGTCTCCTGATCCCTCATCACAGTGACTGCACTGCCTCTCCCAGGACCCAGCCTTCTCCCTGGAGAGTTGTGAGCCCCTCTCAGGAGGGAAGGAGAGAATTTCCCCACTTAACAGCAGGGGCTCCCTGCTGTCAGCCATGGCCTCTCCCAGGCCAGGTCCTCTGCCCACACCCACTCTCTGAGGACACTGACTCCTGTCCTGCTGAGTGTGTCAGCCCTTACACCTCAGGACCAGAAGTCTCCTTTACCTCAGAGGAGACATGGACTCCACTGCACTAGGCTGGTTCCCCCAGTTTCTAGAACTTTCCAAAGAATACATTCTCACAGATCCCTCCCTGATGTGGGGTTTGCCTCTCTTCCACACCCCATTTCTCTCTATTCCTACAGTGGAGAATGGTCCCATGAGCCCTTGTGGGGTACCCTGGAGGAATATAAATTGTGGGATTTCTTTTTTCTTTCTTTCTTTCTTTTTCTCTTTTCTTTCTTTTTTTTATTTTTTTGAAAGCATCATTTTGCTTCCAGGCAGTGTTTGTCTGCAAATACATATTAAATCAATTATTTTCCATTCCCTCTTCTGTTCTATGACCACCCACCTCATGCTATAGAACATCACATAAGGACAGCCATGTTGACCCACTGGCTCATGTGGATTCCCTTTAGCTTCTGAGTCTCTCAGGAAAGTGTGCAGTTCTGTGCTGAGGGGACCAGCTCTCCCTGCAGTTTTCTAGTGAGATGACAGTTGAAGTGTCAGACACACACAGTTCAGTGTCATCATTGACTTAACTGTGTCTTGTGTAGATTTCAGTTTGTCTTGTTAACTGTGTGATTTCTTAAATCTTCCACATAGATCCCCCAAAGGCACATGTGACCCTTCACCCCAGACCTGAAGGTGATGTGACCCTGAGGTGCTGGGCCCTGGGCTTCTACCCTGCTGACATCACCCTGACCTGGCAGTTGAATGGGGAGGACCTGACCCAGGACATGGAGCTTGTGGAGACCAGGCCTGCAGGGGATGGAACCTTCCAGAAGTGGGCATCTGTGGTGGTGCCTCTTGGGAAGGAGCAGAATTACACATGCCTTGTGGAGCATGAGGGGCTGCCTGAGCCTCTCACCTTGAGATGGGGTAAGGAGGGTGTGGGTGCAGATCTGGGGTCAGGGAAAGCTGGAGCCTTCTGCAGACCCTGAGCTGGTCAGGGCTGAGAGCTGGGGTCATGACCCCCACCTTCATTTCCTGTACCTGTTCTTCCCAGAGCCTCCTTCATCCACTGACTCCAACATGGAATTCAATGTCATTTATGTTGTCCTTGGAGCCATCTCTGCTGTGGCCATCATTGGAGCTGTGATCATTGGAGCTGTGTTGGCTGTTGTGAGGAAGAGAAACACAGGTAGGAAAGGGCAGGGTCTGTTTCCCCTCAGCTTCCTTTAGAAGAGTGCTCTGCTCATTAATGGGAAACAAGGTCACACCCCTCATTGCTGCTGTCTCCACCTGGGTCCTCTGTCAGTTCTGAAAACTTTCTCCTGTCAAGGTCTTCCTTGAACTCTCACAGCTTTTCTTCTCACAGGTGGGAAAGGAGGAGACTATGCCCCTGCTCCAGGTTAGTGTGGGGGTGGGAGTGTCCCTGAGGGTATTGGAGTGAAGCTGGAGATGTGGGGAGCTCTGGGAATCCATAGTAGCTCCTCCAGAGAAATCTTCTGGGGGCCTCAGTTGTACCATGATATTAATCCATACATACATTTATGTACATATACGGAAACATAAACGCGTATAGATTATACATATACATGTTTTCTTTTACCCTAGACAGGGACAGCTCCAAGAGCTCTAATGTGTCTCTCCCAGATTGTAAAGGTGACACTATGGTCTCCGACTGGGGAGGGACAATGTGGACATGACTGGGTTTCATGGACTCCCAGTATCTCCTGTGAGTGGAGGGTTGTTGGGCTGTTGTCCTCACAGTGATGGTTTGTGACTCTTGTTCTCTAGCATGAAGACAGCTGCCTGGAGTGGACTGAGTGACAGACGATGTGTTCAGGTCTCTTCTGTGACATCCAGAGCCCTCAGTTCTCTTTAGACACCAGTGTTTGAAGTTCCCTGTGATTCTATGGCTTCAGTGTGAAGAACTGTGGAGCCCAGCCCGCCCTGCACACCTGGACCCTGTCCCTGCACTGCCTGTGTTCCCTTCCACATTCAACCTTGCTGGTCCAGCCTGGGGTTGGGGGCTGGGGACAGCTGCACCCTATCACTCAGTGGTGCTTTGAACTGCAACTCCTCACTTCTACACTGAGAATAAGAATCTGAGTGTGAACTTGACTGTTCACATCCTTGACACAAGTGTTGATTGCTTTTTAAATTACTGGATTGAGAATACTTAGAGGTTGTTTTTTGTTTTTGTTTTGTTTTCTTTTAAATAAATGGCAGGTGGAGAAGCTTCCAGAATCTGTGTCACTAAGCTGTGTGTCTGGTGGGACAGGGTGGGGCTGTGGGAGCTGAGTGTGGACAGGGCTGTGCCCAGGTGGAGCTCAGTGTGTTGTCATCTTTGGGGGTCACTCCTTGGCTGTGTCATCTCTGTGCTCTATTCTTTTCATCATTATGAAGCACACGTCTGTGATCACAGGGTCACAGGATGCCAGATCCTTGTCCTTTCCCCAGGATGATGAGCAGCCCAGGCTGCTGTCCTGACTGTGGCTTTGTCTTCTGTGTTTATTTCCTGTGTTTTTCTTTGTGAGGAGGACTGGGCCTATTCTTTTCCTGTGGGTGCTTCCTGTCTTGCTCTCCCCGTGGATGCCAAGTGTTACAGGAGTAGGAAGTGTTTTTCCACTCTTGTCCCACCAGACTCTACAAGGGCTGTGCTCTCGGGATACTGTGGGCTACACAGATGAACTAAACTCTCCTGAGCTCCTGCCTCCTTCAAGGGCCCTCAGTTCAGGTTCTCCCCATCTTTCCCTACTAACCCCGGATTGCAGGATCCACACAGAGAAGGGATCCACAGGCTCTCATCTCAGATCTGGCCCTATTGGATCTGTGCTGTGCCCATGCCCCTGTCCTTCCCTGCCTCTGGGGAATCCTGGTGCTGCCTCTAGAGAAGATTGAGGGTTGATGGGATGAGTCTACTTTAGATTTATGTTTATTTTAGAAACTGGTCCAGGAATTGGAGATAGCCCAGGGGTTGAGAGCACTTGGTGCTAATGCAGATGATGTCTCGATCCCAGCACACAGATGGTTGCTCACAGCCATCCATAACTCCTGCCCAAGAGCATCCAATGCCCTGTGGAGATCAGGCTCACAAATGGTACAAATAAATACAGAAAAAAAAGTTCATAGACAAGATTAATAAATCTTTTCAAAACTACATTATGGGAATTTGTGAGAAGGAAATTCCTTTGTTCCGGATTCTGACCCTTGAAGGATTCTCTTCTAGCTTTGTGATTTCCAGTCAAGAGTTCCAGGAGCCTTAACTGAGATGTGTGAATACCACCTTGGTGATAATCTCTGTCAGGATGCAGCCATCTTCATCCTGTAAAGGACGACGACTTCCCCAGACCCAGCAGACAAACACTCATACACAATAAATGTTGTATTAATAGATAAAAAAAAAACAAATAGGTCATGAGTCAAAGACAGAAAGGCAGGTGAGGAGAGGAAGGGAGGGCTCTGCTGAGGAGAAAGCTCAGGTGATGCTGACCTCAGTGTGAGGGGACAGGAAGCTGCATTCACAGCCTTTGGCTGGAGGTTGTATTAATAATCGGAGCCTCTGCAGAAGCTGGAGGTGACTGCATGAGTTTCTCCTCTAGACTGAACCATTCCCTGCTGGAGCAGGGAGGAGGCTGATGAGCCTAGGAAACACAAGAAGTTACAGATTCACTGAGCTTACACAATGTAGCAGGTTCCTGTCAGGGTTGAATCAGTAGCACTTCCTGGAGGTGTGGGGGGGAATCTTGAGTGGAGCTCCTGGGAGCCATGCAGAGGCTTACAGTGATGTAGCTGTTGTGAGTGGATACTCATACTGGGCAGGGCTGTTCAGTGATTATCTCCCGACTCACACAGGCTCCCATGAGTAACCAGGTTGGCCAGAGTTCACCGAGCTGACCATGGATGGATGCTCTCCTGGGTCTGCTGTCGCTGTCTCTGTCTGGCCTGGAGGAAATGCACTCCTTAATCAGGTGACACAACTGTGTCCATTGTTATCAGCCCACAGTGTCTATTCCAGATTTGAGATCTAAGTCCTGTTTCTAAGATACAGTACGAAGAATATGGTGTTGCTGGTTTCCTGGAGCAAGCACTGTAGTGGAAAGATGCATGTGATACAATGTAAGGGAATAACAAAGAACAGGTTGTGTCCAGAGCTGGAGGGCAAAAGGCAAGGCGACCAGAGTGCAGGTGAGTGGAGCAGGGCAGAGAGCTATTGGTTTTTAATTTTTGGTTTTCCAAGACAGGGTTTCCGTATGTAGTAGCCATGACTGTCCTGGAACTTACTATGTAGACCAGGTTGGCCTCAAACATAGATCATGCTGCCTCTGCCTCTGCTTCTGCTGGGATTAAAAGTTGCACATCCACCACTCTTTGAGTTATTATTATTTAAGATTGTTTAAGATTGTGTGTGTGTGTGTGTGTGTGTGTGTGTGTGTGTGTGTGTGTGTGTGTGTATGTTTATAGCCAGGTCTCTGACTTCAGGGCCTGTAGGCTTGGATTTTTAAAAAACTTCTTTAATATGGTTTCTTTAATACTTCAACCTCCCATCTAGCTCACCACCCACCAGAGGTAGTGGGAAAGAAAGGCTAATAGGGTGAAGTGGGACATGGATTTGTTTAGAAATAGTTCCTTGGGGTGATTCCAATCTTTGTTGTCAGGATATGAGCAGTCAGGTCTACTAGCAAACTACTAAACAGGAATCAGCAGCCACAGTCCTGTGCACTCAACAAATACCACACTGGGAGCAGCAGTAGCACCTCAATCCAGAAGAAACCACAAGGCTCCGCCCAATTGGCACAAGTCAATGGAAGGCAAGAATCCCCTGTATACCACAAGAAGTTCTTTGGTGCATTTTCTCTCTACAAAGTCACAACAAGCAAAGATCAGCTGTTGTTGTAAAATTATAAAAACTCAAATGCAGTCTTTTACCCCTGCTAGATCCGGCACCACAGTGCCCCAAGATAGCTGGTAGATATCTTGCCACAAACACACATCCCAATTCCCTGGCCGCCCAGTGTGTCTAGCTGCCACACACTCTCTTAAACTTAAATCGCTACATGAAAGAACACACAACACAATAACCCCTGATCCAATTGATAAGATATAATTGCCCACCTGAACATATAAAGCCCTGTACACATCTATCCCTTAAGAACATTCATAACAACCTGTAAATACACAGAGTGGTATCTTTTTTTTTAAAGATTTTGTTTATTTTATATGAGTACCCTGTCACTCTCTTCAGACACAGCAGAAGAGAGCATCAGATTGTGTTACAGACGGTTGTGAGCCACCATGTGGTTGCTGGGAATTGAACTCAGGACCTCTGGCAGAGGAATCAGGCTCTTAACCATTGAGCCATCTCTCCAGCCCCACAGAGTGGAATCTTATTGCCAGCCTCCATGTTCTCTCCGCAGTTTCTCTCCTCCAGATCCAGTCTCCTCCTCTTCCCTCAAACTTTTCTCCCACCCATCCTTCCTTCTCGTCCAATGACAGGCCTCGTTCTATTTTGTACCCACCTACACCTGCGTGATGACACCACCCACAATCAGCAAGGCAATGCACAGGGGAACCAATGTCAGGGTTTTGCCTGTAGACTCACATTTATTCTCTCAAAATATCACGTGTCTGCTTCAGCAAAATATTCTCTCACCCGTGTCTGCCTCAGAAAGACATCATATGGGGCTGGAGAGATGGCTCAGCAGTTAAGAGCACTGACTGCTCTTCCAGAGGTCCTCAGTTCAATTCCCAGCAACCACATGGTGGCTCACAACCATCTGTAATGAGATCTGATGCCTTCTTCTGATGTGTCTGAAGACAGCTACAGTGTACTTATATAGAATAAATAAATAAATCTTAAAAGAAAAGAAAGAAGACAGACAGACTTTGACAGCACAGTCAACTTATCTGAAGACCTAATCTAGGAGAACCAGGCTTGAAATGGAAATTTCTGGTTTCTTTGGAGATGCGGTTGTGTCCTGAGATGTTTTTCTGGAAACTTTCTTATGAGAGGATGTTTTTGTTGCAGCAGACACGTGGTGTTTTCTGGAAGCTGTCTGGAAAGGGGCATGGGATGTTTTGGTATACCTTGAGAGATGACCTCTTGAGAGAACTCGTGGTGTTTGGAAAGGGTCTAGATATAACCCAACAGACCACAGACAACACTGTGTGGCTTTGGTTCCCCTTGCCACTCTTTGCGGGTCGTCGTTGGACTTTGCTGAAGCCGCTCTTCACTGATGATGCTGATGCCTTCTTCCCCGATCCTTTGTCATGACTTTGTAGAGAGAAACAAACCAAATAACTTCTGGTGGTGTCCCAGCAGCTTCCTCCTGCTTCTGCAGACTCAGGTCGATGGGTAGAGCCTCAAAGTTGCTTCTGGATTGAACTGCCAATGATGACCCGTGTGAGCTCAGTGCTGGTAACCTGACGACGAAGATTGGATTCACCCCAAAGACTATTTCTAGACAGGTGCCCATCTTCCTTTGCCCTGTTACCCTTTCCTCTCTTCTACCTCTGGTGGGTGGTGGGCTAGAGGAGAGGTTAAGACATTTAGGTAAGCTTATTAAAGAGGGTTTTGAAAAACCTAAGCCCACACAGGGCATCTGGAAGGATCCATGTGTGAGTTATGTTACCAATCCTTGCTTGGTGCTGGAGGACATCAGACTGAACACTGTGGGGACAGATTGGGAAGCTCCTTCTCTTGGACTCTGTGACCCTGAGGAACCCAGGGTTGTCCTGTACAGACCGTCTCTGCAGGGGAGTTGGGTGGCTCAGGCCTGAGTGCGGCCCTGTGCTGCAGAGAAAAGAATCACAGAGCCAAGGCATAAAAATATGCTGAGTAAATTCGTGGAGCTGGAGAGGTTGTTCAGAGGTGAAGAATGCTATTGCTGTTCCACAGGACCTGGGTTCAGTTCCCAGCTCTCACCGACTTGTAACTCCAGCCTCAGAGGGGATAGGGCGCCCTCTGCTGGCCGCCTGGGGTGCTCCATGCACGTGGCACACAGAGATACATGGAGCAAAATACCCTTATACATAAAAAAAAATTTTTTAAAGAACAAAAAAGAAATGAAGGGAAATAAGATTTCGTTAAAGAAAGAGATCCTTTAACAATATTGGGGGACACTACCGCATGGAGGAACACCTACCAACCCTACTGCAGGGCTCTAGGGTTCCCTGCACTAGATTTATACACTGGTCTTGGAGATTCAGCAATGGAAGGCAAAAATGGACACGACTCCCCCTACAGAGTGGCCCGTGATGTTACTGGTCTATGCAGCCTGTGTGTTCGCCCAATTATGCTGTTTGTGTTGTTATGTCTTGTAACTCAGGGTGACCTTGAATTCTCTGTTTAAGATTTATTTATTATGTACACGTTTTGTCTGCATACATGCCTGACTGCCACAAGAGGGCGCCAGATTCCTGAGCATTCAACTCAGGACCTGTGGAAAAGCAATTAGTACTCTCAACCTCTGAGTCATCTCTCCTGTCCGGAACTGGAATTCTGGATCCTCCTGCCTCACCTCACCATGCCAAGTGTCAGGTAGGTGTGTGTGTGTGTGTGTGTGTGTGTGTGTGTGTGTGTGTGTGTGTGTGTGTGTGTGTGTGTGTGTGTGTGTTCAGGGGAGGAGCCAGAGGTGCAATCTGCGTTTCAGCCCAAAGATCCTAAGGATCGGTGAAAGCCGCAAAACAGAGGATTTGGGGCTGAAGGGGAAATTCCTGGCTGCTTCACTATGAAGAGCCTTCCCCAGCATTCAAAGCTCACAGCCACTTAGGTGATCCAGACCTGGACAGGCTCCTACTCGTGTGTTCTGCTGCCGCCTGGCGGCCTTGAGCGGCATCGCAGCTCCCACTGGTCTTGGGGACAGACTGGACTGTGCCAAAAGTCCCTCCAGACTGCAGGAACTGCTTGCTGGTCTGCGGTATCCCTGGTCCCCGAAGCTGTGTGGGTCACACTAAACAAGGGCCACAGCAAGGAACCGGGTATCCCCTGCACAGTCCCCGCATTGGAGCGTTAGTTTCTCTTTCTTTTGTTGTTGTTATCGCCTGGGATATGAGCTCCCCACCTCCTGACCCTGTCCTCACTGAGCTGCACATCTGCTGAGTTTGATGGGACCCAACCCAAGAAAGGATTCCGGGTTTCTTTAGGATTAAATGCCTTTAATCCCAGTCCTCATGAGGGCGGATCTCTGCATTGTTCCACCACATAGCAAGTTCCAGAACACCCAGGGCTATGAGGAGAACCCAGGAGCCTTGGAGTCCCAGGACTGGCACCTGGAGGGGATGGTGGAGTAGGTGGGAAAGTTGTGATAAGTGAAAAAGCCACATGGATTCCCAGGGCCAGGTCTCGGTGAGCTTAGGGTCCCCCGGCCCAGTATAGCCAAGGCCCTGGGGCTTATAGGGTAAAGGAAAGAACCTCAAATTACCCTTTCTTTCCCTGACAGCTTCTTTCACCTGAAATTTCCTCCCATGCTGTAGATGGGACATGGGGTCTGCTTCCTGCCACTCACCTATGTCCCAGCTCTTTACTTTCAGGACGCGGTCCAGGCTGGCCTTGGGCTTACTCTGTAACTGAAGCAGCCTTTCCCAGCAGTGCCTCGGGCTCCCAATTAACCAGGACTGCAGGTCTACAAACCAGCCTGGCTTTTGTTTAAGACTTGGTCAAGGTTCCAGGTGATGGTGGTTCACACCTTTAGTCCTAGCCCTTGAGAGGCAGAGGCAGGAGGATCTCTGAGTTTGAGGCCAGCCTGATCTACAGAGTGAGTTCCAGGACACCTGGGGCTACACAGAGCAACCCTGTCCCCAAAAATCAAACAACTTGGTCAAGGATGTTCCTTCACTCTAGAAGCTGTGGGTCATGACCCCTTAGGGGCCAAAGCACCCTTTCACAGGGATTGCTTAAGACCATCAGAGGGGGTTGGGGATTTAGCTCAGTGGTAGAGCGCTTGCCTAGCAAGTGCAAGGCCCTGGGTTCAGTCCCCAGCTCCGGAAAAAAAAAAAAAAAAAAAAAAAAAAAGACCATCAGAAAACACAGATGTTTCTATTACTATTCTTAACAGTAGCAAAGTTATAGTTATGAAGTAACAATGAAAATAATTTTATGGTCGGGGTTACCATGAAGAACTGTATTTAAGGGTCTCAGGAAGGTTGAGAACCACTGCTCTGGAAACTCCATACAGAGGTGGGGCAGAGGGAAGTGGGAAGGTCTGGGTCACATGTAAATGACAAGGTCTGTTTTGGAACCAGGTCCACCCCTGCCTCGACACATGGGTGCAGGTATTACAGGCCCTCCACTCTCAAAGGACTGTGACAGCCACTTAGAGGACAACACAGACAATCTCAGAGTCTATGTGGATCTTTCCCATGGTAGCCCTGAAGACAGTGCACAAAGCTATCACCTTCCCAGGCCTGTGGCATGTGCCACCCTCCTGGAGAGGTACAAACAGTCCTCACCTGAGCCACTATGCCACCCCTGGGCCAGAAGCACCAACAGTACTCGGGCTAGTACTCCACCCTCAATTATTTTCCATTCCCTCTTCTGTTCTATGACCAGCCATCTCATGCTATAGAACATCACTAAGGACGGCCATGTTGACCCACTGGCTCATGTGGATTCCCTCTTAGCTCCAGAGTCCCTCAGGAAAATGTGCAGTTCTGTGCTGAGAAAATATACAGTCCCTGCTGCTCTTAGTCAGAGGCACCGGTGAGCACTCCTTTAGGAAAGGCTGCATCCCCACACTCCTAGGACCACTAAGGGCTCTGCCTGGGAAAATGCAGACCAGGAGGACTGCCCTGTGAGGAGTGTTTGGGAAGAGGACTGACAGCTAAGCTCACCCAGTGAATTCCACAGGAGCTTTGCACACACAGGGTTTACAGGACAAAGACATTTTGCACAAACGTTTGCCTGCTCCAACAGGGACCCATGCATCAAAGGAACAGGATACCTTAGGGTCTCATATTCTGTTCCCAGTACACCCCTGTGTCCACTCCTGCCCTAGAGAAGGCTGGAAAGTGCCCAGGCTCTGTCACAAGAGTCCTGACACCTGCTGCCATCACTGCTTTCCCAGGATGAGGTCACTGAAGAAACAGTGCTTCTTTCTGTATTCCACAGGATGGGATGTCAGACATGGGGTCCCCTCCACACCATCCACTTCAGTCTGTACTGATGGTGGAGATGTTGAGGCTTAAATCTTGAATATTCTGAGGTGCTTTGCATAAGAATGGCCCTTATGGGTTCAGATATTTGAAGACAGTCACCAGGGAATGGGGCACTATGAAAGGATTAGGAAAATTGGAAGGTGTGACCTTGGTGCAGGAAGTGTGTCACTGGGAGCAGGCTTTGAGGTTTCAGAAGCCCCTGCCAAACCCAGTGTTGCTCTGTCTGCTGCCTGCAGATGAGGATGAGCTCTTAGCTACTGCTCAGCCCCATGCCTGCCTGCCTGCCTGCCTGCTGTCATGGTCCACACCATGGTGAGAACAGACTAAGCCACTGAAACCATAAGCAAGTCCCAATGAAAGGCTTTCTCTTTAAGAACAGCCTTGGTCATGGTGGCCTTGCACAGCACTAGAACAGTGTCTAAGACACGTCGTATCATTTCCCAGTCTCTCTCATCTATGTCCCATCCATCCAGCAGTCACCTCATCTAGAAGCCAGATGGACACTAATGCTCATAATGACCAGACCCAAGGCACCATAGCTGTCCCTCTGCTGATGTCATTCCTGAGATTGCCCAACACAACCAAGCCCCGCACTGTAGAGAGCTCGGCAGAGACAGCTTCACTACTGAGAAGACAGAAGTGGATACAGGAGTGACATAGGAATAGTAGGGAACTGGTAAATTATTCAGTCTATTCTTACATACAACTTTGTGTGTTGATACAAAATTGTAATTTTTACAAATTATATTAGCTTTGTGTATTGAAACAAAATTGATGTTTATTTCATTACATTAGTATAGATCTTTGTGTATGGATTCAAATTAAGGTTACAGTTGGTTACATTGGTATAGATCCTTGGAAATTGATACAAAAGTAACGTTAAATTTTGGTAACAACAGAATAACTTATACCTATGTATCAACCACATGACATTAAGATACCTATGAATTTCATAACAAGGCCATGGGAAGTACTAGTCCTTTTGAAAGAGCCTATTACAAACTAAGAAAATTTGTAAAATGCTAGTTAATAATTAATCAAACTTTTGTTTGTTTGGTTTTGTTAGGCACTAGTCTTCAAAAAACCTCAGACATCTACCGAATATAACATTTAAAGCTGTGTTATTAATTTAAGACTATTTTTTTTACAATGAGATGTGTCTGCTCCTGGCGGCACCGCCATACTACTTCAAGGAAGACGCTGAGCACTGAAGAACCTCCTTACAGAGTTTGCTTCACATGTGGCTGCCACTGGGCAAGAAACTGCCCTTCCTTCAACTGCTGACAGAATACTGTCCAACCTGACCAAGAAAGCACAGGAAGGCAAATGCTGAACTCTGTCAAGACTAGGTAGAGAAGAAGTCCCTCATGGTTCACAGAACAATCTGTCAGATGCTCTGGGCCAGAGGCCTGAAGACATGGATGCTCCAAACTTCCAGAAACCCCTGGGTGACTGTCCAGGGAGCCAGCAGTCTCTGTCCTTCCTATGCTTTGAGAAGCTGCTTATTCTGCACTTCCTGTCTCTTTTGATAACATTTATTCTTCTCAGGTCTCTGATGGGGTTGAAGACTAGATAGCTAAACTCTCACAGTTAAACCTAAATTGTTTAGGATTTTAAAAATGTTTTAAGTTTTTTTTTCATTTGTTTTAGATTTAGTTCAGTTATATGAGCACACTGTTGCTATCTTCAGATACACCAGAAGAGGGCATCAAATCCCCATTACAGGTGGTTGTGAGCCACCATGTGATTGCTGGGAATTGAACTCAGAAACCTCTAGAAGAGCAATCAGTTCTCTTAATCTCTTCAGCACTGTTTTTAGGTTTAAAAAGAGGAAGGTTCATAAGTGTAAATTTTGATAGAAAGTGATGTGTACAGACCTTTGGACTCACCTAGCTTGGATAGAGAGTGGAACACTATCTCTGAGGTTGCCAAATTCAAATAAGTGGACTGGACATAGTGAGTGTGATTGTTACCGGACAGTATATAGTTTATTGATGTTGGAAAAACAGCAACTGTTCAGACAAAAAGGGGGGAATGTTGCAAGATACCTGATCACATTGTGTAGCCCAAGATCGTGAACTTGGAACAGGAAAATCCTGTCTCTGCTTGTGGAGTTGCACAGCCCTAAGAGACGCCTTTAAGCCAAGAGCGTTCTGTTCAGTGTGGACAGGTTGTTGTGGTGCGGCTCAGACTTACACACACCTTTTCTCCAACAGCTTTCTGTAAACGGTGTTAAATAAAATCAGCCATAGGTCAAGATGCCCAGCATTCGATCAGAAGGCAGGGGTGGACATAGGAAAACACAGGAAGCAGAAAGGAGGGAGACTGAGGTGGAGGGAACTGAAGGTGTGGAGAAGGAGCTTTCACCTTCTGAGGCCTTGGTAGAGTAGGGAGGTCTTTCTTGGCCTTCTTGAGCCAGCAGGTTTTCACCCCAAAATCTGGCCCCTTCATCTTCATTGGTAAAATGAAAACAATGAGCTTTTGTTTTTAAAAGCAACATACCAGGAAAACAGATGTTTTAAGATAGAAACCATGTGTCTCTCCTCCATCTTGGCTGATGACCTCATCAAAATATACGCTTGCATATGACTGGCAGCCATCTTTACTATGGTTAAAGTGTACATGCCCTGTGAGTTCAGTATCATCTTCAGATGACCACTTGCCACAATAACGGTAAAACTTCTATGTTCTTGTGATCTTATGTATATCACTGTATCACTTTGTAGACTAAAGAAGTACCAATAAGCTCAAGGATTTCTGATTGGCATACATTTTTGTATGAAGATAACAATTTAAGGTTACATTTGTTACAACGTACTATATTTGTGACTGAACTCTGGTTTATAATATAGTGTATGTAATTATAAAAATTTAAGAATTTGAATGGCTATTTGGCTTATCAAAAGTTGATTTAAGGGGTTGGCGATTTAGCTCAGTGGTAGAGCGCTTGCCTAGGAAGCGCAAGGCCCTGGGTTCGGTCCCCAGCTCCGGAAAAAAAGAACCAAAAAAAAAAAAAAAAAGATGTGTGTCTAAACTCCTCCGCCTTTGTTAACTGCTGAGCATCAAGCTGCTATAAAGTGTAGATAAGCACAACACACGCTGGATGAATAAGCTAGGCATTTCATTCTAAAATTTTATGTTATATGAGCATTATATGCATTCATGGCTTTGTGATTGTGACAGACTCCTGGAACCATAGCTACAGACCATCGTGCCTTTGATGTGGTTGTTGGGATTTGAACTCAAGACCTGGGGAAGAGCAGCCAGTGCTCTTCACTTGTGAGCCATTTCTCAACCAGTTATATTTGATAACAAATAAGGTATACTGAGTAATACGTTATACATTTCTAAGGTCTATTCAGCATCACCGCGACATTTGTGTAGCTTTGTGTCCTTGTTCATTTTGTTGGGCTTTAGCTATTGTAGAAACTGAGTCATAGAAATACTGTGGTAACCTATAATGGTATGCCATAAAAGCAAGACACCAGTCTCTTATGGACCAAAGGTTATGGCATTTATGGTTTATTTGGATGATAAAGGAGCTTCACCTCAAATTACAAAGGCTTAAACTTAACAGAGACAAAGTTGCAAAATCTGAATCTTAGGAAAGTTACCCACACTTAACAATACACATCAAAAACAGGAACACATAGGGTTGGGGATTTAGCTCAGCGGTAGAGCGCTTGCCTAGAGAGCGCAAGGCCCTGGGTTCGGTCCCCAGCTCCAAAAAAAAAAAAAAAAAAAAAAAAACCAGGAACACAGTTTATTAAGCTCCTGTGTATGTTTCCAAAGTTAAGCACAAAACAAGTTACTAGAAACTAGGGAAGTTTGTTCAGGTCAGATATCCTTACTATTACAGCCCTGAAAACTCTTCAGAGATCTGCTGAATATGGCATTTAAGACGTTGGAAAACTGATGCTGCCCTGGGTCCTCTGCCTGCACTGAAATCAAGACTCCCACAGTGGAACCTTCAGTGATTGTCCAGGTAAGGGAGAAGTCTGTCATTTTTAAGAGACTTGGAAGCTGCTCGGTCTGTACTTCCTGCTTACTCAGGTGAAATTCATGCTTCGCTCAGCTCTGATGCTGTTGACTAGGGAGAGTTTTGTCAGTTGAACCGCAAGAAACAACATGGGCTTCAGGTGCTGCTCAGTTCTCTCACTGTGTAAACATCATAGGCCACTTTCCTAGAGTTGCTACTGTGTCCAGACACTGATCACATTGTTGCGAGATTCTAAGAAGAGATAAATCCACGCCACAGATTTCAATGCAACTCTTTACTATCCCTTTTTGTAAAGGAAGATGTTTTACAATGATTGCTCTCAGTAACCAACCACCTGCATCTTGTGGTGAGTAATTGGATAGAAAAAACTGCGAAGTTTAAGTAGGTTCTAAGGATATGAAAGCTTAAGTTGCAAGACTCTTAAAACTGTGCTTTGAGATCGGTGGATGTGACTTATAAAGGTCTGAAAAAGTGCTTTAACTGCAATTTATAAAGGTCTAAGGAGGTGTTTTAAGGTGTGCAAATGCAATTGTAAAGGTCTAAGAAAGTGATTTAAGGTGTATGTAAAAAGGAAAATGTTGCCTAGCAAGCGCAAGGCCCTGGGTTCGGTCCCCAGCTCCAAAAAAACAAAAAACAAAAAACAAAAAACAAAACCGAAAACGTTTCCAATTTCTTCCTTCTCTATGCTACTGTTATATTTAGACCTAGAAAGCTCAGAGTTTAAAATTCATCAATGGAGTTCAGATGAGTTATTGATCTAAGTATGATACATTGAGATTGCTATTATAGTCACAAGCTCAAGATATGTATTTCCTATGGTATGCTATACTTCTAAGTACAGACTAAAAGTGCTTATCACTGAGCTAAAAAATGTCTGTCCAATCTGTATACACCCAGTGTTCTGGAGAGAGGAAAGAGTACTCATGCTTTTAATGCCAAGTCATTTTGGGGTCCCCATGCTTTTACTACAACTCAAAGGCATAAGTCTGTTGCCTTTTCTACAATGTGACATTCAGTACAGAACACAGTGTTATGTTAGCATGTCTAAAATTTATCTCATTTTGTAAACTTAAAAAATCTTCTAAGCTTTGAAGAATCTACCTGAATCCACCTCTCATGAGTCAAATGGTTTCCAGATAAGTACTGTTGATAAACAGCCTGCTTCATCTCCTGCCTATTCAGTTTATTCCCAAGGGTGGGGTTTCCTTCTCCTCTCTGAAGTCTTGGGATGCCCCACCCCCAACTAATGGGCCTAAAAGTTTCAAAGGTCCACCTAAGGAACAAATTTCTTCTAACTTCCTTACCTTTACCTTCTGATCCTTATCTATACAGATGTGCTTCAGAAAAATGCTAGCTCCAGGTGTTTCCTCAAAATCCGGGTGCCACACAGCTTCAAAGCACCTGCCCCATGATGGTTCAACTTAAAGATGAGTCTGATTTCCTCAGCTGCAGATGGCCTTGCAGAGCCTGGACAGTGAGGGGACAGTCTGCTGTTTTTGAACCTCCCCAGCTTCCCAGCTTTCTTGGTTCCTCAAAGATGTTGCCATACCCCAGAGAGCAGGAGGCAGTCTAAAGAGTATGATGACCCTGTGAGACCTAATGGATCACCCCTTCCTATTTTCTCACTGTACATAGTAAATAAGAGGAAGGGATGTTTGTAACCAACAACCACCCACGTTCCAGAACCAGCCTTCTCTTAGACCCTCAGTGTCAGAAGCCACATCATCACCAGCCACCAAATGTGACACATTTCCACTGTGGCCACAAATAGTGCACCCTTATCCTGCCCAGGTCTCGGAGACGGCTCTCTTTCTCTTCCACCCACTGCCCACCCCCAATAAATCTCTCACATGAAGCCTGTTCTGTGCTGTGATCTTTGCAACATCCCTTAGCCCTCTGATCCATGCAAGAACTCTAAGAAGCCTCCCAGGGTCACCCTGAATGTTTGCCCAGCTGGGCAGGTGTCTGGTGGAGCAGGACCTGAAGCTGCATGAAGTCTGAGCAAAGACGGAAATTGTAAACGGACAAAGAGTGGAAGGGCGCTTCTTCTCATTCCTCTTTCAATACTGTTTATTTGTCTGTCAGTCTATCCGTGTGTCCCATGTGCTGGTATGTATGCATCCAGGTATGTATATATGTCTGCATGTATATATGTAGGTTTGCATGTATGTACATATGTATGCAGGCATGTACATATGCATATACATGTATGCCTGTATGTATGCATGTACATATGTGTGCATATATGCATGTATGTACATATTTATGTATGCATGTATGTAAGTATGTATGTATATCTGTCTCTATATGTATCTATATCTAACTATCTATCTATCTATCTATCTATCTATCTATCTATCTATCTATCTATCTACCTATCTATCTAATCTACCTACCTAACCTACCTAACCTACCTAACTTACCTACCTCTCTCCTCAGTCCCTCCACAATCAGATTGGCCTGCTCTGAGGGAAGAAAATGTCCCTATTTCTCCCCTCCCTCCACATGCTCTGACTTTATCAGTCTCTCCTGTGATTATATCAGCAGCAGTATCCAACAGGCAGGGGACAGACAAGTCCTCAGGACTGAGGGGCAGGGATGAGGTGGAAACCCAACTCTTCTTTGCATTCCAACTGTTTTTTTACCTTGGGTCCTCCATCCAGAGGGTAGGTCAGGGGGAGGAGCTCATCCACATTCTCCTCCCTCAGCTCTAACTGGGCGACCCTGCACCAGGAAGCCATGCTGTTTGCATTTTGTCAACCTGACACAAACCAAGACAGATTTGGGAACAGGATCCTGAGTAGAGAGAATGGCTCCATCCAGGCTACCTTTAGAAAAGTCTATGAGGCATTTTTAAAATTACTATTAACGATGAATATGGAAAGGCTCAGCCCACTGGAGGTAATCCTGGCTGGTGGTCGTGGATTGTACAAGAAAACAGGTTGAGCATGCCATGAGGAACAAGGTAGTTAGCAATGGTTCTCATGGTCTCTGCTTCAGCTCCTACCTCTAGAGTCCTGCCTCAAGATCCTGCCCTGAATCTCTTCAATGATGGACTGTGATGTGGAAGTGTAAAGTGAAATAAATCCTTTCTTCCTCAAGTTGCTTTTGGTCATACATGGGGTCTTATCACAGCAATGGAAACCCTCATTAACACAGAGGTGCACAAGGGCCCTACTCTGCTCCCTGAGTTCTCCTGCCCTTCTCTTGCCCTGGAGCCACAACCTCAGTAGCTCCTAGGATCTGATTCGCTATGACTTCCAACTGGGTAGCGGGATCTTGGGTTGGTTGTAAAGTCCATGGAGCCTGACTCAGACCTGTCCGGGATATCGGGATATCGGATGGGGGCGACTGCGCCGCCCACGCTACTCTTGCTGCTGTACTGCTGGGGGCTGCCTTGGCCCGAACCCAGACCCTCGCGGGTGAGTGCGGGGTCGGGAGGGAAACCGCCTCTGCGGGAAGGGCGGGGGCGGCACCGGGGAAGCCAAGTCCCCCCGTCGCACAAGAGACCCTTTGGCTCTTTTCCACCCGCGTCCCCAGCCCCAGGCCCTGCTCCCCGTCTGGCCCGCGCACCCGCCCGGGGTCCAGGGAGGAGGTAAGGATCTCATCCGCGCGCCGCCCCAAGGCTCACACTCGCTGCGGTATTTCAAAACCGCCGTGTCCTGGCCAGGCCTCGGGAAGCCCAGGTTCATGGAAGTCCGCTATGTGGATGACGCGGAGTTCGTGCGCTTCGACAGTGACGCAGAGAATCCGAGATACGAGCCGCGGGCTCGGTGGATGATGCGGGAGGGGCCGGAGTATTGGGAGCAGGAGACGCAGGGAGCCAAGGAAAAGGAGCAGATTGTCCGAGTGAACCTGAGGACCCTGCTTGGCTACTACAACAAGAGGGAGGGCGGTGAGTGACCCCGGGCCTGAGGTCACGACCCCTCAGCGTCCCCACAGGGGTCGGAGACGTTCCAAATCCCAAATCTGAGGGTTCGGGAGCAGAACCCACCAGGGTTCGGGTTCGGTTTTGAGGAATTCGCCCACGGGCAGGTGCGCGGGTGGGCGGGGTTAGGGGCGGGGTTAGGGGAGGGAGGGCGGTGTAGGGCGGGCGGGGCGGGGGCGGTGCAGGGGCGGGACACGGGCCGGCGGGCGGGCGGGCGGGGCAGGGGCGGGCGGGCGGGGCAGGGGCGGGCGGGAGGGCGGGCGGGGCAGGGGCGGGCGGGCGGGCGGGGCAGGGGGCGGCAGAAGCTGCATGAAGTCTGAGCAAAACGGAAATTGTAAACGTCCAAAGAGTGGAAGGGTGCTTCTTCTCATTCCTCTTTTAATACTGTCTGTCTGTCTGACTGTCTGTCTGTCTGACTGCCTGTCTGTATGTCTGATGTGTTGGCAGGTATGCATGTTGCACATATGTATATATGCATGCATCTACATATGTATGTATGTATGTATGTTTGTATGTTTCCGTTTCTATGTGTATCTATATCTAACTATCTGTCTATCTGTCTGTCTATCTATCTGTCCATCTATCTATCTACCTATCCTACCTACCTCTCCTCAATCCCTCCAAAATCAGATTAGCCTGCTCTGAGGGAGAAAATGTCCCTATTTTTCCCTCCCCCTCCATGCTCTGACTTTATCAGTCTCTCCTGTGATTATATCAGCAGCAGTATCCAACAGGCAGGGGACAGACAAGTCCTCAGGACTGAGGGGCAGGGATGAGGTGGGAACCCACCACTTCTTTGCATTCCAACTGTTGTTTACCTTGGGTCCTCCATCCAGAGGATAGGTCAGGGGGAGGAGCTCATCCACATTCTCCTCCCTCAGCTCTCCCTGGGCGACCCTGCACCAGGAAGCCATGCTGTTTGCATTTTGTCAACTTTGACAGGAACCAATACAGATTTGGGAAGAGGATCCTGAGAAGAGAAAATGCCTCCATCCAGGGCCTCCTTTAGGAAAGTCTATGAGGCATTTTTAAAATTATTACTAATGATCAATATGGAAGGGCTCAGCCCACTGGAGGTAATCTTGGCTGGTGGTCGTGGATTGTACAAGAAAACAGGTTGAGCTGCCATGAGGAACAAGGTAGTTAGCAATAGTTCTCATGGTCTCTGCTTCAGCTCCTACCTCTAGAGTCCTGCCTCAAGATCCTGCCCTGAATCTCTTCAATGATGGACTGTGATGTGGAAGTGGAAACTGAAATAAATCCTTTCTTCCTCAGGTTGCTTTTGGTCATACATGGGGTCTTATCACAGCAATGGAAACCATCACTAACACAGAGATGCACAAGGGCCTTTCTCTGCTCCCTGAGTTCACCACCTTCTCCTGCAGTACAACCCTGCTCTTTCCTTGCCTTGGAGCCACAACCCTCTTTACAGCTTGTTGCTGTAAAATTATGAGAAATGCTGTCTCTTACCCTGCACTAGATCAGGCACCGTAGTATCCCAAGATACCTGGTAGACATCTTCATCTCAGTCAGCAAAGCGTCTCACCCGCTCTGCTCCGTCTCACCGGCTCTGCTCCATCCCGTATCACACTGCTGATGGCTACTTTCTGAGCCTGGCAGCCTCTCTCTAAGAGCCATCTAGTTCCCAAGGCAGGTTGCCACCATGCCAGAAATACACACCTCAGCTTCATGGTGGGCTAGCGAGTCTAGCCACCACACACTCTCTTGAACTTAAATCGCCACATGAAAGAACATACAACACAATGACCTCTGATCCAATTGATAAGATAGAATTTGCTCATCTAGACATACAAAGCCCTGTACACATCCATCCCTTAAGAATAGTCATAACAACCTGGAAATATGCAGAGAGAATCCTAACATCTGCCTCCATGTTCTCTCCACTGCCTCTCTCCTTCCTTGTTCCAGTCTCCTCCTCTCTAAAACTTTTCTCCTTCCTTCTAGTCTAATGACAGGCCTAGTTCTATCTTGTACCGCCTTCAACTGCATAATGACATCGTGCTATAACAGCTCCAGGGATCTGATTCCCTCTGACCTCCCACTGGGTAGTGCCATCTAGGGCTGGTTATAAAGTCCCGCAGCCCGCAGGACACAGACGCGTCCAGGATCTCAGATGGAGCGATGGCACCGCGCATGCTGCTCTTGCTTGTGGCGGCCGCCCTGGCCCTGACCAAGACCCGCGCAGGTGAGTGCGGGGTCGGGAGGGAAATGGCCTCTGCGGGGAGGGGCGGGGGCGGCACCGGGGAAGTCGGGTCCCCGTGTCGCTCACCAGACCCCCGCCCCTTCGCCACCGGCGTCGGGATCCCCGCGTCCTGCTCCCCACCCGGCCCACGCACCCGCCCGGGATCCCGAGAGAAGGTCGGGGTCTCACCGCGCGCCGCCCCCAGGCTCACACTCGCTGCGGTATTTCGAAACCGCCGTATCCCGGCCCGGCCTCGGGGAGCCCCGGTACATCTCTGTCGGCTACGTGGACGACACGGAGTTCGTGCGCTTCGACAGCGACGCGGTGAATCCGAGGATGGAGCCGCGGGCGCGGTGGATGGAACGGGAGGGACCGGAGTATTGGGAGGAACAGACACAGTTCGCTAAGAGAATCGAGCAGTGGTTCCGAGTGAACCTGAGGACCCTGCTCCGCTACTACAACCAGAGCGAGGGTGGTGAGTGACCCCGGGTCGGAGGTGTCGACCCCTCCACGTCACCACAAGGCCGGAGATTTCCCTGATCTCAAGTCCAAGGTTCAGGAGCAGAACTGAACCCTGCCTGATTACCTTTCAGTTTGTAGGAGTCTGCTGGCGGGCGGGGCCGGGGGCGGGGCATACGGGGCCGGGTCTGACCACGGGGTCCCGCAGGCTCTCACACCATCCAGAGGATGTTTGGCTGTGAGGTGGGATCGGACGGGAGCCTCCTCCGTGGGTATGATCAGCACGCCTATGATGGCCGCGATTATGTCGCCCTGAATCGAGACCTGAAAACGTGGACGGCGGCGGACATGGCAGCGCAGATGACCCGAAACAAGTGGGAGCGGGCTGGTGCTGCAGACCTACACAGGACCTACCTGGAGGGCGAGTGCGTGGTGTCACTCCGTAGATACCTGGAGTTCGGGAAGGAGACGCTGCTGCGCTCAGGTGCTGGGGCCTCGGGCTTCTCCTGCTTCTGCCCTCGGGCTGGGGCTCAGTTCTGGGCAAGAAGAAACCCTCAGCTGGGTGATGCCCCTGTCTCAGAGGGGAGACAGTGTCCCTGGGTCTCCTGATCCCTCATCACAGTGACTGCACTGCCTCTCCCAGGGCCCAGCCTTCTCCCTGGAGAGCTCTGAGTCCCTCTCTGGAGGGAAGGAGAGAATTTCCCCACTTAACAGCAGGGGCTCCCTGCTGTCAGCCATGGCCTCTCCCACGCCAGGTCCTCTGCCCACACCCACTCTCTGAGGACACTGACTCCTGTCCTGCTGAGTGTGTCAGCCCTTACACCTCAGGACCAGAAGTCTCCTTTACCTCATAGGAGACATGGACTCCACTACACTAGGCTGGTTCCCCCAGTTTCTAGAACTTTCCATAGAACACATTCTCACAGATCCCTCCCTGATGTGGGGTTTGCCTCTCTTCCATACACCATTTCTTGCTATTTCTACAGAGTTGAATGGTCCCGTGAGCTCTTATGTGGTACCCTGGAGGAATATAAATTGTGGGATTTCTTTTTCTTTTTTCTTTTTTTCTCACTTTTACTTATTTCTTACTTTCTTTTTTCTTTCCTTTTTTTGAAGTCATTATTTTGCTTCTAGTCAGTTTTTCTCTTCAAACACATATTAAATCAATTATTTTCCATTCTGTCTTCCGTTCTGTGACCACCCATCTCATGCTATAGAACACCACATAAGGATGGCCATGTTGACCCACTGGCTCATGTGGATTCCCTCTTAGCTTCTGAGTCTCTCAGGAAAGTGTGCAGTTCTGTGCTGAGGGGACCAGCTCTCCCTGCAGCTCACTAGGGAGATGACAGTTGAAGTGTCAGACACACACAGTTCAGTGTCATCATTGATTTAACTGTGTCTTGTGTATATTTCAGTTTGTGTTGTTAACTGTGTGATTTCTTAAATCTTCCACACAGATCCCCCAAAGACACATGTGACCCTTCACCCCAGACCTGAAGGTGATGTCACCCTGAGGTGCTGGGCCCTGGGCTTCTACCCTGCTGACATCACCATGATCTGGCAGTTGAATGGGAAGGACCTGACCCAGGACATGGAGCTTGTGGAGACCAGGCCTGCAGGGGATGGAACCTTCCAGAAGTGGGCATCTGTGGTGGTGCCTCTTGGGAAGGAGCAGAAGTACACATGCCGTGTGGAACATGAGGGGCTGCCTGAGCCGCTTATCCAGATATGTGGTAAGGAGTATGTGGGTGCAGAGTTGGGCTCAGGAAAAGCTGGAGCCTTCTGCAGACCCTGAGATGGTCAGGGCTGAGAGCTGGGGTCATGACCCCCACCTTCATTTCCTGTACCTGTTCTTCCCAGGGCCGCCTTCCTCCACCAACTCCAACATGGGAATCGATGTCATTTATGTTGTCCTTGGAGCTGTGGCTGTCTTTGTAGTTGTGGCCATCATTGGAGTTGTGGTAGCTCTTGTGAGGAAGAGGAGGAGAAACACAGGTAGGAAAGGGTAGGGTCTGTTTCCCCTCAGCTTCTTTTAGAAGAGCTCTACTCATTAATGGGAAGCACAGCCACACCCCTCATTGCTACTGTCTCCAACTGGGTCCTCTGTCAGTTCTGGAAACTTCCTTCTGTCAAGACCTTCCTTGAACTCTCACAGCTTTTCTTCTCACAGGTGGAAAAGGAGGAGTCTACGCCCCTACTCCAGGTTAGTGTGTGGGTAGGATTGTCCCTGAGGTTATTGGAGTGAAGCTGGAGATGTTGGGAGCTCTGGGAATCCATAGTAGCTCCTCCAGAGAAATCTTCTGGGGGCCTCAGTTGTACCGTGATATGAATACATACATACCCATACACATATACACATATACACATACATATGTTTTCTTTTACCCTAGGTAGTACCCTGGGCAGTGACAGCTCCCAGAGGTCTGATGTGCCTTTCTATTGTAAAGGTAACTCTGGGTCTGACTGGGGAGGGGCAATGAGGACATGATTGGGTTTCAGGGACTCCCAGAATCCCCTGTGAGTGGAGGGTTGTTGGGCTGTTGTCTTCACAGTGATGGTTTGTGACTCTCGTTCTCTAGCATGAAGACAGCTGCCTGGAGTGGACTGAGTGACAGACGATGTGTTCAGATCTCTCCTGTGACATCCAGAGCCCTCAGTTCTCTTTAGACACCAGTGTCTGAAGTTCCCTGTGATTCTAAGGCTTCAGTGTGAAGAACTGTGGAGCCCAGCCTGCCCTGCACCTCAGGACCCTGTCCCTGCACTGCCTGCATTCCTTTCCACTGCCAACTTTGCTGGTCCAGCCTGGGGGTGGGGGTGGGGACATCTGCATCCTGTTACTCTGTGCTGCCCTGAGCTGCAGCTCCTCACTTCACACTGAAAATAAGAATCTGAGTGTGAATTTGACTGTTCACATCCTTGACCTAAGTGTAGATGGCTTTTTGAATGCTATGTTTAGAGGTTTTTTTGTTTGGGGGTTTCGTTTTGTTTTTGAAAAAACTAAATGGCAGATGGAGAAGCTTCCAGTATCTGTGTCACTAAGCTGTGTGTATCTGGTGGGACAGGGTGGGGCTGTTGGGAGCTGAGTGTGGACAGGGCTGTGCCCAGGTGTGCTCGCTCAGTTCTTGTCTTTGATGGGCTCAGGCCTCAGCTCTGTCACCTCCAGGCTGTGCCCTCTCCATCACTGTGAAGACATGGGGAGAGTCTGTGATCAGAAGGGCACAGGGAAGGCCAGAGTCTTGTCCTGTCCCCAGGATTATGAGCCCCCAGGGCTGAAGATCAGAGACTCAAGTGGGGTCCTCTAAAGTGCAGGGTGCACAAGATGAGTCACTACATCTCCTCCCACCCACTTGATTTAGCTGCTAATGATGGGGTCCTGAAGCTGCCCTGGGCTCTCCCTGTGGCCATGCTGCTGTGGTGATTTCTGCTTCTCCTTTCTGGTGTCTTTCCCAGGGTTCTCAGGGTCTGGCTAGGTCTGTCTGCTCATCTCTCAGGAGCACCTCCACAGCTGAGATAAGACCTAACAGAGAGGCTTCTCCCCTGTAACTTGGGTACCGATTCCTGAACCTGGACTGTCTTACCTTTTCCGTCTGGTGTTCTGGAGTTAACTCCCTGAAGTCTCTTAATCTCCAACCCCAGCTCTGTGCACCTGGGTCTTGCAGCTGATGCACCTGTGGTTGCTCTGCCTTTGGATGGCTCTGTATGGCAGGAGAGCAAAGTCCCCCTCAGAGGCCTGGGACCATCTAAATCATCTCATATTCATAGCACTAAAGACACGGGAGGCAGAAGCTGAGGGAACAACCTGACAGCTCAGCAAGGAAACTTTATTTTCTTAACTACATACGGGAAATCTATTTACCAGCCTGATGCTACAAGTAAACTCCAGCTCTTCAGAAATCTGTCTGTGTCACTCTATCAGTCTAGTCTGCCTTTCTCTTGAGCTCCTGCAAACCCAAGAGAGCTCCTGAGCTCTCTTTCCTGGATTTATATTTTACCTGTGTCCTGCCAGCTGCTTCTCTGTTGTTCCTGCAAGTCCTAAGAGAAAATCCTATTCCATAAGGGCTCTTCAAAGCATTTAGTTGCTCCCTTACCCCCTAACCTGCTGAACCATTTCACTGTCATGGGACTTGGGGTTGGGAGCTGTGCAGGGCAAGCCACCATTTCACTTTATGGTTGAAGGGAGCACAAGGCCACCTGCTGACCTTGCCTCAGGTCATAGAGCAAGGACCACAGGACCTCTCACAAGCACCTTGCCTTAAAATAAGCAGGATCTTTCCCTTCTTTCGTGTTCTTATCTGTGGGGAATTCAGAGGCACCCAAACCACACCAGGACACATATCCTGGATCTGCCAAATGTGGTATCTACTGAGGATTTTATATTTTGCTAACCGTTAGGTTTTCTATGTACAATAATAAAATATTCTGTGACACGGGCCTGTTAGTGTTTAGGAACTGAATATTTCTTGTCTGGGCTTTTCTGGCTGCCAGGGGAAGGCAGTGGCCGATCAGACTCTCTCCTTTGGTTGATCTGGGTCAGTGGCCATGGTTTGCAGAGGACCTCTCTGCTCAACTCTGAGCTTTATGATTTTCGATGCAATCTACAGCTTTTTGTGTCCTGCGGGATTAAAAACAAATCAGCACCACCAACACCATACATTTGCTGACTTCCATTCTGATGTTAACACATCCTTGTAGTATATAGGGTGATTTAATTCCACAGTTTTTCCTTGATCCAGTGTCTCTCAGCAGCTGTTGTTGGTCTCTTGTTAATATTCAGAAAATGCAAAGTTAATGGAGTACACTGTATTCTACCCCTGGGGCCTTTATTCTTTCTTTTTGTTTTATAGCTGTTTTCTTTAAGGTGTGATTGCGTCTTTTCTACTGTTTGCCCTGCAGAATTGTGTGGTGTAGCTGTAATGTGCTTTGTAACAAGAGAAGAATTACTGCATCTTACTGGAGAAGTATGCAGGGGCCATGGCGGTTTCCAGTTTGTACACCTATTCCCACAAGGGCCATTCCTTTCAGTAAATGCGTAATTACAAAACCAGCATTTTCAGATCTCAAACTATTTGCCCATTGGAAGCCTGAGTATGTGTCAGTGGTGTGGTGCAAACCTTAGGTTCCCAAATTCTGCAAACTGAAACACATCCATCTGCCAGATTTCATTTTTTATTTACTTTTGTTGGTGCTCTTAGAGTTACTTCTAGTGTGTAATGGAGTTTGATTGTACAAAAAACAAATAGGACATTTCTTTATAAATTCCTCGACTGGTTGCTAGGTCATGGAATTTTTTTCTTTAAACCTTAACTTTTAGCGTAGTGGTTTTCAGGAACATCTGAGGCTCCTAATACATTCCTTATGAATAATTGGTCAGTTCCTTCATTCCCTGTGCTAATGGCCCTGACAATACTGTGAGAGACTAAATGTGGGTGATAAGTCATGGACAGTCGCTATTTCTGATTGCCTGGTGCAGTGGCAAAATAACATGAATTCTGAATTATCCAGGGTAAATTCAGCAGTTGCTGTGTGCAGAACAACTCTTTCTGCATATTGAGACTCTGTCACTATATTGAGATTCTGGAAAATGTGATAATACCATAAAGATTGCATACAACTCTGACTTTTGAACTGAAGCCCATGAGCTTTTAATTACAAATTCTTTTGTTTTTACTGACTTATAAGCAGCCATTACCAGCTTTTTCATTCAAACAGGAACGTACGGTCTTCAATACATGGGACAATCCAATTAGTTCTTTTTGTAAAGTGAAGTGGCTTTCTTTTAGGATCTGTGTTAATTGCTCCCAAATAGTTGTTACAAACTCTTTGCCAGTCCTCATCGATTACCCTTAATGACGTAATCTCACGTTAGTATATGGCTCTATAATTTTTCATGGGTCTATTCCTACAATTGACACAATCATACTTTTATAATTAAATCAGAAACTTTTTGATATAAGGCTTTAATTTCTTTACTTTCAGTGTGTGCTAAGAAGCTTCATTCTAAAATGCTACTTCCCTTTGTCTAATGAGCCCCGTGGGAGAACGGGTTAAAGACAAAAGAACATGGGTTGGGGCGGGGGACCTCAGCCCCACAAACTGTGGCAAGTTGCAGGTGGCAGCTCAGCTCAAGGCATGGCCGCTGGGGGAGCCGCCCCTTGACGCCCTCCACCTCCTCCTTATTCCAGCACAGTCTGGGCTCAAAGTTTACTGCCTCTGGTGAGCCGCACCCTTTGTCTGGGTGTTGAACTGAGGCGGCGGTAGGGTGGGGACGGCCATCATTGCCCTGGCGGACAGAGTGGGCGACAACAGAAAGTGTGCGGGCTCCTGGCAGGCGCTTGGACACGTGCGGTGATGTGGGGCTGCCAGGTCCAGGCCTCTGCCTCATCGCTGCCGCCGTGCTGGCAACCTGGCCAGGCTCTGCCTGGCGCCCGCCTGGAGGTCGGCCAAGCGGAACCGCACTGCGCACCTGCCTGCAGCCGCCCTCAATGCCCGAAGTGTCTGTTCACCATCTACTCGCATGGCCACCTCCTCCCAACAAGGCCAGCTGCTGAGTGACTGTGGGCCTCCATTGCTAGACTACACCTAGGGAACTGGAAATAGCCCGGGGCCTCAAAGTAAATGTGCAGAGCTGCTGGCCATCATTGCAGAGTCTGGGAAAGAGATCAGATCCAGGTCTTCAGGGAGCAAGAGCGCCATGGAGAGGCTAAAAGGAGGCGTCATTCATGCCCAAGCCTGGTTCCGGAGTGCTTGGCTGAAATGGAACCTAAGGTCAGGTCCTAGCCCCTGGCCACTCTGAAGGTCCATCTCGCTACCCTGTGGACAGGAGAGGCTTTGTCCAAAATGGCAGTATTTTTCCAAGACAGTCATTAAGCTCTGAACCCATACTCAGAAAATTGGAAGACATTTCGCAGTAAATGACTGTGTGCATTTTAAGTAGTTAGGAAGGACCCAGCTCTTTTTTCAAGCATTTGAAAGATGTCTGTGAAGCCACTTCACAGCAAGCTATTGTTTGTCCCCAAATACCAGTGTCCCCTTTAACCTTCCTTTGGACACATTTTCCACTTGCATCACTCCAGTTGACTCCTTTCCATGAGTTCACCTGCCTCTGAGGAGTTGAGTACAAACCACCACGCCTTTGCTTAGTAGCTGGCCGGCCTGTGTACAGTGTAGACCCTGCTTCCTGGAGCTTCTCTGCTTAAGGGTTGGCATGACTGAGTGCTTTGAAGTCCATCTTTAAAATGCACAGGTGATAAAGACAGAAGAAAGAGCCATCTACCCAACCTACCAAGCACCCGGTAGATCTCAGTTCCATGGTTACTATGAGGCAAACACAACATCTAGAGGAAAACTACTGAAACGTTGTATCTTTGTATTTATTACTTGGTATAACAAAGCTTAGTTTCATTAAAAAAAAAAAACACAAGACAAAAGAACCAAATACAGTTCACTTGGAGGACTATGCTACCCACATGTACGTCTGTAGTCTCTTTTCTTTTTTCTTTTCTTTTCCTTCTTCCTTTCTTTCTTTCTTTCTTTTCCTTTTCTCTTCCTTTCTTAAAAGATTTAAAGATTTATTTGTTTATATATGTGAGCATACTACCACGATCTTCAGACACACTGTAAGGGCAACAGATACCATCACAGATGGTTGTGAGCCACCATGTGGTTGCTGGGGATTGAACTCAGGACCTCTGGAAGATCAAGTGGTGGTGCTCTTAACCACTGCCATCTCTCCAGCCTCTGTATCCTCTGTTCTACTAAGGTTAACTCTTTCTCTTCTAAACTGTTAGCTCTCTTGGCCTGTCAATGTCTGAATCACCTTCTAACATCTGAAACAAATCACTTGATCTTTGTGCAGCTAATCCAATGGTGGGCCAGAGCCAATTGACATCTCCCATTAATTTCTGAAAATTGAGACTTCACAACTGATTCTTTCTAATTGGTACCCTCTGAGGTTGAATGTTTTGTTGACTTATGTTAAAATGTAGATAATGAATACAATCTCTTCTCTCTTCTCTCTCTCTCTCTCTCTCTCTCTCTCTCCTCTCTCTCTCTCTCTCTCTCAGCAATCTGGAAACCTCAACAAGGCAAAATTCTTTTGGCTTCAGCAAACATTTTTTCCCTAAGTTATCTGCATCAGAATCAGCCATCAAAATATCACCCATGCAATGGTAAACAATAAATCCAAGAAATTGCCTACAAATTATTTCTGGTGGCTGTCGCTTTAAAGCCGGACACAGTGTTGGATGTTTAGCATTCCCTGTGAAGAATTTCCTACCGATATCATTGGACAGGTTGAGCATTATTATATTATGTAGAATGAAGGCAATGTTTCCTCAGTTGAGGTTTTCTGCCTGATTCTTAGTTCCTAGCTGCCCTGAGGCAAACAGTTCCTACTTTTGCTGTAGGGCCTCAAACAACAACCCCCAACCCCCATTATGTTTCCTGTTGGCAAGGAGTTGCCTTGGAGTCTCTCCTGGACCTAGACTCATTGGTCCAGTGGCAACCCTTACTACATTGTCTGCACACCCCTGGAAGCCTAGGCCTTCTTTTGTTGTGGTTTGCCTGGAAGTTTGATGCTAATTCCACTGCCCCAAGGACAGCTGCCTAGTCAGGTACTCAGGAATCAGGTGACTTCACCAGAACCACCTCCCCATTGAATTTGTAAAGGACAGGTGAGGGGCAGGCACAGGATAGAAGGAGGCCTGTCATTGGAGGAGAAGGAAGGATGGGCGGGAGAGAAGTTTGAAGGAAGAGGAGGAGACTGGAACAGAGAGGAAGAGACGGGGGAGGAGAGGAGAGAGAAGGGTTGACAGGACAATATAGGCTGAGTTAAAGATCTCGCTCTGTGTACTTACAGGTTGTTATCAAGAATTCGGGTGTCTTTTAGATATCAGTGGCGTTACACTGTCTTAAGCTGTCCCACTTCAATTAAAAGCAGTGGAGTTGAGATATGGTTCCTCCTCCTCCAGACCAAAGCATCTTAATTCAAAGGTGTCCTCCAAAATCTGTCCCAAATCAGGTGAGCCACTTGCCTGTGTGACAGAGAATGGAGACCAATGGAGAAGGGACAGACGACTCACACTAGGGACCATGGCTGCTCCTCTCTACCCTCTAGACGCTGAGTAAATTCTCTAAATGTGTTGAGGTGTAGGATTAAAACCCGGTAAAGTCTCTAAGGAAGAAGTTACCTTAAGAGTTGTAACATTGGGGTAGAGAGTTAAAATGTATACATGGAAGTCTTTAAACCTGAGGCTTGTTGCCATCTCAGCCGCTGGACCCTCATCAGGATGGAGGCCTCTTTGCTGACAGCCATCTTTGCTAGGGTTTGAAAGGATGGCCTTTGCCATGTGACCTCACGCCCATCTTGATTAAAAAATGACCTCAAGACATCAGCCAATCAAGGAACTAACAGCTCCTCCTGGCTGTGAGGCTGAAGCAGACAATCCTTCCACTGTCAATCACACTGAAGAACAACCCAGAGTCCCTTCTCTTCTCTTCCGTCTCTGCTGTCTCTCTGTCCTCAGCAGCAGCTGCCCATGCAGATGGGTGTGAGACAGTCCCAGACCAGGGCCCTAATGGAATCACAATGCCTCAGGGGGCGTCCTAGCAATGAATCAGTTTACAACTTGCACCCTGGCCATCTTCACAAAGCTCCCCTTATGGCTGTAAATGATGGAAAATTCCGAAGGTCATCAGGATAACTATGGAAATCCATCACAGGTCCTGGGCTGCCTTACAAAGGCCCTGACACAATACACTCACCCGGATCCTGAGACCCCAGGTGGAAACACCTCCTCATGAGCTACTTTTCCCAGAGTTCCCTGAGCCAGGGGAACATCAACCCCTGATCACCCTTCAGCCCATATCCTTGGTTCAGCCATGGACTACTGAGTGGGTGGAGACTCCAATGGCCTGACCACTGCCATAGAGGCTTGGATAATTGTCACTGTATTAGGACATTCACTCACCTTCCTTCAGGACACTGGAGTCACTTTCTCAGTCCTGACAAAATTGTGGGGACCCACCTCTCCTTTCCATCGCTCTCTTGTCAGCGTAGTGGGGGCAGTCTTACTAGGCTTGCCTGACTGCACCACTTAGCTGTACATTTAGGGGTAACCCCCTTACCATGGCCTCTTTGGTCATGGGCCCGTTGGGTAATGATGTCTGGTAAGGAGACTGACTGTCCACAGAATGGGTCACCCACCTAATTGGTTACTGAACGTCTCCCAAGCTGACATCACCTTTTGATGACCATGTACATGGGACACAAATGTTGTCACAGCCTTTACTCACGTGGACAGATCTATCCCCCGGCTTCTTCCCCAGATGACTCCAACCCTGCTCTTTCCAAGGCCCTGCCCATCCAGCCATTCCACTGGTCATGGCCCATGAATTAGAGAACAATCACACATCTGACCATTTCTCCATCCAAATAAAGGGCATTACCATGTGCATGGCTTGAACTTCCAGCAGAAGTGTCCTTCAGGGTTCTCCTGGCAAGGGGTGGTAATGCTGCAGCTGTCCACGTCTGCTGGGGCCTGCATAGCATGCACAGCCATCAGCAAGACAGGCCCTTGTCTCTTCTTCCTCAGTCTTCCAGGATAAGGCACAGCTCATGAGGCTGCAGGTGCATGCTTGGCTGCAGATGACATTGTAACAGGACTAGAGACCGGAGGCAGTTGGGCAAAGTCTTCATGTAACTTCCTTGTGCCTGTAGGACCTGTCCAGTCCTGATTACGTTTATACCACTTCTATTTGATAACAACTTAGGGCTGTGTGTGTCCTATTTTATGACTTGGTGGGTCAGATAACATCCAACCCATTCTGGCAGCCCAGGTCACATGGTAACTTGGTGGCCCATTGTCAAATATTCAGGTCGCACCAAGGCCAAGAGCTGTCTCTCACAGGGGGAATAGTTGTGTGCAGATGATGGTGGAGCCTTGCTCCAAAATCCCAAAGTTCTCTTCTGTGATTCCCTCACATAGGCCTGCCAAATCCTCAAAACAACATCCTTCTCTGTCACTGACACCTCAACTACCATCAGGTCTGCTGGATCATATGGTACAAGATGTTGGAGCAGCCTGAACTGCAGCCGGGACCTGTTGAAGAATCTTCACCTGTCCCAGGACCCACAGGAAGTTAGCAGCTCTCTGATTCAGAAGGCTTATGGGCCAGAGTAACAGATCCAAGTGAGGGATGTGCTGTCTGCAGAATCCAAAGACACAAACTAAGCCCTGTGCTCCTGTTTTGGTGGTGGGAGGGGCCAGGTCAGGAGCCTTCCCTTCTTCTTCGATGGAATACCTCTGCATGCCCCAAACCACTGGATTCCTGAATTTCATTGAATTAGAAGGATTTGAATATTTGGTAGGCTTTATTTCCCACCCTCTGAAGCATACATATGTTACCAGAATCAAAAGTTGTTCTGACCACATCTCCCTATACATCTCCTATGAGGCCAGTGCAGAGCAAGACAGATTGACTGTGAGAATGACTTAACAATTGATGGTGCCAGTGATTTCTCAAATTTCTACAAGGATGTGTTTCTGTCTTCGATTCACTATTTTCCTAGGCAGAGGGAACTCTCAAGGTTTCCAGTTACCCTTTCCAACCATGATAGCCCTCAGTCCACAGGTCAGGGAACCAGTGTGAGCATTCTGACAACCTCTAAGTACATGTATCCCAATTCTACCTTCTGGGACTGGAAAAATAACCACAGGATGAATACAGGAACCCACTGGACCTGATGTGATTCAGATTTCAGCCAAAACCTCATTAATCCCTGGCCCTCCATAACACTCTACTCTGACTGAAGAACCATAATGTTTCCTGGGAGCTCCTGGAGTCAGCATTAATTTGGGCAAATATGCAATAGAGCCTGGTAAGTCTGATTAGTTCTTCCCCCCTAGTGTATGGTTACCCTGGGTCTCCTGTAGGTCCCACTAGGAAAGCACTGGAGAAAGGCTAGCAGTATACATGTTAGCTGTTCTATAAGGTACTTACTCAGGGTAACTTGGCCATTCATTCATTCAAGGAGTTCTGCATCTGCAAACTGTCTCAAGGTTACAAACTGATTCATGGGACAAGATGCTCTTTGGCCACTAGTATATAGCCTTTCTCTCATTTGTTGACAATTTTCCCACTTATGTGACCAAACAAAACTTCAGTAGGCTTCTGTGGTGATTTAATTAAGAATATTTCCTGGCCTTGGTTGTGCATACCCAGAGGCAGGCAGATCTGTGAGTTCGAGACCAGCCTTGGGTACAGAGTGAGTCCCAGGGCAACCAGGGATACACAGAGAGCCATGTAGCTGGTCTTCCTTACTTTGTTGGTTCTTTTTTCCCCACCCTTTGTCCTCCTGGTTTTATCCCCTATGACTAGAGAGGAAAGAAGCAGGAGAGAGAGAAAGAGGGAGAGACCTGTCAATCTAATTTCTTTCCAACTATTCCTTCCATCATCCAGCCCAACCCCGTCTAACGTTTCTCCCAACTCCTCCCTCAATTCCCAACACTGCACTTAAACAGTCCCTTCTCCCAGTTGTCCCAATTACAGCAGCTCCAGACTGTGACAATCGTTCTAGCCTCTCTGCTCAGTCAGCCCCTCCTGGCTCTACTGTCTCCCAGGTCAGGTGTAAGGTAGGGCTGTCAGTGAATCTTCAACCCCTTTTCAGTAGACCTCCTTTTGATAAACACTTCAGCCAACCCTTCAAACAATCCTTTTTCACCTTTTTAAAAGGGTAAAATCACATATTAAAGTCCAATGTCCAGTCAGTGTTCCCATACTGAAAACCTCACCCAGACTCAATTTTATGTTCCTTCCGTCATTATCCCACACCCTCAAAATCCACTCCCACACAGTCCCCAGACTTCTGCTTAGGGAATTAGCAAACCTGTCAAGCTCCTCACATGTGTGCACAGAAGTAGAGGCTCCTCCTCATGGACTACGAACTCGACCTCCCCTCCTGGAATCTACTTTGTCTGAAGTCTGGTTGTAGGACTAGAGACAGGAAACACAGCCCTGAAAAACATGGAGTTGAGGAAGGACTGCTGGACCAGGTCAGCAGATATATGTGAGACCCTCAGAATGGAAGGAGGGAAGTGTGTTGAGTTCAGGGAGATGTTTTGTCTTTCTTTCAACAGGAGAAGAAAAGCTATAACTTCCCTCAAAATTAATAAATATTACATTTGACCAGGGGAGACCCCCTGAAAATCTTGGTTGCAAAAATGAAGGAAGAAAACAAATAGAACATCAAAATAAACAAAACAAAACATGAATTCTCGTCCCTCTACATGGAAACAGCTCTGAAACTGGCTGAGACATGAATGTCTGCAGACAGGGTGTCGCTATGCATAGCCAGTGAATCTCGGTGGCCACAAAGCCTGCATGGCTTCTCAAGTCACCCTTTCCCATGGCATGGCTGGATACTTACACTGCAGCTTGGGGATATAGCACAGACAGACATATAGAGCCTGATGCATTTCCTTCTCGCACATAGAACAGAATCATCTTGAACTGAACTGTGTACACTTTACACTCTATGCATGTGTTAATGCAGAAATGTATGTTACATATAAACGTTAGTGTGTTTACAGGGAAAGGACCAGACACCAAAGGAGACCAGACAAAAAGTCCAGATGATCCAACCTCAAATACTTCTTAATCAAATAATTAAATAGAATTTCTTAATGAGAATTAAGAATTATTGACTCTTTATAATTATGTAAATTATGTAAATTATATAATTATTTATATTTGGTCTCACTGTGTATAGTTGATGATGTCAGAGAAAGATTTGCCTTTTATAGGACTAACGGGGACAATGTTGAGGTAATGTTGTTGTGCCCTGTGGGAGGAAGCCTCTCTGTCCTACCCTGCCTACCTAAAGCACCTTCTGAAGGATGAGATTCAAAGCCTATGTCCTATAGCCAAGGAGAGCAGAAGGCAGGATTGTGGTCAGAGGGAGGAACTCTGGGAAGAGAGAAGCATGGGGGATTCTCCACCCAGACTCAGAGGGGTCGGGATGTGTGAATCTGAGGAGAGGTGAGCAGCCACATGGCAGAACTTAGGATGGTGTAAATGGGATAACTGAGTTAGGAGAAGCTGGGACAGGCCCAGCATGAAGCCTAGGCATCCATAAATAAATGTAAGTCTGCTGTCATTATGCAGAGCAAGGACAGGCAGGCAGGAATGCCCCACAGAAGCAGCAGGAGCTGGAGCAGGAGCAAGAGCAAGAGACAAAGAGCAAGCGATTCCTTCCATGTCTTCACTGAGGCCTCCAGCAGAAGGTGTGGCCAGATTAGGAACGGGGAGGGACTCCACTCAAATACTCAGGATTACAGGTGTCTCTTCCTCCATCAAAGGAGAGGGTCAGAAACTGATCTTCCCACTTCAGCTTAAGCAAAACCGCCTCACAGATGTTGACCTCCATTTTGGGGTTTTAGTTACCCCCCCCCATGTAGCTGACATCAAACAATCAACATCATAGTCCAGGTCAGAGTTCTGCAACTACTCTGGGGCTTTGCAGCTCCTCTGAGCACTCAGGGCTCTGCCTCCTGCCTCCCCTCTTACAGGGCGTTTTCTTCCCACGGCTGGAAAAGCATGTAAAGTTCTTCTGGATGTAAGTGTGATGAGAGCAGGGCAGCATGAGACCTGAGACCCTGGAGAAGCACAGACAGCAGGGAAGCCCTGGGGCAGCTCAGCCAGCCTGGGTCCCCTTTACCCTCAGCTCCGTGGGCTCAGACTCCGTCCTCTCTCTTCCACCAGGTGGCGCCATTGGACAAGGATGGGACGCTTCTCTACCATCTTCAACAGGTGAGACCTGGAGGGTCAGCAGTGGGAGGGAAGATGGGGGAAGGGGACAGCTTTCCCTGCAGGAATGCCTGGGTGTTTGGATGTCCTGGACTGTTATAAATTAGTATCCAACCGTCTGAGTAGAATTTATCTTGTTCATGGGGAATCAAAACTGACATCTGCTCAATTACAAAGAGCAGCGCACACTGTGTCTTCTTCCTGGGATGAGGCCATGTTTCTCTGTGCACAGAGAAAGATCTTTTGTATATTTAAATTTATCCTGTTCGATAAATTGTCATTACAATACACTCTATTTCAACCATCTCAAAATTCCTAATACAGAGCTCTCTTCATTGGCTGGTAGTCCACTGTTGTCTGAACAGCACTGTGCCCTCCGCCCCTGGCCTCACACTCTAGATGTGTAGAGGAAAGACAGGCAGGATTATTAAAATTATATTTTTATATTTTATTTTCATGATGTGTACTCATTTCTGTATGTGAGTACCTAGGTGCACAACCATTGGATCCCTTGGAACTGAAGTCACAGATGGTGGAAGCCACCGTGTGCTGAGGGAACTCAACCTGGATCCTCTGCACCAGCAACAAGTGCTCCTGGCTGCTGAGCCATCTCCCCAGCCACCATTGGAATGTTTGCCTCAGGAACCACACAGCTGCCTCACAGCTGCTGGCTGACACCATAGAGAAACCAGAGGCCAAGGAAGAGACAGGGTCAGTGCAGAGCTCAGGAGGGAGGGGAGCTGGGCACAGATGGGTGAGACCTGAGGGACAGAGACACAGAGGGGCTGAGCAGGAGGAGACAGAGACAAAGGGGAGACCTAACTCAGCAGAGTGCCCTGTGTGAGGGCATTTCCCTCAGCCTGCACTGGACACATCTCCAGAACCCTGCTGGCCTCTTTTTTTTTTTTTTTTTATTAACTTGAGTATTTCTGCTGGCCTCTTACACTTCACAGTGACTGCTGTGCTGGTTTGAATGAGAACAGCTACATAGGCTCATGGGAATGAATCCTTCAAATCCAGCTGAGGGACTTTTCAGAGAGGATTGGGAGGTGTGGCCTTGATGGAGGATGTGTGCCACTGGGTTGGGTACTTAGGTTTTAAAAGACTTTCACTAGTCTAGAAAGACGGCTCAGTGGTTAATAGCACTGGATGCTCTTCCAGAGGTCCTAAGTTCAAATCCCACCAACCACATGGTGGCTCATATACATCTTAATGAGACCTGATGCCCTCTTCTGGTGTGTCTGAAGACAGCTATATAATAAAAATTTTGAGAAACAACTTTCACTATTCCCAATATCTCAGCCTGTTGCTCACAAATCAAGTCAGGAGCTCTCAGCTGTTCCCCCACTACACCTTTTCCTCGGCCATCATGGACACAAATCCTCTGAAACTAGAGAACAGATTAAACATATTCTTTAATAAGATGCCTTGGTCATGGTGTCTTATCACAGAAATAAAAACTAACTAGAGCGAGTGTGCTAACACAGGCCTTCAATCCTATTGTGGTTGATTGAATAGGTGGCCCCCATAGACTCATGTGTTTGGATGCTTGGCCCACAAAGAGTGGCACTATCAGGAGGTGTGGCCTTGTGGGAGTAGGCGTGGACTTTCTGGAGGAAGTGAGATCCTCTTCCTGGCTGCCTTTGTATCAAGATGTAGAAGTCTCAGCTCCTTCAGCACCATGTCTGCCTGCAGCTGCCATGCTTCCTGTTATAATGGACTAAACCCCTGAAACTGTTACCCAGCCACTACTGAATGTTTCTTTTTAGAAGTGTTGCCTTGGTCATGGTGTTTCTACACGACAATGAAAGGGAAACTAAGACACCCAGCCCTCAGGATGCAAAGGCCATGTATCTCTGGGAGGTCAAGGTCAGCTTGGTCTACATAGTGAGTACCAGGACAGCCAGAGCAGTGCAGACAGACCTTGTCTCAAAAAACAGAATAAACAAGAAAAAAAGTAACAGAGACAGATCCTTTCTGTGGGGCTGCCTACCCCAACTGCATCCTTAGGTCAGTCAGGATGGAACCTAAGAGCTTCAGGTTTCCATGGAAAACACTCACAGCACCTAATAAGAGTGGTTCACTGAAACAGGAGCCCCAGAATCCTGGAGAGGCTGCTGGGCTGCTGTGGAGACCTGCATGGGGAGGTGACTGGAGTTCACACCAGTGGTCACCACATTTGTTGCTCTGTGTGATGGGTGACTCTCTTCAGGAGCCCCCACCCATGTCTCCTCTTCTTTCCACTTCAGTTCTATGGCTGTGATTTGGAGAGATCCACAGAATGAAGAAAGGTGTAAATTTAATCTTTCTCCACACTACTGACCAGGGATGAAACCTCACATCACCAGTGTGTGCCTTCTGGCCTGAGAATCATCTTTCCTCCAATGTCCACACTGCTCAGGCCTGAGGAACTCTGGGGCCCCAACTCAGTTATTAGATCCACTGTTCCACACATTCATGTCCCTCACCCCTTCAGCTCCTAAGTGTGAGTGAAGGTCAGAGAGGGAGTGCGAGGTCACAGATTGATAACTTCTCCCACACTCTCTCATTATTCTGTGGTAAAGTTAATTACAGTTCCCTTCCTACCGTGATTTAGTCACTAAAGCAGCTGCACAGGGGAAGTGTGGACACAGGGAAGTGCAGTGTAGCACAGGGCACTGTGCTGTCCGTGGTCTCTACAGGGGTCTCCTGTGCTGAGACAACGACCCTGGTCCACATGGACAATCTCAGGACTCGGAATGAAGATCCTTGTAAAACTCACCCACCTGGAGCCACAGATGCATCTTCTGGGAATAAACACAAGGAGTCTGGGTCTAAACCCGAGGTTCAGAAGACAGATCCTGAGGGAAGAGACAAAGTCTCCTCTTTCCTGCACTCAGGCTTGGCAGTGTGAGCCTCCCACTGTGCCTGGTCTCTGTGGGGTCCGGGTTGGGCTTGCAGGCCAGAGCCTCCTCTTAAAGGAGAAGCATCTCTCACGCATCCACAAGGCTTGTGTTGTGATTGTATTCCCGGAAGTGGCTTTTCTTCTAGAAGACTCCAGGGTCTGACTTATGAAGAGAAGAAGGAAGAAGAGAGGGGAGGAGAGGACACAGGGAGCCTGGCCTGCGGGTCTCTCCTGGTGTCCACACAGCTTCTGGGGCAGAACTCGGAGACACCGTGACAAACAGCTCTCTGTCCCACAGCCCAAGGTTCAGGCAAAGTCTGAGTCCACAGGCGGTGAGGGGCGGGGCTGGGGATTCCCCATAGCCCCAGTTTCACTTCTGCTTCCAACAGGTGTCAGGTCCTTCTGCCCGGATACTGATGACGCGCTGAAAATCTCAGTCCCATTGGGTGCCGCGATCCCTGTGACCCAATCAGCGTCGCCCCAGGCATCGGTTTTAAGGTCCACGCAGCCCGCAGGACTCAGACCGGTCTCGGATCTTAGATGGGGGCGATGGCACCGTGCACGCTGTTCCTGCTGCTGGCGGCCGCCCTGGCCCCGACCCAGACCCGCGCGGGTGAGTGCGGGGTCGGGAGGGAAACGGCCTCTGCGGGACGAGGCGGGTGCTGCGCCGGGCCCGCGCACCCGCCCGGGGTCCCGGGAGGAAGTCGGGGTCTCACCGCGCGCCGCCCCCAGGCTCACACTCGCTGCGGTATTTCAAAACCGCCGTGTCCCCGCCTGGCCTCGGGGAGCCCCGGTTCATCTCTGTCGGCTACGTGGACGACACGGAGTTCGTGCGCTTTGACAGTTACGCGGAGAATCCGAAATACGAGCCGCGGGCGCAGTGGATGGAGCGGGAGGGGCCGGAGTATTGGAAGGAGCAGACTCGGATCGCCAAGGAATGGGAGCAGAGTTTCCGAGTGGACCTGAGGACCATGCGCGGCTACTACAACCAGAGCGAGGGCGGTGAGTGACCCCGGGTCGGAGGTCACGACCCCTCCGGGTCCCCACACGGCTGGGCTCTTCCGGGTCCCAAGTCCGAGGTGCGGAGCAGAAACGACCCAGGCCGGTTTCCCTTTGGGTTTTGAGGAGTCCGCGGGCGGGCGGGGCCGGGTCTGACCGCGGGGTCCCCCAGACTCTCACACCATCCAGTGGATGTTTGGCTGTGACGTGGGGTCGGACGGGAGCCTCCTCCGCGGGTATGAGCAAGTCGCCTATGATGGCTGCGATTACATTGCACTGAAGGAAGACCTGAAAACGTGGACCGCGGGGGACGTGGCGGCGCAGAAAACCCGGAGGAAGTGGGATCAGGCTGGTGAGGCAGAGAGAAAGAGGGCCTACCTGGAAGGCACATGCGTGGAGGGGCTCTGCAGATACCTGAAGCGCGGGAAGGAAGCTCTGCCTTCCCAGTAACCGAAAGTGTAGATGCACAGGGACAGCCTTGGAGACATCACCAGGGATTTGACTTGAGAATTATCAAAGAATTAAAAGCTGCTGTGGCCCAATATGGTGCTTCTGCTCCTTACACTCTGGCCATTTTAGAATCAGTGGCCGAAAACTGGCTCACTCCTGGGACTGGAATACACTAGTCCATGCCATACTGACAGGAGGCGACCATCTTCTCTGGAAGTCAGAATGTTTTGAACATTGTAGAGAGACTGTCAAGAAGAATGCTCAGGCAGGTGATGGATGGACCTTTGATGAGCTGACTGGATCAGGCAATTATGATATTAATGATTCTCAGGTGCAATGTGGTCCTGGCTGTCGCTCAAATTCAAGCAGCAGACACTGGGGCCTGGAGAAAACTCCCTGTAAAAGGGGATCCAGGAGCGTCACTTACTGGGGCGAAACAGGGACCAGATGAGCCTTTTGCCGACTTTGTACACAGGCTCAGGACTCCTGCAGGTCGGGTGTTTGGATGTACAGAGGCAGGTGTTGATCCTGTGAAACAATTGGCCTATGGAAACGCCAATCCAGCCTGCCAGGCGGCTATCAGACCCTGTAGAAAGAAGACTGATTTGACAGGTTATATCCGCCTCTGTTCAGACATCGGACCCTCGTATCAACAGGGTCCTGCTATGGCTACAGCCTTTGGTGGACAGACTGTTAAAGAATTCATCACCAACAGAGACGAAAATAAACGGGGGTGTTTTAAATGTGGTAAGGCATGGGGCTGGGGATTTAGCTCAGTGGTTAGAGCGCTTACCTAGGAAGGGCAAGGCCCTGGGTTCGGTCCCCAGCTCAAAAAAAAAAAAAAAAAATGTGGTAAGGCAGGACATTATGCTAAGGATTGTTCCGGAGGTCCAATTAGGAAACCTGATCTCCCTGCTCCTGGCCTCTGTCCAATATGCAAAGGAGGAAAACACTGGGCAAATTTCTGCAGATCAAAGACAGAGGCTGAAGGGAACACAATACATCATCAGGGAAACGGAGGGAGGGGCCAGCCCTGGGCCCCGAAACAAGTCTGTGGGGCAGTCAGCTTTGTTCCAGCCAACTCCAAAAATCCATTTCAAAACTTAGTAGATTAACCCCAGGAGTGCGGGACTGGACCTCTGTTCCCCCTCCCACACAGTATTGACCCCTGAGATGGGGGCTCAGGCTCTCAATACTGGAATCTATGGTCCGCTGCCATCTCAAACGTTTGTATTGATTATAGTAAGAAGCAGCGTGACCATGAAAGGGCTGCAGATTTATCCTGGAGTCATAGACAATGATTATACAGCGGAAATTAAAGTTATGGCCAAAGCAGTAGACAGTATTATAACCGTTCCCCAGGGTGAGAGGATAGCTCAGTTAATATTGCTTCCCCTAATGAAAACTGACAATAAAATACAACATCCCAAAAGAGGAGATGGGGGTTTTGGATCATCAAATATTTACTGGGTACAGGAGATGACTGCTCAGATACCTTCCCTCAAACTTTAGCTAGAAGGAAAGCTATTTACAGGATTAATTGATACAGGAGCCAATGTGACTGTTATTAAACAAGGAGATTGGCCCTCCCATTGGCCTACTGTAGAGACATTAACTAACTGAGAGGGATTGGTCAGAGTATCAACCCGAGACAAAGTTCAAAATACCTTACTTGGAGAGATAAGGAAAATAATTCAGGCCTCATTAAGCCTTTTGTAATTCCTCATTTGCCTGTGAATTTATGGGGGAGGGGCTTGCTTTCCCCGATGATAGTTATAATGTGTCGTTCTAATGAGGAGATTGCTGCTCAGATGTTGGCCCAGGGACACAGGCCCGGAAAAGGATTGGGAAAGCGAGAAAACGGCTCTACAACCTATCTCAGCCACAGGCCAGAAGGATGAAAAAGGGATTGGGAAATTTTTGATTTCCGCCATTGATGTGCCTGCACCCCAAGGGTATGCTAATCCAATTATCTGGAAGTCTGATGAGCCCATAGGGGTCGATCAATGGTCTTTAACCTCTGAAAAACTACAATTAGCACAATTATCAGTGCAGGAACAATTGGAAGCAGGACATATTAGAGAGAGTAACTCTCCATGGAATACTCCTATCTCTGTTATTAAGAAAAAGTCTGGCAAATGGAGGCTGTTACAAGATTCAAGAGCTGTGAATGCTACCATGGTACTCATGGGTGCCCTCCAACCTGCACTGCCTTCTCCCATAGATGTACCTCTAAGTTATTATAAGGTAATAATTGATTTAAAAGATTGCTTTTTTACAATTCCTTTATATCCTGATGATCAGAAAAGGTTTGCCTTTAGTCTACCATCTATAAATTTTAAAGAACCTATGAGGCGCTAGCAATGGAGAACCTTCCCTCAAGGAATGGCCAATATTCCCACCCTATGCCAAAAGTACCTTGCTAAGGCCATACAAACAATCAGAGGTTCTTGAAAAGCATGTATATTGTCCATTACATGGATGATATATATATTTTTTTTTTGGTTCTTTTTTTTTTTCGGAGCTGGGGACCGAACCCAGGGCCTTGCGCTTCCTAGGTAAGCGCTCTACCACTGAGCTAAATCCCCAGCCCCTACATGGATGATATATTAATAGCAGGACACGAAGGTGGACCAGGTTTACAATGCCTTACCCAGCTGACAAAGGGGCTAGCAGCTTCATGGCTTCCAATAGCTCCAGGAAAGGTTCAGTTACAGGAGCCTACACTTACGTGGGATTCCAAATGAACGGACCAAAGATAATTCATCAAAAGGCTCCCATTCGCAGGGATCAATCATATACTCTTAATGACTTCCAAAAATTGTTGGGTGATATTAATTGGCTTCAACCTTATTTAAAACTTAACTGCCAGAGAATTAAAACCCTTGTTTGATGTATTCAAAGGAGATCCTAACCCTAAATCCTGAAGATCAATTTCTCAGTCAGCACCTTTGGCACTGCAAAAGGTCAAGGACGCCATTGCCACACAATTTGTCACTCATACAAATCATCATCAACCTTTGGTGCTCATCACATTTAAGCTGACTGTGACACCAGCCGGCCTTTTTTGGCAGAGTAACCCTATGGTGTGGATTCATTTACCTTCTTCCCCGAAGGAGGTTTTATTACCTTATTGTGATGCTGTATCAGAGTTTGTTATTTTAGGAAGAGAGAACAATAGAAAACACTTTGGAATTGAGCCAGCAGAAGTTATTCAGCCTCACACCCGACCTCAGGTCGACTGGCTTTCACAGGACACAGACACAGGGCCTGTTGCCTGGGCCTCAGGCAGGAGGTTTAGACAACCATCGTCCACCTGACAGGCGAATTCAATTTCGTAAGTCACATGCTCTTATATCCCCCTGAATTATTAGTAAAGATCCTTTAGATGAGGCTTGACTGGTGTGTTTACTGATGGATCCTCTAACGGCATTGCAGCCTGTACTTTAAAAATGAAAATAGTTAAATTCCAGACTCAAAACTCCTCTGCCTGAGTGGTTGAACTACAGGCCAGTGCTGCAGTCCTTTCTGCCTCTCCTGAGGAATCCTTGAATGTTTACACGGACAGCACTTACCTAGCCCATCCCACACCTCTGTTAGAACCTGTGGGACACATTCGATGTCTCAGAAACAGCCACCTTGTTTTTATGTTGTCAAAAACTTATCCAAAAACAGACGAAGAAGTGTTACTTGGGACACCTTAGGGCCCATTCTGGTCTGCCAGGACCTTTGACCCGAGGCAAGGAAGTGGCAGATGGGGCCGCTAAGTTCATAGCCACCGCCTCCCCTTGGCCTACCTGAAAGTCTTCACCGGGCACAGACAGCTCATTCTTTCCATCATTTAAAGGCTCACACATTAAGATTGACGTTTGATATTACAGAGAACGAGCCAGACATGGAGTCAAACAATGTCCTTCCTGTGAGACTCACCTCCCACCTCCACACTTGGGAATCAATCCCAAAGGCTTGGTACCAAATACAATCTGGCAAATGGATGCCACACACTGCTCAGAATTTGGTAACTTACAATATATTCATGTTTGTACAGATACCTATAGTGGGTTCATTGTTGCTACCCTACAAAATGGAGAAGCCAGCAACCAGGTCAGTGCCCACCTACTACATTGCTTTTCTGTCTTGGGGCTTCCCTAACAAATTAAAACTGATAACGGTCCAGATTATATCTCAAACGATTTTCAAGAATTCTGTACACAGTTACACATCGCACATCTTACAGGGATTCCCTGTAATCCTCAAGGACAAGGCATGGTAGAGAGAGCACATTTGTCTTTAAAAACCACTATTGAAAAAATTTAAAAATGATACCCTATGAAGGGTACCCCCAGAAATATAGTAAACCATGCCCTTCTTAGTTTAAATTTTTAAAAATTGGATGCTGATGAAAAGTGAGCTGCAGATTGCTTTTGGCACCCTAATTCACAAAAACAGTTTGCCTCGGTCAAATGGAAAGATCCTTTTGATAAAATATGGCGTGGACCCGAGCCAGTGCTTACCTGGGAGAGGTCAGTCTGCATTTCTTCTCAAGAAAATGATGCAGCCAGATGGCCGCCAGAGCGATTGGTAAAACAAATTGATAATGATAATAAATCCAGGGAATAACCTCTTCCCTGAGAATACGTGTTCTTTTTCTTTTCAGGAAAACGATTGAATTCGGCTTGCTGGTGATGTTCCTTTGGGCGGTCCTTTGAGCCAATGAAAATCACTTGTGAGGCTTCAGCACCGGGTGAAAGGGAGGTAACTTCCCCATTTGCCTGGCGTTTTTTTCCTGACAGGAAATTATACCAACCATGCTAAACCTCAGAGATATGGTTGTCTCAGAGCCGTGGCTGATGGCCCACCTGTGGGATGCCAATCTGCTAAAATGTTACATTTTACAGAGTTTAAGACACGGCCTGGAAAAGTTGCTCCTGTCTTGTGCTCTTTTGTCTGATCAGCAACGTTCCTACTGCATAGACAGATGGATTGAGGAGAACGTGGGCTGTCCCGATCACTCATGCAGAATCCATGATGTTAGGACCTTAAGAAATGATGAGATTATTATCCAAGGTCCTTATCAGGGCCCTAATTTTTATCGCACACCCGCAGGCTCTACGTGGGTTGTTTTGAGATCCACGCGATTCTCGCTGGACTACACCAGTCAAGGGACCCATGATTATGACCTGATACAACCTGGCCTAGCAGCTCTGTCTGTATTTGGCGTTCTCTTGTCCAAGTACAAACCACCATTCTTGCAGAAATCCAAGAACAAGAAAAAGAGTTAAATGCACCACTCACCTCTCTGTCTTCACGACATCCTTTCTCCTGGCTCTCTCTTCTCTGAGAAGGCCTCGTGATTGCCAACATTGCAGATCTTGGCCATGTATACAGGTGAAGGCAGACACAAGATCAAATGAGGCCTCTCATTGGGGAGAAGAAAGGGAGCAGAAAGGGAGAAGCAACATGGAGGGAGACATAAAGGATCCTAGCCACGCATCTCTATGGAGACACAGGTTGTCATGAATATTTCTTCAGGGATGGATTTCTGTAGACAGGTTTATCTTATCTACGTGGGTGGTTAATACCCTTATCAATCGGATGTAAGTTAATTGTGTGGATGCATTGCACATAGAGTGTACAGCCCAGCCCTGTCTGGGCTCAAAGTTTGTGGCCTCCCGTGAGCCGCACCTGGTGTCTGGGTGATGTAATGTGGCAGCGGCAGGGTGAGGACAGCCATAGTTGCCCTGGCGGCCCAAGAAGGCGACAAAACAAAGTGCACTGGCTCCTGGCAGGCGCTCGGACGGGTGCGCGGACTTGGAAGCCTTGGCCTCGCCACCGAAGCACTAGCTGCGGACCTCAATGCAGGAAGTGTCCATTCACCGTCTACTCACATGGCAACTTCCTCCCAACATCGACAGCTGCTGAGTGACTGTGGGCCTCCATCGCTAGGCTACACCCAGGGAACTGGAAATAGCCAGGGGCCTCAGAGTAACCGTGCAGAGCTGCTGGCCACAGTTGAAGATTTTTCAAATGCTAAGGTCTCAGACAGCACTTGTCTGGAATCAGGGTCTGACATGGCTTTGTGCACAGCTGAAACTAATCCTTGCAAAAGAAAAAAGAAAGTCAGTGAAGGCTTCTCCCGAGACTTGCATAGTTTTTCTAAGTGATGTGGACTTCCGTCCTGGCTCCTCCACTCCGTTCCCAGCCCTTAAAGCTGCTCAGCAGCACTGTTCTGAGATTGGATCCTCAAGTTGCCCTGTTCCTGTACAGCAGCGCAGAGCCCCTCTCAAGTGGACCTGAGCTGTGTTAATTCCCCTCCTCCTCTGTGCTCTTCCACATTCCTGGCTTCTGCTCTCCATCATGGCAACCATTACCATTGAGGTCCAGCCTGTGCTACAGCTGTTACCAATCCTCCTCAGTCTTGGGGAATAGTTCAATTCTGAGTAGTCTAAATATTTAGAGTTTGTTTCACATAGGAAAAGGGCATCTCTTAGGACACCATTGTGTCTTTGAAATGCCTTAGGTCCATCATGTGTACAGCACCCCATCCTGTATTGTCATAACCGTGTGGGTGGATTATCTCCATTAGCCAGCATATGCTGTGGTGGAACTACTTGGAATGCTGTTGGGATTCTGTGACCCAGGACAGCCTGCCCTCAAAAGGTGCTGTGGGTTTATCCCTGTCCACGAAACATGGCAGTCTCCTCTGACCATCCTCCTGCTTTCCACTTTGACCTGACCGCCCTCTGACCCAGGTTCTTCCTCTCTTTCTAACTGGGGGAAGCTCCCTCTCTCTGCTCCAGTCACTGGGAATGAGCCTATTGGTTCTCCCTTTTCTTGTGTTTGAAATTTTTCAATCTTTTCTACCTCCGTTAGTTTCTCCAGTTGCACAGCCAACTCTGCTACTTCTCAGAAGAGAGAGAGGAACCCTCCTGTTTTCCTTTTTCCCTCCATGTTTTGAATCCCAAGCTTCTCCATTTCTTCCCATATTTATTCCAGTTCCTCAGTCAAATCTTTCCTCCGTTTTATAAGTAATAGCCCCAAATGATGGAGAGTGGAAAAGAAAACTGACGTGGAAATCCATGTGGGGCATGGCCCAAGAAATGCCTTAGAAAACACAATGTTGGCTTTTTGAAACAAAGTATCCATTCCTTTTCTCCTGCCTGTTTCCAGCCCAGCCTCTTTAAACATTTCTCCCAACCGTTCCTCCCACAGTTCTCCTACAGTCTAGTCAAACAGTCCCTTCTCCCAGTTTTCCCAATACCAGCGGCTCCAAACTACACCATGTAGTTCCTAAGCAGTGCTCGGCAAAATCGGTCAAACCAGCCCCAGGCCCCACCTTCTTGTCTCAGCTTTAAGATGCCCTCACAGGAACTGTCAAAATTTGTGTCTCTTGTGGAAATGGCTACACCAAGGCCTCTCATCAGCCTGAAGACATCCCAGTAGCTGTCCAGGATGGCTCATTTGCTTTTTTCCGAAGCAGGAGCTCCCCACAGGAGCTGTCCATGTTGGGGGCAACTCCTCTCCTGCCTCTCCCAGCAACTCCACAGAGAGGGCACCACAGCAAAGCCGCCTGCAGCCAGGAAGGACTTCTTATCCGAACCCATCGGCCCAGTTCAGAGAAAGGTAGTGCATCTGAAAAAAAAAAAAGAAAGAAAGAACGAAAAGGAAAAAAAACTATCAATCCCTGAGCAAACAAAAGACAAAACAAAACAAAAAAACAGAAAGCAAAAGCAAAAACAACAACAAAGAAAAAGAATTCCCCCCAACCACCAGCCCCTGAACTTCCCAGAAAACCCACCAATACTTAAACAAGAAACCTATCAATCCTTGGATAAGCACCAATCTTTCAACTTTTTATAAACAAAATAGCACAAAATGAGAAAAAGGAGAAAAAATATGGCTGCTAAAAACCATACAGGGCACGTCCCAAGAACAGCCTCAGTAAGCACCCTGTTGGCTTTTTGAAACAAAGTATCCACTCCTCCTCTTCCTGCCTTTGTTCTAAGGTAATTGAAATAAACCTGCCCATTCTGCATCGCCCCACATTTGGCACCCTTTGTAAAATGTGCATTTTATTTTCAATGATCAGTTCTGTACACCTGAAGCTGTTAGCTGCAAATTCCATCAAAGGTGCAGCAAATCGCTTCTTTCTGCCCCAGCCTGCAGTAATATGCCCTGACAGGAGCTGTCAAACTTGTTCCATTCCTAATATTAGGCAGAGGCCCTGACATCTCCTCAGCCTGCCACCATCACAGGAGCTGTCCATGGTTGGGCATCGCCTTTCCTGCCTCAGCCTACTGTTGTCAGGAGAGGCTATTCACAATGGTGACTCCTTTCCTGCCTCAGCCTACAGTCTTGGTCAAATCCCACCGCAAGAGCTGTCTCACAGGAGCTGTCCATAGTGCCAGCGCCTCCTCTCCTGCCTCGCACAGCAGCTCCACAGAGATGGCGCTGTAATGTTATATTTTTCTCATCCCTACTTTAATGTGGTCTCTTAAATGCTTTAACCTCCCTTCAAGCCCACAACCCACTAAAGGTAGTGGGAAAAAATGGGTAATAGGATACAGAGAAAATGGACCTGTTTAGGAATTGATCTTTGGAGCAAGTGTTCTCTGTGTTGTCAGGAAATCAGCAGTTCAGTTCACAGGTCAGTTCATTAGTGTCCAGATAGCAGCAGTGGTAGCACGACCTTGCAGAAACAGCTAGACCTCAGACAAATTGGCAGGAGTCAGCAGGAGGGATCAGGATCAGCAGAGACACCAGGAGAAGTCCCTTAGCATGCCTCTCTCAGGGAAGGGCAGATCAGTGAAGACAGGAGACCAAGAAGCATTACAAAGAGAGCTGTGCAAGCAATCCAAGCCTCCTGTCACTGTCCATTGGGTCCCATTTATACTCCCTCCAAACTTCACATGTCCTCCATAAGTCTTGCCTCACCAAGTGTCTTGCCTTAGCCTGTGAGTTTATCTTAGCCAAACTTCACATAGGTCTGTATCATTCACAGATTGACGTCACTCTGCCAATCAGCCCAGTCCACGGAAGCAGCAGGGAGCCGCCAGCACACCACCAGAACATTTCTGGTGCATTTCTCTCTATGGAGCCTGAACAAACGGAGCTCCACAAAGCAATGTAAGGTGAACCAATCCCTGTGTGTCATAATCAAATAATCCTTTATCATGGTCCTTTCACGTCCTTGCTTTAGCAGAATGTCCTTTCACTTGTGTCTGCTTCAGGAAAACACTCCTTCACACGTTTGCCTCAGTAAAATATCATCCCACACAACTGAATTTCTAAGAAAACCAAAAGTTTGAAATACATGGCACTTCAGAAAAGCTCTCTGCAGTTGAGAAGAACTTCCCACCAGAGCAAAGACGCTGGATGGGGATGGTACCTGGCCATTCCTTGTTGGTCATTGTTTGTCCTGACTTTACAGAAAGAAATGGTGTTCTGGAGGCTTCCTACCAATTCTGTGGACTCAGGCAAATTGGCAGATTGCAGTGGAAGTTTTAGACGTGCTAACTGAGACAGACACACATGGAGTTTGCTAAGACAGATTCACATTGTGTTTTCCTGAGCTGTGGGAGGACATGGGATGTTTGGAGGGAGTGTAACAGGACGCCATGGACAGTGATGGCGGGCTTGCATAACTGGCTGTCTAATGCTTCATTGGTCTCAAGTATTTGCCTTCACTGGTACCTCAGTCTTTAAGGCTGGCCCTCTTTACCTGGCCCCATTCTCCTACCATTGGAGCTGCCACTCTGCAGTTCCCTTAGGTTCTCCTGTGCCATGGCGCTCCCTACCATTCCTTTGCTCATTTTTCCTTCAGAGCTACCTCTCTCACAGCTCTGCTAGGTCAACCTGGTTGGTGTTCAGTGCAGTTTCCTTAGGCCCTGTGATTTTCTGGTCCTCCCTCCATCCCTCCACATTCAGAGCTGTAACCCTGCAACTTCCTCAGGCCCTGCTGGGCGACTGTGACTCTTCCTGCCCTCTCCTACCCTCTCATGTTAGAGACGCCTGTAACTTGCAACTCTAACCCTGCAACTCCTCTAGGCCCTCATGGCTTCTGAGACTCCATTCTCAACCCTTACCTATGAATAAGATCCTTTATGAGAGCTTGGTTCTCATTCCACTTCTGGCTTCTACAAAAGTCCTGGCACCAGGCACCGGGACTCTTAGGTGTGGCCAGGCTGCTGAGTTGTGGTGATGACCCACTGAACAGCTTGGTCCTCATTTTCTTCTCCCTGAGTCTGGGGGCGCCCATGGCTCCAGGCTGCAGTGACGTTCTGCTTCCCCTCTCTCACCCAGGGCAGCAGGATCTTTCCCACCCTCTTGTTCTCTTGGGAGGCCTCTTAGAATCCTCCACCCTGTGCATCTGAAACCAAACCTGAAGATGCCTAAGTTTATTCACCTGTCCATGCAACATTGGCCTCAGTGTCCCTTAGATAAACAACATGAATGGCCACTCGATGGCACCCACGATCCTCAGTGTTCCTTATTGACATGGTGGGGAGCACAGTAGCAGACAGACAGACAGACAAGATGCAGGAGACACAGCTGAGGGTTTGCATCCAGATCCGCGGGCAGCTGGAAGAGCCAGACCCCGGGCCTGGCCTGAGCATTTGAAACTCCTCAGCCACCTCAGTGATGCAGTCCCTCCCACAAGGCCACACTTCCTGACAGTGCCCAACCCTGGGGACCAAGCACTCACATCTATGAGCCTGGGGGGCCATTCTCATTAAACCACACATTTCTGTTCACCACAGGGCAGACCAGTGCTTCCTGACCTTGCTGGGTCTGTGTATTAGCCGTGTCTCAAGAGTAACAGAACGTATAGAATGAACATTTATATGTTATATATAATATAATGTATTTGATGCATGATAATGTCTTACAGTCTGTGGTCCAGATAACTCAGCAATGGCTGACGATGAATAGAAACTCCAAGAATTCAGTAGATGCTCAGTGTACAAGGCTGGACGCCTCAGCTGCCCTTCAGTGTAAGCTACCACCCCAAAGACGTAGGCGCTCAAGTCAGTGAAGAAAGGAACTTCCCAGCAGGGCAGAGCAGCAGGCAAAGAGCAAAGGCTTCCTTCATCCGTGTCCTTATGTAGCGTCCACCGGAAGGTGTGGTCCATTTTAGGGTGGGGGTCTCCATCTCAGATACTCTGGATTAAAATGTATCTCCTACCACAAAATCCATATAGAAGTTGATTTTTCACACTTCAAACTGAGCAAATCCTGTCACAGATGTTCCCTCCATGTTGGGGTTAACTCCAGATGCAGTCCAGTTGGCATGTAAGCCTGGCCACCACACGTCCACCTCTCGTCAGCTTTGTTAGCACAACTGTCATTGTGCACAGTGTAAAGATTACCTTTGTGTCACTCAAATGACGATTTCTCGCTTCTGCACATCTGGTTTTAAACTGGGCGTGGCCCTGGAATGCTTAAGGTAAGAACGTCCTGTCTGGAGTGTGCGCGAACATTGCTCCCCGTCTGTTTTCTGCTTTGTCCATAAAGCTGATCAGCCAAGAACTGAGCAGTGGAGAGAACAGGGTGGTACTTCTGATTCCATGGAGGGGAGGAGACAAAGGAGAGGGGGGATTTCAGCCAAGAGGAGAGGTGGAGAAGCCACCTTGAGAAAACAGCAGAGCCACTAATAGAGCCACATCTACACTAGAATGACAGTATCACCAGAGATGAGGCTGGGAGGAAGCTAGGTTAGCTTAGAGGATTAGAATAGAACAGTAGGGGTTGGGGATTTAGCTCAGTGGTAGAAAGCTTGCCTAGGAAGGCCCTGGGTTGGGTCCCAGCTCTGAAAAAAAGAACCAAAGAAAAACAAACAAACAAAAAAAAAAAACCCCAAAAAACAGAACAGTAATGCCCAGTGATCGTGCTTTGAAGCGAATTGAACAAACCATAGTCTCTCTGTGTAAATTACTGGGAGCAAGCTGGGTCAGAGGAAAAAACACCACTTACTTTAATGATATACAACTGGACACACAGTCACATCTCCCTGTGTGATGGGGAACTTCCAAACGAAACCAATAACCATGTCATAACAATGAGGAAACATGAGATAACTGTCCCGTGTGACATCACAAAGGCCGTGTAAGTTTAGAAAGAGTGGCAATGTCCCTTGAGGGTCATTCTTGTTCTATCTCAAATTCAAATGCTATAGCCATTTATAATTCTCTCAATTGGTGCTACATTGTATGATACACAGATAACACAAATATCTGTACAAAGACATTCTGAAGCAAACAGCACAGAAATGCTGGTGTAACTTCTAATCGCATTTCTGCAACAGGTGCCAACACTGCCTGGTGTTTATAGCCCTGACCTCGTGTGTTCTACCCAGCCTCTTCAGGTCAAGAAATAAGGACTCTTAGACATATGTGCTTAAGGCCTTGGTCAAACACCTTTGGCTGCTGTCCGGCTAGCTCAGACTCTATAATCCCATTCATTTGACGCTATTTTCTGCCAGGTGGGTAATTACCACTCCTCAGCTTCATGTGTCTGTCCTCTACAGTGTCCCTAAGCAAATCTCCCTCTCTCCTGATTGGTATTTATGACGATCTTCCTCGACTGTGCATTTGACATTTCATTTCTTCTTTTTTTTAAGATTTATTTATATATTATATATACGTACACTGTTGCTGTCTTCAGACACACCAGAAGAGGGCATTGGATCCCATTACAAATGGTTGTGAGCCACCATGTGGTTGCTGGGAATTGAACTCAGGACCTCTGGAAGAGCAGTCGGGTGCTCTTAACCGCTGAGCCATCTCTCCAGCCCCGACATTTCATTTCTTCTTACACGCACCTCAGCAGGTCTTTTCTCATTGTTGGGAGCAGTGGCCATACCTCCATTCCTTTATCATACTGCCTGGATTACCCTGCCTACCTAAAGCACCTTCTGAAGGATGAGATACAAAGCCTATGTCCTATAGCCAAGGAGAGCTGAGGGCAGGATTCTGGTCAGAGGGAGGAACTCTGGGAAGAGAGAAGCATGGGGGATTCACCACCCAGACTCAGAGGGGTTGGGATGTGTGAATCTGAGGAGAGGTGAGCAGCCACATGGCAGAACTTAGGATGGTGTAAATGGGATAACTGAGTTAGGAGAAGCTGGGACAGGCCCAGCATGAAGCCTAGGCCTCCATAAATAAATGTAAGTCTGCTGTCATTATGCAGAGCAAGGACGGGCAGGCAGGAATGTCCCACAGAAGCAGCAGGAGCTGGAGCAGGAGCAAGAGCAAGCAGACAAAGAGCAAGCGATTCCTTCCATGTCTTCACTGAGGCCTCCAGCAGAAGGTGTGGCCAGATTAGAAACAGGGAGGGACTCCACTCAAATACTCAGGATTACAGGTGTCTCTTCCTCCGTCAAAGGAAAGGGTCAGAAACTGATCTTCCCACTTCACCTTAAGCAAAACCGCCTCACAGATGGTGCCCTCCATTTTGGGGTTTTAGTTAACCCTCCATGTAGCTGACATCAAACAATCAACATCATAGTCCAGGTCAGATTTCTGCACGTACTCTGGGGCTTTGCAGCTCCTCTGAGCACTCAGGGCTCTGCCTCCTGCCTCCCCTCTTACAGGGTGTTTTCTTCCCATGGCTGGAAAAGCATGTAAAGTTCTTCTGGATGTAAGTGTGATGAGAGCAGGGCAGCATGAGACCTGAGAGCCCTGGAGAAGCACAGACAGCAAGGAAGCCCTGGGCAGCTCAGCCAGCCTGGGTCCCCTTTACCCTCAGCTCCGTGGGCTCAGACTCAGTCCTCTCTGTTTCTTCCACCAGGAGGTGCTATTGGACAAGGATGGGACACTTCTCTACCATCTTCAACAGGTGAGACCTGGGGGGTCAGCAGTGGGAGGGAAGATGGGGAAAGGGGACACCTTTCTCTGAGGAACATTCTGGGTGTTTGCATGTCCTGGTCTGTTATAAATTAGTATTCAACCGTCTGAGTAGAATTTCTCATCTTCATGGGGAATCAAAACTGATATCTGCTCAATTACAAAGATCAGCACACACTGTGTCTTCTCCCTGGGATGAGGCTGTGACCCACTGTGCACAGTAGGTCCATACAGTGAAAGATCTTTTGTATTTTTAATTTTATCCTGTTCTGCAAACTGTCATTTCAATACACTCTTTCACCGACATCTAACTTCCTGTTACAGAGCTCTCTTCACTGGCTGGTGGTCCACTGTTGTCTGAATAGCACTGTGCCCTCCGCCCCTGACCTCACACTCTTGATGTGTAGAAGAAAGACAGGCAGGATGATTAAAATCATATTTTTCATATTTATTTTCATGACCTGTCCTCTTTGTGCATATAAATATGTAGGTGCACAAGCATTGGATCCCTTGGAACTGAAGTCACAGATGGTGGAAGCCACCGTGTGCTGAGGGAACTTAACCTGGATCCTCTGCACCAGCAACAAGTGCTCCTGGCTGCTGAGCCATCTCCCCAGCCACCATTGGAATGTTTGCCTCAGGAACCACACAGCTGCCTCACAGCTGCTGGCTGACACCATAGAGAAACCAGAGGCCAAGGAAGAGACAGGGTCAGTGCAGAGCTCAGGAGGGAGGGGAGCTGGGCACAGATGGGTGAGACCTGAGGGACAGAGACACAGAGGGGCTGAGCAGGAGGAGACAGAGACAAAGGGGGAGACCTAACTCAGCAGAGTGCCCTGTGTGAGGGCATTTCCCTCATCCTGCACTGGACACATCTCCAGAACTCTGCTGGCCTCTTACACTTCACAGTGACTGCTGTGCTGGTTTGAATGAGAACAGCCACACAGGCTCATGGGAATGAATCCTTCAAATCCAGCTGAGGCCATGTTCAGAGAGGATTGGGAGGTGTGGCCTTGATGGAGGATGTGTGCCACTGGTGTGTGCACTGAGGTTTTAAAAGACTTTCACTGGGCTGGAGAGATGGCTCAGTGGTTAAGAGCAATGACTGCTCCTGAGTTCAAATCCCAGCAACCACATGTTGATTCACAATCCTCTGTAATGAGATCTGATGCCCATTTCCGGTGTCGGAAGACAGCTACAGTGTGCTTTATGAATTATATATAATATAATTTTATATAAATTATAATTTATATATATAATTTTTAAAAACCGACTTTCACTATTCCTAATGTCTCAGCCTTTTGCTTGCAAATCAGGTCGGGAGTTCTCAGCTGTTACCCCCGAAACCTCTCAGGACTAAGAATGAAGATCCCTGTAAAACGCACCCACCTGGAGCCACAGATGCATCTTCTGGGAATAAACACAAGGAGTCAGGGTCTAAACCCGAGGTTGAGAAGACAGATCCTGAGGGAAGAGGCAAAGTCTCCTCTTTACAGATGAGAGTCCTGCACTCAGGCTTGGCAGCGTGAGCCGCCCATGCAGTCTAACAGAGCCTGGTCTCTGTGGGGTCCGGATGGGGCTTGCAGACCAGTGCCTCCTCTTAAAGGAGAAGCGTCTCTCCACTGCATCCACAAGGCTTGTGTTGTGATTGTATTCCCGGAAGTGGCTTTTCTTCTAGAAGACTCCATGATCTGACTTCTGAAGAGAAGAAGGAAGAAGAGGGTGGAGGAGAGGACACAGGGAGCCTGGCCTGCAAGTCTCTCCTGGTATCCTGGCAGCTTCTGTGTCAGAACTCGGAGACAGAGTGACAAACAGCGCTCTGCCCTGCAGCACAGGGTTCGGACAAAATCTTAGTCTGCTTCCATGAGATCAGTGGCGGGGCTGGGGATTCCCCATCTCCCCAGTTTCACTTCTGCTCCTAACCTGTTGATTCCTTCTGCCTGGATGACGCCTTCCTTGGCAAATCTCACTCCCATTTGTGTGCTGCGATCCTTGTGAACCAATCAGCTTCGCCTCAGACAGTGGTTATAAAGTTCACGCAGCCCTGGAGACTCAGAAGCGTCTGGAATCTCAGATGGCAGAGGTGGCGCACCCCACGCTGCCCCTGCTGCTGGCGGCCACCCTGGCCCCGACCCAGACCCGCGCGGGTGAGTGCGGGATCAGGAGGGAAAAGGCCTCTGCGGGGCAGGGCGGGGTCGGCCTTGGAGAAGCCGGGTCCCCGGGTCGCACACCAGACCCTCTGTCCCTTCTCCACCTGGGACTCGAACACTGCGCCCTGCTCCCCAACCGGCCCGCGCATCCGCCCGGGTTACCAGGAGGAGGTCGGGGTCTCACCGCGCGCCGCCCCTAGGCTCACACTCGCTGCGGTATTTCTACACCGCTGTGTCCCGGCCCGGCCTTGGGGAGCCCCTTTTCATTGCTGTCGGCTACGTGGACGACACGCCGTTCGTGCGCTACGACAGCGATGCGGAGAATCCGAGGATGGAGCCGCGGGTGACGTGGATGGAGCGGGAGGGGCCGGAGTATTGGGAGGAGGAGACACGGAGAATCCAGGAAACCGAGCAGTGGTTCCAAATGGACCTGAGGACCCTGCGCGGCTACTACAACCAGAACGAGGACGGTGAGTGACCCCGGGTCGGGGGTCAAGTTCCCTCCGCGTTCCCACACCACCCTGCAGAGACATCCCTAGTTCCTAGTCCGAGGTTCGGGAGCTGAACCTACTGGGTCCGGTTTACCTGGGTGGGTGGGCGGAGCTGACCGCGAGGTCCTGCAGGCTCTCACACCATCCAGAGAATCTTTGGCTGTGACGTGGGATCGGACGGGAAACTCCGCCGCGGGTATGATCAGCTCGCCTATGATGGCCTCGATCACATCGCCCTTAAAGAAGACCTGAAAAAGTGGACGGTGGCAGACAAGGTGGCATGGATTACCCGAAGCAGGTTGGAGCAGACTGGTGAAACAGAGAGACGAAGGGCCTACCTGGAGGGTGACTGCGTGGAGTCTCTCCACAGATACCTGGAGCTTGGGAAGGAGGCGCTGCTGAGCTCAGGTGCTGGGGCCACGGGCTTCTCCTCCTCTGCCCTCGGGCTGGGGCTCAGTCCTGGGGAAGAAGAAACCCTCAGCTGGGTGATGCCCGTCTCAGAGGGGAGACAGTGTCCCTGGGTCTCCTGATCTCTCATCACTGTGACTGCACTGCCTCTCCCAGGGCACAGCCTTCTCCCTGGAGAGTTCTGAGTCCATCTCAGGAAGGAAGGAGAGAATTTCCTGTCTTAACAGCAGGAGCTCCCTGCTATCAGCCATGGCCTCTCCCAGGCCAGGTTCTCTGCCCACACCCACTCTCTGAGGACACTGACTCCTGTCCTGCTGAGTGTGTCAGCCCTTACACCTCAGGACCAGAAGTCTCCTTTACCTCATAGGAGACATGGACTCCACTACACTAGACTGGTTCTCCCGAGTTTCCAGAACTTTCCATAGAATACATTCTCACAGATCCCTCCCTGATGTGGGGTTTGCTTCTCTTCCACACCCCAATTCTCTCTATTCCTACAGTGGAGAATGGTCCCATGAGCCCTTGTGGGTACCCCGGAGGAATATAAATTGTGGGATTTCTCTTTGTTTTTTCTTTTTTTTCTCTCTTTTTCTTCTTACTTTCTTTTTTCTTTCCTTTTTTTTTTTTGAAGGGATTATTTTGCTTCTAGTCAGGTTTTCTCTGCAAACACATATTAAACCAATTATTTTCCATTCCCTCTTCCGTTCTATGACCACCCATCTCATGCTATAGAACATCACATAAGGACGGCCATGTTGACCCACTGGCTCATGTGGATTCCCTCTTAGCTTCTGAGTCCCTCAGGAAAGTGTGCAGTTCTGTGCTGAGGGCACCAGCTCTCCCTGCAGCTCACTAGTTGATAACAGTTGAAGTGTCAGACACACACAGTTCAGTGTCATCCTTGATTTAACTGTGTCCTGTGTAGATTTCAGTTTGTCTTGTTAACTGTGTGATTTCTTAAATCTTCCACACAGATCCCCCAAAGGTGCATGTGACTCTTCACCCCAGACCTGAAGGTGGTGTCACCCTGAGGTGCTGGGCCCTGGGCTTCTACCCTGCTGACATCACCCTGTCCTGGCAGTTGAATGGGGAGGACCTGACCCAGGACGTGGAGCTTGTGGAGACCAGGCCTGCAGGGGATGGAACCTTCCAGAAGTGGGCATCTGTGGTGGTGCCTCTTGGGAAGGAGCAGAATTACACATGCCGTGTGGAGCATGAGGGGCTGCCTGAGCCCCTTTCCCAGAGATGGGGTAAGGAGGGAGCCATCTGTAGACACTTAACTGGTTAGGGCTGAGAGGTGGGGTCATGACCCCCACCTTCATTTCTTGAACCTGTCCTTCCCAGAGCCTTCTCCATCCACCGACTCCAACTTACTTCTGTTGTTCTTGGAGCTGTGGCAGTTTTTGTAGTTTTGGCCATCATTGGAGCTATGGTGGTTGTTGTGAGGAGGAGGAGGAGAAACACAGGTAGGAAAGGGCAGGGTCTGTTTCCCCTCAGCTTCCTTTAGAAGAGCGCTCTGCTCATTAATGGGAAGCACAGCCACACCCTCATTGCTACTGTCTCCAATTGGGTCCTCTGTCAGTTCTGGAAACTTCCTCTGTCAAAATCTTCCTTGAACTCTCACAGCTTTTCTTCTCACAGGTGGGAAAGGAGACTACACCCCTGCTCCAGGTTAGTGTGGGGGCAGGAGTGTCCCTGAGGGTATTGGAGTGAAGCTGGAGATGTTGGGAGCTCTGGGAATCCATAGTAGCTCCTCCAGAGAAATCTTCGGGGGCCTGAGTTGTACCATGATATGAATACATACACATACATGTATACATATATACATACACATATGTTTTGTTTTACCCTAGGCAGGAACAGCTCCCAGAGCTCTGATGTGTCTCTCCCAGATTGTAAAGGTAACTCTGGGTCTGACTGGGGAGGGACAATGTGGACATGATTGAGTTTCAGGGTCTCCCAGAATCCCCTGTGAGTGGAGGGTTGTTGGGCTGTTGTCTTCACAGTGATGGTTTGTGACTCTCGTTCTCCAGCATGAAGACAGCTGCCTGGAGTGGACTGAGTGACAGACGATGTGTTCAGGTCTCTCCTGTGACATCCAGAGCCCTCAGTTCTCTTTAGACACCAGTGTCTGAAGTTCCCTGTGATTCCATGGCTTCAGTGTGAAGAACTGTGGAGTCCAGCCTGCCCTGCACACCAGGACCCTGTCCCTGCACTGCCTGTGTTGCCTACCACATTCAACCTTGCTGGTCCAGCCTAGGGTTCAGGGGTGGGGACATCTGCATCCTGTCCCCCTGTGCCACCCTGAGCTTCAGCCCCTCACTCCACACTGAGAATAAGAATCTGAGTGTGAACTTGATTGTTCACATCCTTGACACAGTGTGGATGGCTTTTTAAATTACTGGATGGAATACTTAGGGGTTTTTTGTTTTGGGGTTTTGCTTTGTTTCATTTTATTTTTGAAAAAATAAATGGCAGATGGAGAAGCTTCCAGAATCTGTGTCACTAAGCTGTGTGTGTCTGGTGGGACAGGGTGAGGATGTGGGAGCTGAGTGTGAACAGGGCTGTGCCCAGGTGTGCTCAGTCAGTTCTTGTCTTTGATGGGCTCAGGCCTCAGCCCTGTCACCTCCAGGCAGTGCTCTCTCCATCACTGTGAAGACATGGGGAGAGTCTGTGATCACAGGACACAGGGAAGGCCAAAGCCTTGTTGTGTCCCCAGGATTATGAGCCCCCAGGGCTGAAGATCAGAGACTCAAGTGGGGTCCTTTAAAGTGCAGGGTGCGCAAGATAAGTCACTACATTTCCTCCCATCCACTTGATTTAGCTGCTAATGATGGGGTCTGGAAGCTGCCCTGGGCTCTCCCTGTGGCCATGCTGCTGTGGTGATTTCTGCTTCTCCTCTCTGGTGTCTTTCCCAGGGTTCTCAGGGGTCTGATGAGGTCTGTCTGCTCATCTCTCAGGAGCACCTCCACAGCTGAGATAAGACCTAACAGAGAGGCTTCTCCCCTGTAACTTGGGTACCGATTCCTGAACCTGGACTGTCTTACCTTTTCCGTCTTGTGTTCTGGAGTTAACTCCCTGAAGTCTCTTAATCTCCACCCCCAGCTCTGTGCACCTGGGTCTTGCAGTTGATGCACCTGTGGTTGCTCTGCCTTTGGGTGGCTCTGTATGGCAGGAGAGCAAAGTCCCCCTCAGAGGCCTGTGACCATTTAAATCATCTCATATTCATGGCACTAAAGACACGGGAGGCAGAAGCTGAGGTAAAAACCTGACAGCTCAGCAAGGAAACTTTATTTTCTTTTTCTTTTCTTTTCTTTTTTTTTTTTTTTTAAGATTTATTTATTTCATTTACATGGGTGCACTGTCGCTGTCTTCAGACACACCAGAAGAGGGCATCAGACCTCATTACAGATGTCTGTGAGCCACCATGTGGTTGCTGGGACTTGAACTCAGGACCTCTGGAAGAGCATTCAGTGTTCTAACCACTGAACCACCTCTCCAGCCCAAAACTTTATTTTCTTAACTACATAGGAGATATCTATTTAACAAGCCTGATGCTACAACTAAACTCCAGCCCTTCAGAAATCTCTGTCTGTCTGTCATTCTTCTGAGCTGCTCTACCCTTCTCTGAGCTCCTCCAAGTGCAAGAGACCAAGAACACGGGGGTCGTCTTATTCTAAGGACGACAGTAACTAATACAGACAGTGACACCCAAGCTCTCGGTGCAAATATGGGGTCTTCCAGATGTGGTGCCAGGGAAATGTTAGAGATCACCAAATCCAGACAGGAGCTGATCTGAGGTAATCACAGTAGGGCCTTTTCCTTTGAACCAGCTCAGGCCAGCGCACTGTGTCCTGCAGGACAGTTTTGGTGATGAGGAGCCCCGAATATCTATTGGGGCTCACTGTATCCCCAATAAGTAAGCAGTAAGTGTGGGGGAGTGTGCAAGCATCTAATTGGGAAGTTACTATGGCCTTTGACATCATTGGCTGGTGCTGGGACTCATAAACTTAACTTCTGCTTCCCTCTGCATTGGTGGTGGTTGGACAGGGGATGGGCTTGTAACCGGGGGATGCAGGTTTGTCGGGGGTGTAACCTGGAGACACAGGTCCTGATGGGGGTTGCCTAGGGACTGGAGCTGGGCTCCTTTTTTGTTGGGAGGTCACTTGGAAACTAACGGTAGGTACCAGACTGTTAGTTTGCCTGAGTTCAAGTTCTCTAAAATGGAGTCTGGATTGAGGCTTTGGCCTCTCCCAGCCATAGCGGGCTGACGCTGCCACAGGTGGGGCCTGGGCCAGAAGGCTTGGTTCTCCAGAGTCACCCAAGGCAAAGCTGGTACCTATCTGGCCAGTAAATGCTTTTTCTAATGTCATGGTGGGCATCTCTTGGAAGGAAGGGACTTTCCAAAGGAACCTTCGAACCCAATGGTCTCCAAGGGGACCGTCGAGAGGGCTCAGAGTGTAAAGGTGCTTGGCACCAAGCTCTGCTCCCTGAGTTTGATCCATGGAAGCCACATGGTGAATGTAGAGACCTGAGTCCCCTAAGTTATCCTCTGAGCCTCATGTGGGCATCATGACACGCACAGTCCTACACATAACAATTAAATCAGTGCAATAAGAAGGAACCATGCTGGTTTCATGTAGGTTGATGTCCTTATGGAGGTGAAGGCAGACACAAGATCAAAGAGGCCTGTCATTAGGCAAGAAGAAAGGGAGGTGGGAACAGGTTTTAGAAGGAGAGTGGGGAACAGAAAGGGAGAAGCAACATGGAGGGAGACGTAAATGATCCTCACCAAGCATCTCTATGTAGACACAGGTTGTTATGAATATTTCTTTAGGGATTGATTTCTATAGGCAAATTTATCTTGTCTACATGGGCGGTTTGTATCCTTATCAATTGGATATGAGTTAATTGTGTGGATGCATTGCACACTGAGTATTTAACACATAAACCTGGGTGTTGGGTTGCAGTCTGTTGAGTGGTGATCTCACTGGGTTGTTGGGAGAGTGAGCAGAGTCCCTGACAGGAAGCTGTGCTAGGCTATGGAATGCTTGGGCTAGCGTGGCGTGGGGCCACCCTAGCACAGACCGAGGAATGGGATGTGTGTGTCAGGCGTGGTAACAGCCCGCCAAGGGGACAGTGTGTGAAAGCGGCTGACACAGAAACAGCTAGAGCACCGGAATCTGCATGGAGTGGGAACTCGCCAGAACCGGTCGTGAGCTTTATTAATTATACTACAACTGTTTCCTGCTGAAGGACACAGAAACACACGTGTATAAGTTGTGTCCAATTTGTCTCCACACTTTCCAGTGGGGAATTTTCCTGTGTCCAAAACCCACGTTGTGATGAGAAGCTGACAGAAGGATTAAAGGGCAACCTGTGCAAGGACAACCATGGGCATTTTCAATATTTTATGTGTTATGTGTTTACACTATTGCTGTGTGGTGTGTGTGTGTTTGTGTGTGTGTGCATTGTGTGTGAATCAGGGCAATCCCCAGTGGTGGTTGTGTTGGGGGGTGGAGGGAGTCAGAAGACAGCCTTGGGGAGCCAGTTCTCTCTTTCCATGTGGGTTCTGGGGGACTGAACTCAGGTGGTCGGACTTGATGGCAAGCCCTGCCACATGGGTCACCTCACCATCCCGGCCTGGGTGCCCCTGCCCTGTTTTTGGAGGTGTTGAGGAGTTGAACCTGGGACCTGTGGTGTACAAGGTGGGCACTCTAGTCACTGAACAACATTCCCAATGTTTGAAACAGAGTCAGCAGACAAGGGTTTTCTGTTATTTCAAAGGCCCTTACTAAAACTTTGGGCTAAAGATGGAATTGGAGCCTACCTATTAAAAACAGACATGGGTGGAGTACAAGAAACACTTTGGTGGGCTGGAGAGATGGCTCAGTGGTTAAGAGCACTGATTGCTCTTCCAGAGGTCCTGAGTTAATTCCTAGCAACCACATGGTGGCTCACAACCATCTGTAATGCGATCTGATGCCCTTTTCTGTGTGTCTGAAGACTGCTACAGTGTACTCATATAGAATAAATAAATAAATAAATCTTTAAAAAAGAAAAAAGAAAGAAGGAAACACTTTGGCAGCACAGCCAACTTATCTGAGGACCTAATCTAGGAGAACCAGGTCTGAAGTGTAAATTTCTGGTTTCTTTGGAGACTCGGTTGTGTCCTTTGATGTTTTTTCTGGAAACTGTCTCATGAGGGGATGTTTTTGCTGAAGCAGACACGTGGTGTTTTTCTGGAAGCTGCCTGGAAGAGGGGCATGGTATATTTTGCTAGAGCTTGAGAGACGTCCTCTTGAGAGAACTAGTGGTGTTGGGAAAGGGTCTAGATATAACTCAACAGACCACGGACGACACTGTGTGGCTTGGGTTCCACTTGCGACTCTTTGTGGGTCATTGTTGGGCTTTGCTGAAGGCGCTCTTCACTAACGATGCTGATGCCTTCTTCCCTGATCATTTGTCATGACTTTGTAGAGAGAAACAAACCAAAGAACTTCTGTTGGTGTCCCAGCAGCTTCTTCCTGCTTCTGCAGACTCAGGACGATGGGTAGAGCCTCAAAGTCACTTCTGGATTGAACTGCCAATGCTGACCCGTGTGAGCTCAGTGCTGGTATCCTGACCACGCAGATTGGATTCACCCCCAAGAACTATTTCAGGACAGGTGCACATCTGTTAACCTTTCCTCTCTACTACTGCTGGTGGGTGGTGGGCTAGAGGAGAGGTTAAAACATTTAAGTAAGCTTATTAAAGTAGGTTTTGAAAAATCTAAGCCCACACAGGGCATCTGGAAGGATCCATGTGTGAGTTATGTTACCAATCCTTGCTTGGTGCTGGAGGACATCAGACTGAACACTGTGGGGACAGATTGGGAAGCTCCTTCTCTTGGACTCTGTGACCCTGAGGAACCCAGGATTCTCCCGTACAGACCGTCTCTGCAGGGTAGTTGAGTGACTGAGCCTGAGTGAGGTCATGTGCTGCAGAGAAAAGAATCACAGAGAGCCAAGGCATAAAAATATGCTGAGTAAATTCGTGGAGCTGGAGAGGTTGTTCAGAGGTGAAGAATGCTTACTGCTGATCCACAGGACCTGGGTTCAGTTCCCAGCTCTCACCGACTTGTAACTCCAGCCTCAGAGGGGATAGGGCGCCCTCTGCTGGCCGCCTGGGGTGCTCCATGCACGTGGCATAACAGACACACATGGAGGCAAAATACCCTTATAGAAATATATTTTTTAAAAGAACGAAAAAGAAAAGGAGAGAAATAAGATTTCGTTAAAGAAAGAGGTCCTTGAACAATATTGGGGGACATTACCGCATGGAGGAACACCTACCAACCCTACTGCAGGGCTCTAGGGTTCCCTGCACCAGATTTATACACTGGTCCTGGAGATTCAGCAATGGAAGGGAAAAATCGACACAACTCCCCCTACAGAGTGGCCCCTGATGTTACTGGTCTATGCAGCCTGTGTGTTCGCCCAATTATGCTGTTTGTGTTGTTATGTCTTGTAACTCAGGGTGAAGTTGAATTCTCTTTTTAAGATTTATTTATTATGTACACGTTTTGCCTGCACACATGCCTGTCCGCCACAAGAGGGCGCCAGATTCCTGAGCATTCAACTCAGGACCTGTGGAAGAGCAATTAGCGCTCTCAACCTCTGAGTCATCTCTCCAGTCCGGAACTTGAATTCTGGATCCTCCTGCCTCACCTCAGCATGCCAAGTGTCAGGTGTGTGTGGTGTGTGTGTGTGTGTGTGTGTGTGTGTGTGTGTGTGTGTGTGTGTGTGTGTGTGTGTGTGTGTTCAGGGGAGGAGCCAGAGGTGCAATCTGTGTTTCAGCCGGAAGATCCTAAGGATCGGTGAAAGCCACAAAACAGAGGATTTGGGGCTGAAGGGGAAATTCCTGGCTGCTTCAGTATGAAGAGCCTTCCCCAGCTTTCAAAGCTCACAGCCACTTAGGTGATCCAGACCTGGACAGGCCCCTATTCGTGTGTTCTGCTGCCGCCTGGCGGCTATGAGCGGTATCGCAGCTCCCAAAGGTCCTGGGGATGGACTAGACTGTGCCAAAAGTCCCTCCAGACTGCAGGAACTGCTTGCTGGTCTGTGGCTTCCAATGTCCCCGAAGCTGTCTGGGTCACACTGAACAAGGGTCACACTAAGGAACCGGATATCCCCTGCTCAGTCCCCGCATCCGAGCGTTTGTTTCTCTTTCTTTTGTTGTCGCTGTCGCCTGGGATTTGAGCTCCCCACCTCGTGACCCTGTCCTCACTGAGCTGCACACCTGCTGAGGTTGATGGGACCCACCCCAAGAAAGGGTTCCAGGTTTCTTTAGGATTGAATGCCTTTAATCCCAGTCCTCGTGAGGGCGGACCTCTGCATTGTTCCACCACATAGCAAGTTCCAGAACACCCAGGGCTATGAGGTGAACCCAGGAGCCTGGGAGCCCCAGGACTAGCACCTGAATGGGGTGGTGGAGTAGGTGAGAAAGTTGTGACAAGTGAGAAAGCAGCATGGATTCCCAGGGCCAGGTCTCGGTGAGCTTAAGGTCCCCCGGCCCTTTATAGCCAAGGCCCTGGCGTATATGTGGTAAAGGAAAGAACCTCAAATTACCCTTTCTTTTCCTGACAGCTTCTTTCACCTGAAAATTCCTCCCATGCTGTAGATGGGACATGGGGACTGCTTCCTGCCACTCACCTATGTCCCAGCTCTTTACTTTCAGGACGGGGTCCAGGCTGGGTCCAGGCTGGCCTTGGACTTATTCTGTAACTGAAGCAGCCTTTCCCACCAGTGCCTCGGGCTCCCAATTAACCAGGACTGCAGGTCTACAAACCAGCCAGGATTTTGTTTAAGACTTGGTCAAGGTTCCAGGTGATGGTGGTTCACACCTTTAGTCCTAGCCCTTGGGAGGCAGAGGCAGGAGGATCTCTGAGTTTGAGGCGAGCCTGGTCTACAGAGTGAGTTCCAGGACACCTGGGGCTACACAGAGAAACCCTGTCCCCAAAATCAAACAACTTGGTCAAGGATGTTCCTGGGCTCCCATTTCTCAGGTTGCCCTTCCCTTGGGACACTGTCCCATAGATCTGTGTGGTTCCTGTACTCTCCTGTCTCAGGATGCCCTGCTACTCAGACACTGTCCCACCTCAGAGTTGTGCAGTTCCTGGGCTTCCGAGTCCCAAGATACCCTTCCATCTCAGCAGAAACGCTTCCATCTATAGCACCTTCCCCAAAGCCCCAGCCAGAGCAGCTCGGTAATCTCAGAAACACTGGGAACAATTACCCTCAGCCACAATGGCGGGGGGAGTCCAGAACCTCCATCCGTAGGGACCCTCCCTGTTTTTTTTTTTTTTTTTCTTTCCTTTTCTTTTTTTTCAGAGCTGGGGACCGAACCCAGGGCCTTGTCCTTGCTAGGCAAGCGCTCTACCACTGAGCTAAATCCCCAACCCCGGGACCCTCCCTGTTAATCTATGCGTAGGAAGACACTATCCACTGTCTAGATGTCCCCTCCCAGTAACAGACTTAAAAGAATTCTGCAAAGCACCGGTGAGATACTGTCCTTAGTCCCCCGTTTGTACAGAGGGAAGCCTTGCTTAGAGATGAACGTCGGGGGCAATTCTACTTATTCCTACAGTGGGCACATGAGCCCTTATGGGTTGCCCTACACAAATACTAAATTCTGGGATTTCTTTGGGGTTTTCCCCCCCTCTCTCTTCTTTTTCTTTACTTTTCTTTGAAGGTATTACTTTGCTCTAGTCAGTGTTTGTCTGCACTGCAGTGATCCTGTTTCTCCATGACCCTGTATTGTCATTTGTATCAGTCTCCACAGGGCCAGAGGAGACTGCTAACCTGGGGAATCGGTGTTCCCACTGAAGAGATTCTTGTGAACTCAGCCTGTTCCCTGTGAGAACTGAACATCCAGAAGCCTCCTGCTCTTCCCCTGCCCCCACAAGTTACAGTGCTCCCCATAGTGAATCAGGAATTGGACTTTCTGAGAGACGGGGTCTTCTGCAATCCAGGGCTGCAGTGAGAGGGAAGCTCCACACACCCTGTGAGCCCTCTGTGTTCCAGTGAGAGCTGCACTGGGTCCACAGCACACTGCAGGGATCCTGTGTGACATCCCTGTGTCTCGTCCCTCAGAGGAAGGGGCTGGGAGTCATTTCTCTGACTGAGTGTCAGAGGGTCACCACATTTCTGCTACACACTTATGGTGGCTGTTCACTCGGAATGACAGTAAATGCTTGTCGGCAAGATGAGCACAGGGGTTGACTCTCAGGGGTTGCAACAATAGTTGTGGGCACCCTTCATGTATCCCTGTCCCTAATTTCTTATTTTGACATGAATTTAATTACACATACAAATTAATTTTTTTCCGTTCCTCCTTCCATTCTATGACCACCCACCTCATGCTATAGAACATCACATAAGGACGGCCATGTTGACCCACTGGCTCATGTGGATTCCCTCTTAGCTTCCGACCCTCAGGAAAATGTGCAGTTCTGTGCTGAGGAAATGTACAGTCCCTGCTGCTCTTAGACAGAGGCACTGGTGAGCACTCCTTCAAGAAAGGCTGCATCCCCACACTCCTAGGACCACTAAGAGCTCTGCCTGGGACATGGAGGACCCCCACGTGAGGAATTCTTGGGAAGGGGACTGACAGCTGAGCTCACCCAGTTAATTCCACAGGAGCTTTGCACGCAAAGGGTTTTCAGGACAAATGTTGGCACAATTATTTGCCTGCTCCAACTGTAACCCATGCATCGAAGGAACAGAATACCTTAGTGTCTCATATTCTGTTTCCAGGGCACCCCAGTGTCCACTCCTGCCCCAGAGAAGGCTGGAAAGTGCTCAGGCTCTGTCACAGGAGTCCTGACACCTGCTGCCATCACTGCCTTCCCAGGATGAGGTCACTGAAGAAACAGAGCACTTCCTTCTGTGTACCACTAGATGGGGCATCAGACATGGGGTCCCCTCCACACCTTCCACTTCAGTCTGCCCTGCTGGTGGAGATCTTGAGGCTTAAATCTTGAACATTCTGTGGTGCTTTGCATAAGAATGGCCCCTATGCGCTCAGATATTTCAAGACAGTCACCAGGGAATGGGGCACTTTGAAAGGATTAGGAGAATTAGAAGGTGTGACCTTGATGCAGGAAATGTGTCACTGGGAGCAGGCTTTGAGGTTTCAGAAGCCCCTGCCAAGCCCAGTGTTGCTCTGTCTGCTGCCTGCAGATGAGGATGAGCTCTTAGCTACTGGTCCAGCCCCATGCCTGCCTGCCTGCCTGCTGCCATGTTCCACACCATGGTGAGAACAGACTAAGCCACTGAAACCATAAGCAAGCCCCAATGAAAGGCTTTCTCTTTAAGAACAGCCTTGGTCATGGTGGCCCTGCACAGCACTAGAACAGTGTCTAAGACACGTCTTAACATTTCCCAGTCTCTGTCATCTATGTCCCCATCCATCCACCAGTCACCTCACCTAGAAGACCGTTGGACTCTAGTGCTCATTATGACCAGACCCAAGGCACCATGGCTGTCCCTCTGCTGATGTCAGTCTCCAGGTCTGCTCTGAGCAGACCAACCTTTTTGGTCAACCTAGAATCACCCACATTCCAGAACCAGGGCTCTCCCAGCCTGCACTCAGACATTCAATACCAGCGGCTAAGTCTTCACCAGCCACAAATGCGACACACTACCATTGTTGCCTGAACCCACTTTCCCTTCCCTTCTTGCTCAGAGGCAGCCTTTATTTTATATGACCCTCCATACACAGTAAATCTTACTCCCAAGGTCTGTTGGGGGAGGGGTGTGTGATCTTTAAGGCATTCCTTGGCTCTATGATTGCCACAAAAAGCCCCAAACCTTAGTGCCATGGTTTGATTAGCTATCCTTGGGTGTGTGGTCCTCCTTGTCCCCTTGGAGGACCACAGCTTACAGGGGGTCTTTATACCTTCTCTCCAGTCTGCCCACCACAGACCCTCCATCCATCACCAGTAACTGGTGAGTGGTCCTTCTCAGTCGGCCCCAATACTTCCCTGAGCCTTGATCCTCGTGGGGGTAGACGTACCCCATCACTGCAGGACTTTCCCCCTGGGTTAGGTTTCATTTTGAGCTCGATTTTCTCCAGCTCCCTGGTCTGTCTCTCCCATTCTCCCTTGAGGCTGTACACCGTGAGTTTCCATGCCTCTCACTCACAGAGTGGGATGTGGGTGGTTCTAGGGTTAGCAACAAGGCTGGTGTGCTGTGAGGAGTCAGAACACGGCTGGAGAGCGACATCTTAGAGCTATAGGAATTCCCTCTACAGGAGTTTGGTTTTATAACTTTGTATCTACATTTGTGAAACCAGGTTTTACTACAACAGCTGGTCCTTAGTACAGATCACTGTCCAAAAATTTGATGCAATTAATTTCCAAATTCTCCCCAATAATAACTGTCCCCGCGCAGAGAAGTGACCACTGTGCGTCTCATATCTAGGCTTTCGCTGCTCTGTACTGTCTATATTTTCCACATCTAAAAATATTTCATCTCTATGACTTCTCTGAGTTCTGCTTTCAAGGCATCTCTTTACGACTATGCTGTAAAGTGTGTCAGGATTTGTTAGGTCATTGGGTATAGGTTAAAACCGACAAAGAACACAAGAGTTTAAAACTAAAGGGTTATATAATAATATCCATAACGGCTAATCTGCATTTCCTACATGTTAGTGTATTTGACTCAACTCTACGTGTAGGTATATGGATTAAACTCTTACTATCGCCACAAAGCTAGGAAAGGTAGAACCTAACACGGAGAGTTAGGCTTCATGCAGGACATTGCTTCTGTCCTTCCTGGAGAATAAAAGTATCCAGCTAAGGAATCCAGAGACCACTGGGCAAATGAAGAGAAAGGACAATTCATCAAGAGAAAAATGTCCCGAGAAAAGGAACCAATTGGCCAAGTGGTATTATCCACCTTCATCTAATCTCTTCTGACTTCTGTAGACTTAGGTGGCAAATGGTCTTTAGATGAGCTCAATCCAATTAAACACTAAAGCTGGCTTTGGGGTTGGAGCACGGGTCTCTCCCTCTCTAAACCCACACATGCATGTTAAAGGAAATTCAAAATCTCCGTCTCATATCAGAAGGACCGCTTGGTATGGGGCAGAGAAAAACAGACTATAAGGGACCAGTCTATTGCCACCAATCTCACAATCTTTTGGTTTTCCTTTAGTGTCTAAAACTTTCTTAAAGTGTAATTATTACCTCATATTCTATAAGAATATTGTGGGTACAGAAACTCTCTGTCATCATACCAGTAGTCATACGGGGTAGGAACTAATTCTAGAAGTGGTCTCCATCTTGCTTCCTGTGCGTGTTTCCAGGTCTCAGTCTGAAGCAAGTCACTAGAAACAAAGTTTGTGTACCTTGAATGTCCTTAAGAGATTATGGTTCTCAAACTTTCTGAAAGTTGCTGGCTAGGACATTTAAAATCTTCAGGTTGTCTAGCCTTCCTGACAGTAACCTTTTAGGTTTCTAAGAAGAAGGACGGCACGGCCCACCAACGGCAAATTCACCTGGATTGTGTTACCGTTAACCACTGGGCTCCACTGCCCCATGCCTCTTCTGCTGCCAGGTCCTGGGCAAACAGTGGGTGCCTTTGGGTTGACTGATGTGTTCTACATAGACGGGATCGCTGCTAAAGGGACAAAGTCACCCAAGGATTAGCTTCAGACAACAAACTACTCAGGATATTCAAATCCCCGAGTTCAGAGGAAAGTGATGTGAACATTGTATAGAACGGGGAACTCAGGAATCCCAAATCCTGAGACTGCAAAACACAACCAAGTCCCGCAGTGTAGAGAGCTTGGCAGAGACAGCTTCACTACTGAGAAGACAGAAGTGGGATACAGGAGTAACATAGGAATAGTCGGGAACGGGTAAATTATTCAGTCTATTCTTACATACGACTTTGTATATTGATACAAAATTATTGTATATTTTTACAAGATCATATTAGCTTTGTGAATTTGATTACATTAGTATAGATCTTTGTGTATGGATTCAAATTAAGGTTATAGTTGGTTACATTGGTTTGGATCCTTGGATACTGATACAAAAGTAACGTTATATTTTGGTAACAACATAATAACTTATAACTATGTATCAACCACATGACATTAAGATACCTATGCATTTCTTAACAAGGCAATGGGAAGTACTAGTACTTTTTTTTTATATCTATTTATTTAGTATGTATACATCACGCAGCTTTCTGCCTGCATGTGCACCTACAGGTCAGAAGAGGTCATCAGACCTCATTACAGACGGTTGTGAGCCACCATGTGGTTGCTGGGAATTGAACTCAGGACCTCTGGAAGAGCAGTCAGTGCTCTTAACCACTGAGCCACCTCTCCTGCCCCTACTAGTACTTTTGAAAGTGCCTATTACAAACTGTGTTAGAAAATGTGTAAAATGCTAATTAATACTTAATCAAACTTTTGTTTGTTAGGTTTTGTTAGGTACTGGTCTTCAAAAAAAAACCTCAGACATCTACTGAATATAACATTTAACGATGTCTTATTAATTTAAGACTTTTTTTTTAAAAAAATGAGATGTGTCCGCTCCTGGCAGCACCGCCATACTACTTCAAGGAAGACGCTGAGCATTGAAGAACCTCCTTACAGAGTTTGCTTCACATGTGGCTGCCACTGGGCAAGAAACTGCCCTTCCTTCAACTGCTGACAGAATACTGTCCAACCTGGACCAAGAAAGCACAGGAAGGCAAATGCTGAACTCTGTCAAGACTAGGTAGAGAAGAAGTCCCTCATGGTTCACAGAACAATCTGTCAGATGCTCTGGGCCAGTGGCCTGAAGACATGGATGCTCCAAACTTCCAGAAACCCTGGGTGACTGTCCAGGGAGCCAGCAGTCTCTGTCCTTCCTATGCTTTCAGAAGCTGCTTGTTCTGCACTTCCTGTCTCTTTTGAGAACATTTATTCTTCTCAGGTCTCTGATGGGGTTGAAGACTAGATAGCTAAACTCTCACAGTTAAACCTAAATTGTTTAGGATTTAAAAATGTTTTAAGGGTTTTTTTTTAATTTGTTTTAGATTTATTTTAGTTATATGAGCAAACTGTTGCTATCTTCAGACACACCAGAAGAGGGCATCAAATCCCCATTACAGATGGTTGTGAGCTGCCATGTGATTGCTGGGAATTGAACTCAGAAACCTCTGGAAGAGCAGTCAGTGCTCTTACCCGCCGAGCCATCTCTCCAGCACTATTTAAGGTTTAAAAAGAGGTAGGTTGATAAGTGTAAGTTTTGATAGAAAGCGATTTGTGTACAGACCTTTGGACTCACCAAGCTTGGATAGAGAGTGGAAAGCTTTCTCCAAGGTTGCCAAATTCAAATAAGTGGACTGGACATTGTGAGTGTGATTGTTACCGGACAGTATATAGTTTATTGATGATGGAAAAACAGCAACTGTTCAGACAAAAGAGGGGAACATTGCAAGATACCTGATCACATTGTGTAGCCCAAGATTGTGAACTTGGAACAGGAAAACCCTGTCTCTGCTTGTGGAGTTGCACAGCCCTGAGAGACGCCTTTAAGCCAAGAGCGTTCTGTTCAGTGTGGACAGGTTGTTGTGGTGCGGCTCAGACTTACACACACCTTTTCTCCAACAGCTTTCTGTAAACGGTGTTAAATAAAATCAACCATAGGTCAAGAGGCAGAGCATGCAATCAGAAGGCAGGGTGGACATAGGAAAACACAGGAAGTACAAAGGAGGGAGACTGAGGTGGAGGGAACTGAAGGTGTGGAGAAGGAGCTTTCACCTTCTGAGGCCTTGGTAGAGTAGGGAGGTCTTTCTTGGCCTCATTGAGCCAGCAGGTTTTCACCCCAAAATCTGGCCCCTTCATCTTCATTCATAAAATTGAAGGACTGGGATTTTGTTTTTAAAAACAACATACCATGAAAACCAATGTTTTAAGATAGAAACAATGTGTCTCTCCTCCATCTTGACTGATGACCTCATCAGAATATACGCTTCCACATGACTGGCAACAATCTTTACTATGGTTAAAGAGTACACGCCCTGTGAGTTCAGGATCATCTTCAGATGACCACTTGCCACAAAACAATAACCATAAAACTTCTCTGTTCTAGTGAGCTTTCTGTATCATTGTATCACTTTGTAGACTAAAGAAGCACCAACCAGACTCAAGGATTTCTGATTGGCATACACTTTTGTATGAAGATAACAATTTAAGGATACATTTGTTACAATGTACTATATTTGTGACTCAACTCTGGTTTAGAATATAGTGTATGTAATTATAAAAACTTAAGATTTTGAATGTCTACTTGGCTTATCAAAAGCTGGTTTAAGATGTGTGTCTAACACCTCCGCCTTTGCTAACTGCTGAGCACCAAGCTGCTATAAAGTGTAGATAAGCACAACACACGCTAGATGAATAAGGTAGGCATTTCATTCTAAAATTTTATGTTATATGAGCATTATATGCATTCATGCCTTTGCGATTGTGACAGACCCCTGGAACCATAGTTACAGACCATCGTGAGCTGCGGTGTGGTTGTAGGGATTTGAACTCAGGACCTCTGGAAGAGCAGCCAGTGCTCTTCACTTCTGAGTCATCTCTCAACCAGTTATATTTGATAACAAATAAGGGATACTGATTAATATGTTATACATCTCTAAGGCCTATTCAGCGTCACTGTGACATTTGTGTAGCTGTGTGTCCTTGTTCACCTTGTTGGGCTTTAGCTATTGGAGAAACTGAGTCATACAAAAACTGTGGTGACCTATAATGGTATGTGATAAAAGCAAGATATAATCTCTTATGGACTGAAGGTTATGATATTTATGGTTTATTTGGATGATAAAAGAGTTTCACCTCAACTTACAAAGGCTGAAACTTAACAGAGACAAAGTTGCAAAATCTGAATCTTAGAAAGTTACCGACTTATTGTAAACTGTTGAGGACAATTAACAATGCACGTCAAGAACAGGAACACGGTTTATTAAGCTCCTGTGTATGTTTCCAAAGTTAAGCACAAACAAGTTACAAGAAACAAGAGAAGTTTGTTCAGGTCAGACATCCTTACTATTACAGTCCTGAAAACATTAAGACGTTGGAAAACTGAAGCTGCCTTGGTCCTCTGCCTGCACTGAAATCAAGACTCCCACAGTGGAACCTTCAGTGATTGTCCAGGTAAGGGAGAAGTCTGTCATTTTTAAGAGATTTGGAAACTGCTTGGTCTGTACTTCCTGCTTACTAAGGAGAAAATCATGCTCCCCAGAGCTCTGATGGTGTTGACTAGGGAGAGTTTTGTACAGTTTAGCTGCAAGCAACAACACGGGCTTCAGGTGCTCCTCAGTTCTCTCCCTGTGTAAACATCATAGGCCACTTTCCTAGAGTTGCTACTGTGTCCAGACACTGATCACATTGTTTCGAGATTCTAAGAAGAATAAATCCACTCCACAGATTTCAATGCAACTTTTTACTATCCCTTTTTGTAAAGGAAGCTATTTTATAACGATTGCTCTCAGTAACCAACCACCTGCCTCTTGTGGTGAGTAATTGGATAGAATAAACTTCGAAGTTTCTGTAGGTTCTAAGGATATGAAAGCTTAAGTTGCAAGACTCTTAAAACTGTGCTTTGAGATCTGTGGATGTGACTTATAAAGGTCAGAAAAACTGCTTTAACTGTAATTTATAAAGGTCTAAGGAGGTGTTTTAAGGTGTGCAAATGCAATTGTAAAGGTCTAAGAAAGTGATTTAATGGGTATGTAAAAATGAAAAACGTTTCATATTTCTTCCTTATCTATGCTATTGTTATATTTAGGCCTAGAAAGCTCAGAGTTTAAAATTCATCAATGGAGTTGGGATGAGTTATTGACCTAACTATGATAAACTGCGATTGCTATTACAGTCACAAGCTCAGGATTATGTATTTCCTATGGTATGCTATACTTCTAAGTACAGACTAAAAGTGCTTCTCACTGAGCTAAAAAATGCCTGTCCAATCTGTATACACCCAGTGTTCTGGAGAGAGGAAAGAGTTCTCACGCTTTTTATGCCAAGTCATTTTGGGGTCCCCATGCTTTTACTACAACTCAAAGGCGTGAGACTGCTGCCTTTTCTACAATGTGACATTCAGGACAGATTACACAGTAGTATGTTAGCATGTCTAAAATTTATCTCATTTTGTAAACTTAAAAAAATCTTCTAAGCTTTGAAGAATCTACCTAAATCCACCTTTCATGGGTCAAATGGATTCCAGATAAGTACTGTCTATCAACATCCTGTTTATTCTCCTGCCTATTCAGTTTATTTCCAAGGGTGGGGTTTCCTCCTCCTCTCTGAGATCTTGGGATGCCCCATCCCCAACTAATGAGCCTAAAAGTTTCAAAGGATCACCTAAGGAAAAAATTTCTTCTAATCTCCTTAACTTTACCTTCTGATCTTTATCTATACAGATGTGCTTCAGGGAAATGCTAGCTCCAGGTGTTTCCTCAAAGTCCGGGTGCCACACAGCTTCAAAGCACCTGCCCCATGATGGTTCAACTTAAAGATGAGTCTGCATTCCTCAGCTGCAGATGGCCCTGCAGAGCCTGGACAGTGAGGGGACAGTCTGCTGTTTTTGAACCTCCCCAGCTTCCCAGCTTTCTTGGGTCCTCGGAGATATTGCCATACCCCAGAGAGCAGGAGGCAGTCTAAAGAGTATGATGACCCTGTGAGGCCTCATGGATCACCCCTTCCTATTTTCTCACCGTACAGAGTAAATAAGAGGAAGGGATGTTTGTAACCAACAACCACCCACGTTCCAGAACCAGCCTGCTCTCAGACCCTCAGTGTCAGAAGCCACATCATCACCTGTGGCCACAAGTAGTGCACCCTTATCCTGCCCAGGTCTTCGAAGGCGGCTCTTTTTCTCTTCCATGCCCACCCCCAATAAATCTCTCACATGAAGCCTGTTCTGTGCCGTGATCTTTGCAACATCCCTTAGCCCTCTGATCCATGCGAGAACTCTAAGAAGCCTCCCAGGGTCACCCTGAATGTTTGCCCAGCTGGGCAGGTGTCTGGTGGAGCAGGACCTGAAGCTGCATGAAGTCTGAGCAAAGACGGAAAATGTAAACGGACAAAGAGTGGAAGGGTGCTTCTTCTCATTCCTCTTTTAATTCTGTCTGTCTGTCAGTCAGTCTGTCCGTGTGTCCCATGTGCTGGTATGTGTGTATGTATGCGTCCATGTATGTATATATGTCTGCATGTATATACGTAGGTTTGCATGTATGTACATATGTATGCATGCATGTACATATGCATATAAATGTATGCATGTATGTATGCATGTACATATGTGTGCATATATGCATGTATGTACATATGTATGTATGCATATATGTATGTATGTATATCTGTCTCTGTATGTATCTATATCTATCTATCTATCTATCTATCTATCTATCTATCTATCTATCTACCTATCTATCCTACCTCTCCTCAATCCCTCCAAAATCAGATTGGCCTGCTCTGAGGGAAGAAAATGTCCCTATTTCTCCCCTCCCCCCACTTGCTCTGACTTTATCAGTCTCTCCTGTGATTATATCAGCAGCAGCAGCCAACAGGCAGGGGACAGACAAGTCCTCAGGACTGAGGGGCAGGGATGAGCTGGGAACCCCCCCTTCTTTGCATTCCAACTGTTGTTTACCTTGGGTCCTCCATCCAGAGGGTAGGTCAGGGGGAGGAGCTCATCCACATTCTCCTCCCTCAGCTCTCACTGGGCGACCCTGCACCAGGAAGCCATGCTGTTTGCATTTTGTCAACCAGACACAAACCGATGGGGATTTGGGAAGAGGATCCTGAGTAGAGAAAATGCCTCCATCCAGGCTACCTTTAGAAAAGTCTATGAGGCATTTTGAAAATTATTATTAACGATGAATATGGAAGGGCTCAGCCCACTGGAGGTAATCTTGGCTGGTGGTTGTGGATTGTACAAGAAAACAGGTTGAGCATGCCATGAGGAACAAGGTAGTTAGCAATGGTTCTCATGGTCTCTGCTTCAGCTCCTACCTCTAGAGTCCTGCCTCAAGATCCTGCCCTGAATCTCTTCAATGATGGACTGTGATGTGGAAGTGTAAACGGAAAAAAATCCTTTCTTCCTCCAGTTGCTTTTGGTCATGGGGTCTTATCACAGCAATGGAAACCCTAACACAGAGGTGCACAAGGGCCCTACACTGTTCCCTGAGTTCTCCTGCAGAACAACCCTGCCCTTCTCTTGCTCTGGAGCCACAACCCTCATTAGCTCCTAGGATCTGATTTGCTTTGACCTCCAACTGGGTAGCGCGATCTTGGGTTGGTTGTAGAGTCCATGGAGCCTGACTCAGACCTGTCCGGTATCTCGGATGGGGGCGACTGTGCTGCCCATGCTACTCCTGCTGCTGGCGGCTGCCTTGGCCCAAACCCAGACCCTCGCGGGTGAGTGCGGGGTCGGGAGGGAAACCGCCTCTGCGGGAAGGGCGGGGGCGGCACCGGGGAAGCCGAGTCCCCCAGTCGCACAAGAGACCCTTCGCCTCTTCTCCACCCGCGTCCCGAGCCCCAGGCCCTGCTCCCCGCCCCGCCCGCGCACCCGCCGGGGGTCCAGGGAGGAGGTAAGGATCTCATCCCCGCGCCCCACCCAGGCTCACACTCGCTGCGGTATTTCAAAACTGCTGTGTCCCGGCCCGGCTTCGGGAAGCCCCGGTTCATGAAAGTCCGCTAGGTGGACGACGTGGAGTTCGTGTGCTTCGACAGCGACGCGGAGAATCCGAGATATAGCCTCGGGCGCAGTGGATGGAGCGGCAGGGTCCGGAGTATTGGGAGCGGGAGACGCAGGGAGCCAAGGAAAAGGAGCAGACTTTCCGAGTGAACCTGAGGACCCTGCTTGGCTACTACAACCAGAGCGAGGGCGGTGAGTGACCCCGGGCCGGAGGTCAAGACCCCTCAGCGTCCGGACGCGGCCCGGAGACCTTCCAGATCCCAAATCTGAGGGTTCGGGAGCAGAACCCACTAGGGTTCGCGTTCGGGTTCGGTTTCAGTTTTGAGGAATCCGGGGGTGGGCAGGTGCGCGGGTGGGCGGGGTGAGCGGCCGCATTACGGGAGGGAGGGCGGTGCAGGGCCAGCGGTGCAGGGGGCCCGCAGTGCAGGGGCGGGGCAAGGGCGGGCAGGCCGGCGGGCGGGGCAGGGGCGGGGCAGGGGCGGGGCAGGGGCGGGCGGGCTGCGGGGCGGGGGCGGGCGGGCGGAGTGGCGGGCCGGCGGGGCAGGGGTGGGGGCGGCAGAGGCCGCATGATGTCTGAGCAAAACGGAAATTGTAAACGTCCAAAGAGTGGAAGGGTGCTTCTTCTCATTCCTCTTTTAATACTGTCTGTCTGTCAGTCTGTCTGTCTGTCTGTTTGACTGTCTGTCTGTCTGACTGCCTGTCTGTATGTCTGATGTGTTGGCATGTATGCATGTTTTACGTATGTATATATGCATGTATGTACATATGTATGTATGTTTGTATATATCCGTCTCTATGTGTATCTATATCTAACTATCTGTCAATCTGTCTATCTATCTATCTACCTATCCTACCTACCTCTCCTCAATCCCTCCAAAATCAGATTGGCCTGCTCTGAGGGAAGAAAATGTCCCTATTTCTCCCCTCCCCCCACTTGCTCTGACTTTATCAGTCTCTCCTGTGATTATATCAGCAGCAGCAGCCAACAGGCAGGGGACAGACAAGTCCTCAGGACTGAGGGGCAGGGATGAGCTGGGAACCCCCCCTTCTTTGCATTCCAACTGTTGTTTACCTTGGGTCCTCCATCCAGAGGGTAGGTCAGGGGGAGGAGCTCATCCACATTCTCCTCCCTCAGCTCTCACTGGGCGACCCTGCACCAGGAAGCCATGCTGTCTGCATTTTGTCAACCTGACACAAACCAAGACAGATTTGGGAAGAGGATCCTGAGAAGAGAAAAAGCCTCCATCCAGGGCCGCCTTTAGGAAAGTCTATGAGGCATTTTGAAAATTATTATTAACGATGAATATGGAAGGGCTCAGCCCACTGGAGGTAATCTTGGCTGGTGGTTGTGGATTGTATAAGAAAACAGGTTGAGCTGCCATGAGGAACGAGGTAGTTAGCGATGGTTCTCATGGTCTCTGCTTCAGCTCCTACCTCTAGAGTCCTGCCTCAAGATCCTGCCCTGAATCTCTTCAATGATGGACTGTGATGTGGAAGTGGAAACTGAAATAAATCCTTTCTTCCTCAAGTTGCTTTTGGTCATGGGGTCTTATCACAGCAATGGAAACCATCACTAACACAGAGGTGCACAAGGGCCTTTCTCTGCTCCCTGCGTTCACCACCTTCTCCTGCAGCACAACCCTGCTCTTTCCTTGCCTTGGAGCCACAACCCTCTTCACAGCTTGTAGGTGTAAAATTATAAGAAATGCTGTCTCTTACCCTGCACTAGATCAGGCACAGTAGTGTTCGAAGATACCTGGTAGACATCTTCATCTCAGTCAGCAAAGCGTCTCACCCGCTCTGCTCCATCCCGTATCACACTGCTGATGGCTACTTTCTGATCCTGGCAGCAATCTCTCTTCTAGCCATCTAGTTGCCAAAGCAGGTTGCCACCAAGCCAGAAATACACAACCCAGCTTCATGGTGGGTTATCAAGTCTAGCCACCACACACTCTCTTGAACTTAAATGGCCACATGAAAGAACACACAACACAATGACCTCTGATCCAATTGATAAGATAGAATTTGCTCATCTAGATATACAAAGCCCTGTACACATCCATCCCTTAAGAACAGTCATAACAACCTGGAAATGTGCAGAGAGAATCCTAACATCTGCCTCCATGTTCTCTCCACTGCCTCTCTCCTTCCTTGTTCCAGTCTCCTCCTCTCTACAACCTTTCTCCTTCCTTCTAGTCTAATGACAGGCCTAGTTCTATCTTGTACCGCCTTCAACTGCATAATGACATCGTGCTATAACAGCTCCAAGGGATCTGATTGCCTCTGACCTCCCATTGGGTAGTGCCATCTAGGGCTGGTTATAAAGTCCACGCAGCCCACAGGACACAGACGGGTCCAGGATCTCAGATGGAGCGATGGCACCGCGCATGCTGATCTTGCTTGTGGCGGCCACCCTGGCACTGACCGAGACCCGCGCAGGTGAGTGCGGGGTCTGGAGGGAAATGGCCTCTGCGGGGAGGGGCGGGGGCGGCACCCGGGAAGCCCGGTCCTCGCGTCAGTCACCAGACCCCCGCCCCTTCGCCACCGGCGTCCGGATCCCCGCGCCCTGCTCCCCGCCCAGCCCGTGCAACCGCCCGGCGTCCCAGGAGGAGGTCAGGGTCTCACCGCGCGTAGCCCCCAGGCTCACACTCGCTGCGGTATTTCCACACCGCCGTGTCCCAGCCCGGCCTCGGGGAGCCCCGGTTCATCTCTGTCGGCTACGTGGACGACACGCAGTTCGTGCGCTTCGACAGCGACGCGGAGAATCCGAGGATGGAGCCCCGGGTGCGGTGGATGGAGCGGGAGGGGCCGGAGTATTGGGAGAGGCAGACACGGATCGCCAAGGGAAAGGAGCGGGACTACCGAGTGAGCCTGAGGAACCTGCTAGGCTACTACAACCAGAGCGAGGGCGGTGAGTGACCCTGGGTCGGAGGTCACGACCCCTCCGCGTCCCCACACGGCCGGGGACTTCCAGGTCCCAAGTCCGAGGTTCAGGAGCAAAACGGACCCGGGCCGGTTTCCCTTTCAGTTTGGAAGGGTCCGGGGGCGGGAGAGGGCGGGGCGGGGCCCGGCCTGACCGCGGGGTCCCGCAGGCTCTCACACCATCCAGAGGATGTATGGCTGTGACGTGGGGACGGACTGGAGCCTCCTCCGCGGGTATGAGCAGCACGCCTACGATGGCCGCGATTACATCGCCCTGAACGAAGACCTGAAGACGTGGACAGCGGCGGACTTTGCCGCCCAGATCACCCGGAACAAGTGGGATCAGGCAGGTGTTGCAGATTATTACAAGGCCTACCTGCAGGGCACGTGTGTGGAGTGGCTCCGCAGATACCTGGAGCACGGGAAGGAGGCGCTGCTGCGCTCAGGTGCGGGGGGCCGCGGGGTTCTCCTCCCTCTGCCCTCGGGCTGGGTCTCAGTCCTGGGGAAGAAGAAACCCTCAGCTGGGTGATGCCCCTGTCTCAGAGGGGAGACAGTGTCCCTGGGTCTCCTGATCCCTCATCACAGTGACTGCACTGCCTCTCCCAGGGCCCAGGCTTCTCTCTGGAGAGCTCTGAGTCCCTCTCAGGAGGGAAGGAGAGAATTTCCCCACTTAACAGCAGGAGCTCCCTGCTGTCAGCCATGGCCTCTCCCAGGCCAGGTTCTCTGCCCACCCCCACTCTCTGAGGACACTGACTCCTGTCCTGCTGAGTGTGTCAGCCCTTACACCTCAGGACCAGAAGTCTCCTTTACCTCATAGGAGACATGGACTCCACTACACTAGGCTGGTTCCCCCAGTTTCTAGGTCTTTCCAAAGAACACATTCTCACAGATCCCTCCTTGATGTGGGGTTTGCCTCTCTTCCACACCCCATTTCTCTCTATTCCCACAGAGGAGAATGGTCCCATGAGCCCTTATGGGGTACCCCAGAGGAACATAAATTGTGGGATTTCTTTTTCTTTTTTCTTTTTTTCTCTCTTTTTCTTATCTTTTACTTTCTTTTTTCTTTCCTTTTTTTTTGAAGGCATTATTTTGCTTCTAGTCAGGTTTTCTCTGCAAACACACATTAAATCAATTATTTTCCATTCCCTTTTGTTCTGTGACCACCCATCTCATGCTATAGAACATCACATAAGGACGGCCATGTTGACCCACTGGCTCATGTGGATTCCCTCTTATCTTCTGAGTCTCTCAGGAAAGTGTGCAGTTCTGTGCTGAGGGGACCAGCTCTCCCTGCAGGTCACTAGTGAGATGACAGTTGAAGTGTCAGACACACAGTTCAGTGTCATCCTTGATTTAACTGTGTCCTGTGTAGTCTTCAGTTTGTCTTGTTAACTGTGTGATTTCTTAAATCTTCTACACAGATCCCCCAAAGGCACATGTGACCCTTCACCCCAGACCTGAAGGTGATGTCACCCTGAGGTGCTGGGCCCTGGGCTTCTACCCTGCTGACATCACCCTGACCTGGCAGTTGAATGGGGAGGACCTGACCCAGGACATGGAGCTTGTGGAGACCAGGCCTGCAGGGGATGGAACCTTCCAGAAGTGGGCATCTGTGGTGGTGCCTCTTGGGAAAGAGCAGAAGTACACATGCCTTGTAGAACATGAGGGGCTGCCTGAGCCGCTTACCCAGAGATGGGGTAAGGAGGGTGTGGATGCAGATCTGGGGTCAGGAAACGCTGGACCCTTCTGCAGACCCTGAGCTTGTCAGGGCTGAGGGCTGGGGTCATGACCCCCACCTTCATTTCCTGTACCTGTCCTTCCCAGAGGCTCCTCCAGGCACTGACTCCAATATGGAAACCAATGTTATTTATGTTGTCCTTGGAGCTGTGGCCATGATTGGAGCTGTGGCCATGATTGGAGCTGTGGTGGCTGTTGTGAGGAGGAGGAGGAGGAAGAGAAACACAGGTAGGAACAGGCAGGGTCCGTTTCCCCTCAGCTTCCTTTAGAAGAATGCTCTGCTCATTAGTGGGAAACACGGTCACATCCCTCATTGCTGCTGTCTCAACTGGGTCCTCTGTCAGTTCTGGAAACTTCCTCCTGTCAAGACCTTCCTTGAACTCTCACAGCTTTTCTTCTCACAGGTGGGAAAGGAGACTACACCCCTGCTCCAGGTTAGTGTGGGGGCAGGAGTGTCCCTGAGGGTATTGGAGTGAAGCTGGAGATGTTGGGAGCTCTGGGAATCCATAGTAGCTCCTCCATAGAAATCTTCTGGGGGCCTGAGATGTACGGTGATATGAATCCATACATACGCATATACTATACAGAAACACACACACACACACACACACACACACACACATACATATACATGTGTTTTGTTTTACCCTAGGCAGGGACAGCTGCCAGAGCTCTGATGTGTCCCTCGCAGATTGTAAAGGTGACTCTGGGGTCTGACTGGGGAGGGGCAATGTGGAATGGGTTTCAGGGACTCCCAGAATCCTCTGTGAGTGGAGGGTTGTTGGGCTGTTGTCTTCACAGTGATGGTCTGTGACTCTCATTCTCTAGCATGAAGACAGCTGCCTGGAGTGGACTGAGTGACAGACGATGTGTTCAGGTCTCTCCTGTGACATCCAGAGCCCTCAGTTCTCTTTAAACACCAGTGTCTGGTGTTCCCTGTGATTCTATGGCTTCAGTGTGAAGAACTGTGGAGCCCAGCCCGCCCTGCACACCTGGACCCTGTCCCTGCACTGCCTGTGTTCCCTACCAAGGCCAACCTTCCTGGTCCAGCCTAGGAGGGTGTGTTTGTGTGTGTGTGTGTGTGTGTGTGTGTGTGTGTGTGTGTGTGTCACATCTTTATCTTGTGAGCTCCATGCTGTGCTGAGTCGCAGCTCCTCACTTCACACTGAGGATAAGGATCTGCGTGTGAACTTGAATGTTCACATTCTTGACCTCAGAGTCGATTGCTTGTTGATTTAATGGATTGAGACTATTTAGAGGTTTGGGGTTTTTTTTTTTCCTTTTAAATAAATGGTATATGGAGAAGCTTCCAGAATCTGTGTCACTAAACTGCGTGTGTCTGGTGGCACAGGAGGAGGCTGTGGCAGCCGAGTATGAACAGGGCTGTGCCCAGGTGAGCTCAGTCCGTTCTTGTCTGTGATGAGGTGGGGCCTGGGCTTGCCATCCACTTGATTTAGCTACTAATGAAGCAGTCAGGAAGCTGCCTTCAGTGCCCTGTGTAGCCATGCTACTGTGGTGATTTCTGCTTCTCCCTTCCAGTGTCTTTCCCCAGGGTTCACAGGGGCTTTGAATTACTTTGCTCTTTCCCCCCTTTCCTGATTTATAAGAGGCCATTACCAACTTTGTTTTTTGTCATTGACTTGTGGATTATCTCCATTGGTAGACATATGCTGTATTACTACTTGGAATGCTATTGGTCATTTTGTGACCCAGGACTGCCTGTCCTCAGAAGCTGCTGTGGGTTTATCCCTGTCTCCTGAAAATGGCTGTCTCCTCTGAGCATCCTTCCCTTTCCCAGGTTGACCTGACCACCTTCTGACCCAGGTCCTTCCTTTCTTTCTCCCTAGGTGAAACTCCCTCTCTCTGTTTCAGTCACTGGGAATGAACCTAGTTCTCCCTTTTCTGTGTTTGACATTTTTCAAGCTTTTCTGCCTCCATGCTAATTTCTCTAGCTGCATAGCCAACTCTGCTACTTCTCAGAAGAGAGAGAACCCTGCTGTTTTCCTTTTTTGTCCTCCTCCATGTTTTGAATCCCAAGCTTCTCCATTTCTTCCTGTATTTATCCCAGTTCCTCAGTCAAGTCTTTCCTCCTTTTTATAAACAATAGCCCCAAATGAGGGAGAGTGGAAAAGAAAACTGTTGGGGAAATCCATGCAGGGCATGGCCCAAGAAAAGCTTCAGCAAACACATTGTTGGCTTTTTGAAACAAAGTATCCATTCCTTTTCCCCTGCCTTTTGTTCTAAGGAACTTGAAATAAACCCGCCCATTCTGCATCGCCCCACATTTGGCACCACTTGTCATTGTTGCTTTTTTTTTTTTTTTTTTTTTTTTTTTTTTTTTGAGCTGGGGACCGAACCCAGGGCCTTGTGCTTGCTAGGCAAGCGCTCTACCACTGAGCTAAATCCCCAACCCCTTGGCACCACTTGTCAAATGTTCATTTTATTTTCAAATAATGCTCAGTTCTGTACACCCTAAGCTGTTAGCTGCAAATTCCATCAAAGGTGCAGCAAATCGCTTCTTTCTGCCCCAGCCTGCAGTGATATGCCCCGACAAGAGCAGTCAAAACTTGAGGTTCCTATCCTAATGGCAGAGGCCATGACATCTCCTGAGCCTGCCACCATCCCAGGAGTTGTCCATGTTTGGGCATTGCCTTTCCTGCCTCAGCCTACTACTGTCATGAGGAGCTATTCACAATGGTGACACCTTTCCTCCTCACCTACAGTCTTGGTACCATACCACTCAAGGAACTGTCCCATAGGAGTTGCATCTCCATAGTGACAGCACCTCCTCTCCTGCCTTGCCCAGCAGCTCAACAGAGATGGTGCTGTAATGTTATATTGTTCTCAGCCCTACTTTAATGTGGTCTCTTAAATGCTTTAACCTCCCTTCAAGCCCACAACCCACTAAAGGTAGTGGAAAAGAAAGGGTATTAGGATACGGGGGAAATGGATCTGTTTAGGAATTGATCTATGGAGCAAGTTTCCTCTGTGTTGTCAGGAAATCAGCAGTTCAGTTCACAGGTCAGTTCATTAGTGTCCAGATAGCAGCAGTGGTAGCATGACGTTGCAGAAACAGCTAGACCTCAGACAAATTGGCATGGGTCAGCAGGAGGGACTGGGATCAGCAGAGACACCAGGAGAAGTTCTTTAGCAAACTTCTGTCAGGGAAGAGCAGATCAGTGAAGACAGGAGACCAAGAAGCATTACAAAGAGAGCTATGCAAGCAATCCAAGCTTCCTGTCACTGTCCATTGGGTCCCATTTATACTCCCTCCAAACTTCGCATGTCCTCCATAAGTCTTGCCTCACCAAGTGTCTTGCCTTAGCCTATGAGTTTATCTTAGCTAAACTTCACATAAGTCTGTATCATTCACAGATTGACATCACTCTGCCAATCAGCCCAGTCCATGGAAGCAGCAAGCAGCCGCCAGCACACCACTAGGACATATCTGGTGCATTTCTCTCTATGGAATCAGAACTAGTGGAGCTCCACAAAGCAATGTAAAGTGAACCAACCCCTGTGTATTGTAATCAAATAATCCTACATCATGGCTCCTTTCCCATCCTTGCTTTAGCAGAATGTCCTTTCACTTGTGTCTGCTTCAGGAAAGCACTCCTTCACATGTTTGCCTCAGCAAAATACCATCCACACAAATGACTTTGTAAGGAAACCAAAAGTTTGAGCTTCATGGCACTTCAGAAAAGCTGTGTGCAGCTGAGAAGAACTTCTCACCGGAGGGAAGAGGCTGGATAGGGATGGTACCTGGACATTCCTTGCTGGTCATTGTTTGTCCTGACTTCACAGAAAGAAATGGTGTTCTGGAGGCTTTGTGCCAATTCTGTGGACTCGGGCAAATTGGCAGATTGGAGCCCAAATTTTAGATATGTTAACTGATACAGACTCACATGGAGTTTGTTAAGACAGATTCATGTAGAGTTTTGCTAAGACAGACTCACATGGTGTTTTGCTGAGCTGTGGAAGGACACAGAAATTTTGGAGGGAGTTTAACAAGACGCCATGGATAGTGATGGCGGGCTTGCATAGCTGGCTATGTAATGCTTCATTGGTCTCAAGTATTTGTCTCCACTGGTACCTCAGTTTTTAAGGCTGGCCCTCTTCAGCTGGCCCCATTCTCCCACCATTGGAGCTGCCACTCTGCAGTTCCCTTAGGTGTTCTGGGCCATGGCGCCCCCTACCTGCCCTTTGCTCACCTTCTGTTGGGAGCATTTATCTATAGCACTGACATCTAGTGGTCGCTTGTATTTACTACCACCTTTAGCTTTCTTCTGACATCTTTACTAGGTCATAATTGATAAGCATGTTAATAAGATGTCTTTACTCCACCAATCCCCCGAGGACAAGTCCTTAGCCATGCTGTCTGTTTTGTACTTAAGGCAAGTGCCTTTGTTCCCCGGGGTCCCCGTATCATCAATAAGGTGTTCCTGCAATAAAGGCTGATTGAGAAGGATCCAACGGTGTTGCGTCTTCCTTGCTGGTCGAGGTGGGCACGACAACCTTTCCTTCAGAGCTACCTCTCCCACAGCTCCTCTAGGTTCACCTGGTGTTCAGTGCAGCTTCCTTAGGCCCTGCAGGGCTACTGTGAATTTTCTGGCCTTCCCTCCATCCCTCCACATTCAGAGATGTAACCCTGCAACTTCCTTAGGCCCTGCTGGGCTACTGTGACTCTTCCTGCCCTCTCCTACCCTCTCATGTTAGAGACCCCTGTAACTTGCAACTCTAACCCTGCAACTCCTCTAGCCCTTTCATGGCTTCTGAGACCCCATTCCCCCTTTACTATGAATAAGATCCTTTATGAGAGCTTGGTTCTCATTCCACTTCTGGTTTCTACAAAAGTTCTGGCATCAGGCACCTGGGATCTCCTGGAATCAGCATCAATTTGGACCAATATGCAATAGAGCCTGGTAAGTCTGATTATTTCTTTCCCCAGTGTATGGTTACCCTGATGAAAACCTGTAGGTCCCACTAGGAAAGGACTGGAGAAAGGCTAGCAGTATACATTTTAGATATTTTATAAGGGACTTACTCAGGGTCACCTGGCCATTCATTCATTCAAGGAGTTCTGCATCTGCAAACTGTCTCAAGGTTAGAAACTGATTCATGGGGCGAGATGCTCTTTTGTCACTAGTATGTAGCATTTCTCTCATTTCTTGACAATTTTCCCAATTACATGATCAAAGAAATATTCATTAGGCTTCTGTGGTGATTTGATTAAGAATATTTCCTGAGCCTTGGTTGTGCATACCCAGAATCAGGCAGATCTCTGAGTTGGAGACCAGCCTTGGGTACAGAGTGAGTCCCAGGGCAGCCAGGGCTACAGGGAGAGACATGTAGCTGGTCTAGGTTACTTTGTTGGTTCTTTTTTCCCCACCCTTTATCCTCCTTGTTTCACCCCTACGGCTAGAGATGAAAGAAGGAAAGGAAAGGAGAGAGAGAGAGAGAGAGAGAGAGAGAGAGAGAGAGAGAGAGCTGTCAATCTAATTCCTTTCCAACAATTCTTCCAGTCTTCCAGCCCAGCCCCTTCTAATGTTTCTTTCAACCCTTCCTCCCTCAATTCCCAACACTGCACTTAAACAGTCCCTTCTCCCAGTTTTCCCAATGACAGCAGCTCCAGACTGTGACAACTGTTCTAGCCCCTCTGCTCTGTCAGCTCCACTGTCTCCCAACTATGTCTTCTGCACCAACTGCTTCTCCTCTCACTCTGCACATCCACTCCTCAGCCTCAGCCTCAGCCTCAGCCGGCTTTTTAATGAACTATCCTGTTCCTAGAAATTCAAGAGGCAACGAAGTTAAGGTCACAGTTTCAAGCAATTCTAACAGCTAAGAATTCTAAAGGGCCAGTTGTGTAGAAACTGGGAACCTTTTTAAGAGTCAGGTGCACAAGACAAACCGCACTACAGAAACACAGTCTAAAAATATATATATTGTGCCTAGTGTCTCCAGCCACCACATACTCGCTTGAACTTGAACTTAAATCGCCACATGAAAAACACACAACACAATGACCTCTGATCCAATTGATAAGATATAATTGCCCACCTAGATATACAAAGCCCTGTACACATCCATCCCTTACACATCCATCCCTTAAGAATATTCATAACAACCTGTAAATGTGCAGAGAGGAATCTTAACATCAGCCTCCATGTTCTCTCGGCTGCCTCTCTCTTCTCTTCGGTTCCAGCCTCCTCCAATCTAAAACTAAATGTTTCCAAAGTCGATCAGATAGTAGATATATGGAAACAAGCAACATTTGCCTATTTTGATATACTAGAGATAGATAGGGAGTCTTTGAAATCTCAGACACCTACAGGATATGGCATTCAGAATGTTTTATGAACACAAGGCTTTCCATAACAGTGAGGCACGAATGCTCTTGGCCGCACCACGTTCTAATTCAGAGGGGATGGAGGGCATCGAGGAACCTCCATATGGAGTTTGCTTCAAAGGTGGCAGAGCTGGGCACCAGCCAAAACCTGCCCATGCTTCATCTGCAGACTGCATTCTGTCCTAACAGGGGACAAGCAGAACACAGAGGAAGATGACTGTGAGCTTTGCCAAGACAAGTCGGGGAGTCCTTCAATATTCCTGCTCCACAAAGATGTCCACCATACACTGGGCCAGCAGCCTGAAGCTGGACGCCTCAGCACTGCAGAAGAATCTTGGGTGACTGTCCAGGCAGCCAGCAATGTCTGCCATTTCTGCAGCTTTTGAAGCTGCTTGCTCTGCACTTCCCGTTTTCTCAGGGAACATTTATCCTTCTCAGGTCACTGATGGGGGGGAAGACTGGATAGCTACAGTCTCACAATAACCTTAAGTTGTTTAAGATTTAAGAAAATGATTTATGTCTAGGAAGATATTTTCAGGGGGATAACTTCAAGCTATGATGGAAAGGGAATTAGGCAAAGAACTTTGGACGCAGGACAGATAGGACTTTGGATTCACAGGATAGATAATAGTTTCTCAATGGTTGGTAGATACAAATGAACCAGACATGAGTGTAATTCTTATATTTTTAATTTAATAATTAATTAAAATTCTTAATTATAAAATTAATTAATCTGAATCAATTAAATAAAGAAATAATAATTCTGAATGGAGAATTAATAATTGTTAACTATTTATAATTATGTTTTTATCCTTGTTCTCACTGTATATAGTTGATGATGTCAGAGAAAGATTTGACTTTTATAGGACTAACAGGGGCAATGTTGAGATAATGTCGTTGTGCCCTGTGTGAGGAAGCCTCTCCGTCCTACCCTGCCTACCTAAAGCACCTTCTGAAGGATGAGATACAAAGCCTATGTCCTATAGCCAAGGGGAACAGAAGGCAGGATTGTGGTCAGAGGGAGGAACTCTGGGAAGAGAGAAGCATGGGGGATTCTCCACCCAGACCCAGAGGGGTCAGGATGTGTGAATCTGAGGAGAGGTGAGCAGCCACATGGCAGAACTTAGGATGGTGTAAATGGGATAACTGAGTTAGGAGAAGCCTGGACAGGCCCAGCATGAAGCCTAGGCATCCATAAATAAATGTAAGTCTGCTGTCATTATGCAGAGCACGGACAGGCAGGCAGGAATGTCCCACAGAAGCAGCAGGAGCTGGAGCAGGAGCAAGAGCAAGCAAAGAGCAAGCGATTCCTTCCATGTCTTCACTGAGGCCTCCAGCAGAAGGTGTGGCCAGATTAGAAACGGGGAGGGACTCCACTCAAATAATCAGGATTACAGGTGTCTCTTCCTCCATCAAAGGAAAGGATCAGAAACTGACCTTCCCACTTCACCTTAAGCAAAACCGCCTCACAGATGTCGCCCTCCATTTTGGGGTTTTAGTTAACCCCGCATGTAGCTGACATCAAACAATCAACATCATAGTCCAGGTCAGAGTTCTGCACCTACTCTGGGGCTTTGCAGCTCCTCTGAGCACTCAGGGCTCTGCCTCCTGCCTCCCCTCTTACAGGGAGTTTTCTTCCCACGGCTGGAAAAGCATGTAAAGTTCTTCTGGATGTAAGTGTGATGAGAGCAGGGCAGCATGAGACCTGAGACCCTGGAGAAGCACAGACAGCAAGGAAGCCCTGGGGCAGCTCAGCCAGCCTGTGTCCCCTTTACCCTCAGCTCCGTGGGCTCAGACTCGGTCCTCTCTGTTTCTTCCACCAGGTGGCGCCATTGGACAAGAATGGGACGCTTCTCCATCTTCAACAGGTGAGACCTGGAGGGTCAGCAGTGGGAGGGAAGATGGGGAAAGGGGACACCTTTCCCTGCAGGAACGCTCTGAGTGTTTGGATGTCCTGGTCTCTTATAAATAAGTATCCAACCGTCTGAGTGGAATTTACCTTGTTCATGGGGAATTAAAACTGACATCTGCTCAATTACAAAGAGCAGCACACACTGTGTCTTCTTCCTGGAATGAGGTCATGTTGCTCTGTGCATAGTAGGTCCATACAATGAAAGATTTTTTTGTATATTTAATGTTATCCTGTTCTGTAAATTGTCAATTCTATACACTCTATTTCAACCATCTCACACTTCCTAACACAGAGCTCTCTTCATTGGCTGGTGGTCCACTGTTGTCTGAACAGCACTGTGCCCTCCGCCCCTGGCCTCACACTCTCGGTGTGTAGGGGAGAGACAGGCAGGATTATTAAAATCATGTTTTTATATTTTATTTTCATGACCTGTCCTCTTTGTGCATATAAACATGTAGGTGCACAAGCATTGATCCCTTGGAACTGAAGTCACAGACGGTGGAAGCCACCGTGTGCTGAGGGAACTCATCCTGGATCCTCTGCACCAGCAACAAGTGCTCCTGGCTGCTGAGCCCTCTCCCCAGCCACCATTGGAATGTTTGCCTCAGGAACCACACAGCTGCCTCACAGCTGCTGGCTGACGCCATAGAGAAACCAGAGGCCAAGGAAGAGACAGGGTCAGTGCAGAGCTCAGGAGGGAGGGGAGCTGGGCACGGATGGGGTGAGACCTGAGGGACAGAGACACAGAGGGGCTGAGCAGGAGGAGACAGAGACAAAGGGGGAGACCTAACTCAGCAGAGTGGCCTGTGTGAGGGCATTTCCCTCAGCCTGCACTGGACACATCTCCAGAACCCTGCTGGCCTCTTACACTTCACAGTGACTGCTGTGCTGGTTTGAATGAGAACAGCCACACAGGCTCACGGGAATGAATCCTTCAAATCCAGCTGAGGCCATGTTCAGAGAGGATTGGGAGGTGTGGCCTTGATGGAGGATGTGTGCCACTGGTGTGTGCACTGAGGTTTTAAAAGACTTTCACTGGGCTGGAGAGATGGCTCAGTGGTTAACAGCACTGGCTGCTCCTGAGTTCAAATCCCAGCAAACACACGGTGCCTCACAACCATCTGTAATGAGATCTGATGTCCTCTTATGGTGTCTGAAGACAGGTACAGTGTATTTTATGAATAAATAAAATATATTATATATAATAATATTTTATGTTACATATATTATATATATATATCAAAATTTTTAAAAAATCAACTTTCACTATTCCCAGTGTCTCAGTCTGTTACTTGCAAATCAAGTCGGGAGCTCTCAGCTGTTCCCCCACCACACCTCTCCTCTGCCATCATGGATTCAAATCCTCTGAAACTATATAACAGATTAAACATATTCTTTTATAAGATACCTTGGTCATAGTGTCTTATCACAGTAATAAAAACTAACTAGAGCTAGTGTCCTGACACAGGCCTTCAATCCTGTTGTAGTTGATTGAATAGGTGGCCCCGATAGGCTCATGTGTTTGGATGCTGGACCCACAAAGAGTGGCACTATTAGGAGGTGTGGCCTTGTGGGAGTAGGTGTGAACTTTCTGGAGGAAGTGAGATCCTCTTCCTGGCTGCCTTTGGATCAAGATGTAGAAGTCGGGCTGGAGAGATGGCTCAGTGGTTAAGAGCACCAACTGCTCTTCCAGAGGTCCTGAGTTCAAATCCCAGCAACCACATGGTGGCTCACAACCATCTGTAATGGGATCTGATGCCCTCTTCTAGTGTGGCTGAAGACAGCTACAGTGTATTTATATACATAAAATAAATAAATATTAAAAAAAAAGATGTAGAAGTCTCAGCTCCTTCAGCACCAGGTCTGCCTGCAGCTGCCATGCTTCCTGTTATAATGGACTAAACCCTTGAAACTGTTACCCAGCCACTATTGAATGTTTCTTCTTAGAATTGTTGCCTTGGTCATGGTGTTTCTACAACAATGAAAGGGAAACTGTGACATCCAGCCCTCAGGATGCAAAGGCCATGTATCTCTGGGAGGTCAAGTCCAGCTTGGTCTACACAGTAAGTTCTAGGACAGCCAGAGCAGTGCAGACAGACCTTGTCTCAAAAAACAGAATAAATAAGAAGAAAAGTAACAGAGACAGATCTTTTCTGTGGGGCTGCCTACCCCAACTGCATCCTCAGGTCAGTCAGGATGGAACCTAAGAGCTTCAAGTTCCCACGGAAAACATTCACAGCACCTAATAAGGGTGGTTCACTGAAACAGGAGCCCCTCAATCCTGGAGAGGCTGCTGGGCTGCTGTGGAGACCTGCATGGGGAGGTGACTGGAGTTCACACCTGTGGTCACCACATTTGTTGCTCTGTGTGATGGGTGACTCTCTTCAGGAGCCCCCACCCATCTCTCCTCTTCTTTCCACTTCAGTTCTATGGCTGCGATTTGGAGACATCCACAGAATGAAGAAACGTGTAAATTTAATATTTCCACACACTGCTGATCAAGTTAAGAGAGCCTGGTCTCTGTGGGGTCCGGGTTGGGCTTGCAGGCCAGAGCCTCCTCTTTAAGGAGAAGCGTCTCTCCACCGCACCCACAAGGCTTGTGTTGTGACTGTATTCCCGGAAGTGGCTTTTCTTCTAGAAGACTCCAGGGTCTGACTTCTGAAGAGAAGAAGGAAAAAGAGGGTGGAGGAGAGGACACAGAGAACCTGGCCTGCGGGTCTCTCTTGGTGTCCACACAGCTTCTGGGGCAGAACTCAGAGACACCATGACAAACAGGGCTCTGCCCCACAGCCCACGGTTCAGGCAAAGTCTGAGTCCCCAGGCGGTGAGGTCAGGGGCGGGGCTGGGGATTCCCCATCTCCCCAGTTTCACTTCTGCTTCTAACCTGTGTCAGGTCCTTCTGCCCGGATACTGATGACGCGCTGGCAATTCTCACTTCCAAGGGCTGCCGCGATCCCTGTGAACCAATCAGCGTCGGCCAGGGTTATAAAGTCCACGCAGCCCGCGGGACTCAGCGGCGTCCGTGATCTCGGATGGGGCGATGGCACCCCGCACGCTGCTCCTGCTGCTGGCGGCCGCCCTGGCCCCGACCCAGACCCTCGCGGGTGAGTGCGGGGTCGGGAGGGAAACGGCCTCTGCGTGGAGGGGCTGCACCGGTGAAGCCGGGTCACCGCGTCGCACACCAGACCCCCGCCCCTTCTCCACCCGTGTCCCGAGCCCCGCGCCCTGCTCCCCGCCCGGCCCGCGCACCCGCCCGGGATCCCGGGAGGAGGTCGGGGTCTCACCGCGTGCCGCCCCCAGGCTCACACTCGCTGCGGTATTTCGACATCGCTGTGTCCCGGCCCGGCCTCGGGGAGCCCCGGTTCATCTCTGTCGGCTACGTGGACGACACGCAGTTCGCGCGCTACGACAGCGACAGCGACGCGGAGAATCCGAGATATCAGCCGCGGGCCCGGTGGATGGAGCGGGAGGGGCCGGAGTATTGGGAGAGGAACACACCGATCTACAAGGGAACCGAGCAGGTTTACCGAGTGAACCTGAGGACCCTGCTCGGCTACTACAACCAGAGCGAGGGCGGTGAGTGACCCCGGGTCGGAGGTCACGACCCCTCCGCGTCCCCACACGGCCGGGGACTTCCGGGTCCCAAGTCCGAAGTTCAGGAGCAGAACCGACCCGGGCCAGTTTCCCTTTCAGTTTTGAGGAGTCCCCGGGCGGGAGAGGCCGGGGCGGGGCCGGGGCGGGAGAGGCCGGGGCGGGGCCGGGTCTGACCGCGGGGTCCCGCAGGCTCTCACACCATCCAGAGGATGTATGGCTGTGACGTGGGGTCCGACGGGAGCCTCCTCCGCGGGTATGAGCAGCACGCCTACGATGGCCGCGATTACATCGCCCTGAACGAAGACCTGAAAACTTGGACGGCGGCGGACTTTGCGGCGCAGAAGACCCGGAACAAGTTGGAGCAGGCTGGTGCTGCAGAGAGACTCAGGGCCTACCTGGAGGGCAAGTGCATGGAGTCGCTCCGCAGATACCTGGAGTTCGGGAAGGAGACGCTGCTGCGCTCAGGTGCGGGGGCCGTGGGCTTCTCCTGCTTCTGCCCTCGGGCTGGGGCTCAGTCCTGGGGAAGAAGAAACCCTCAGCTGGGTGATGCCCCTGTCTCAGAGGGGAGACAGTGCCCCTGGGTCTCCTGATCCCTCATCACAGTGACTGCACTGCCTCTCCCAGGGCCCAGCCTTCGCCCTGGAGAGCTCCGAGTCCCTCTCAGGAGGGAAGGAGAGAATTTCCCCACTTAACAGCAAGGGCTTCCTGCTGTCAGCCATGGCCTCTCCCAGGCCAGGTTCTCTGCCCCCACCCACTCTCTGAGGACACTGACTCCTGTCCTGCTGAGTGTGTCAGCCCTTACACCTCAGGACCAGAGGTCTCCTTTACCTCATAGGAGACATGGACTCCACTACACTAGGCTGGTTCCCCCAGTTTCTAGAACTTTCCAAAGAACACATTCTCACAGATCCCTCCCTGATGTGGGGTTTGCCTCTCTTCCACACCCCATTTCTCTCTATTCCTACAGAGGAGAATGTTCCCATGAGCCCTTGTGGGTACCCTGGAGGAATATAAATTGTGGGATTTCTTTTTCTTTTTTTTCTCTCTTTTTTTTTTTTCTTTTTTTCTTTTTCTCGGAGCTGGGGACCGAACCCAGGGCCTTGCGCTCGCTAGGCAAGCGCTCTACCGCTGAGCTAAATCCCCAACCCCAACCCCTCTTTTTCTTATTTTTTTTTTTACTTTCTTTTTTCTTTCCTTTTCTTTCCCCCTTTTTTTTTTGAAGGCATACTTTTGCTTCTAGTCAGGTTTTCTCTGCAAACACATTAAATCAATTATTTTCCATTCCCTCTTCTGTTCTATGACCACCCATCTCATGCTATAGAACATCACATAAGGATGGCCATGTTGATCCACAGCCTCATGTGGATTCCCTCTTAGCTTCTGAGTCCCTCAGGAAAGTGTGCAGTTCTGTGCTGAGGGGACCAGCTCTCCCTGCAGCTCACTAGTGAGATGACAGTTGAAATGTCAGACACACAGTTCAGTGTCATCCTTGATTTAACTGTGTCCTGTGTAGATTTCAGTTTGTCTTGTTAACTGTGTGATTTCTTAAATCTTCCACACAGATCCCCCAAAGGCACATGTGACCCTTCACCCCAGACCTGAAGGTGGTGTCACCCTGAGGTGCTGGGCCCTGCGCTTCTACCCTGCTGACATCACCCTGACCTGGCAGTTGAATGGGGAGGACCTGACCCAGGACATGGAGCTTGTGGAGACCAGGCCTGCAGGGGATGGAACCTTCCAGAAGTGGGCATCTGTGGTGGTGCCTCTTGGGAAGGAGCAGAATTACACATGCCGTGTGGAGCATGAGGGGCTGCCTGAGCCGCTTTCCCAGAGATGGGGTAAGGAGGGAGCCTTCTGTAGACCCTGAGCTGGTCAGGGCTGAGAGCTGGGGTCATGACCCCCATCTTCATTTCCTGTACCTGTCCTTCCCAGAGCCTTCTCCATCCACCGACTCAAACATGGAAACCACTGTCATTTATGTCGTCCTTGGAGCTGTGGCCATCATTGGAGCTGTGATCATTGGAGCTGTGGTGTGTGTTGTGAGGAGGAGAAATACAGGTAGGAAAGGGCAGGGTCTGTTTCCCCTCAGCTTCTTTTAGAAGAGTGCTCTGCTCATTAATGGGAAGCACAGCCACACCCCTCATTGCTACTGTCTCCAACTGGGTCCTCTGTCAGTTGTGGAAACTTCCTCCTGTCAAGATCTTCCTTGAACTCTCACAGCTTTTCTTCTCACAGGTGGGAAAGGAGTCTATGCCCCTGCTCCAGGTAAGTGTGGGGGGCAGGAGTGTCCCTGAGGGTATTGGAGTGAAGCTGGAGATGTTGGGAGCTCTGGGAATCCATAGTAGCTCCTCCAGAGAAATCTTCTGGGGGCCTGAGTTGTACCGTGATATGAATACATACACACACATACACATATTATGTATACACATATACATATACATACGTTTTGTTTTACCCTAGGCACGGACAGCTCCCAGAGCTTTGATGTGTCTCTCCCAGATTGTAAAGGTGACACTATGGGGTCCAACTGGGGAGGGACAATGTGGACATGATTGGGATTCAGGGACTCCCAGAATTCTCTGTGTGTGGAGGGTTGTTGTGCTGTTGTCCTCACAGTGATGGTCTGTGACTCTCATTCTCTAGCATGAAGACAGCTGCCTGAAGTGGACTGAGTGACAGATGATGTGTTCAGGTCTCTCCTGTGACATCCAGAGTCCTCAGTTCTCTTTAGACACCAGTGTCTGATGTTCCCTGTGATTCTATGGCTTCAGTGTGAAGAACTGTGGAGCCCAGCCCGCCCTGCACTTCAGGACCCTGTCCCAGCACTGCCTGCATTCCCTTCCACAGCCAACCTTGCTGGTCCAGCCTAGGGGTGGGAGTGGGGACATCTGCATCCTGTCACTCCCTGCTACCCTGAGCTTCAGCCCCTCATTTCCACATTGAGAATAAGAATCTGAGTGTGAACTTGATTGTTCACATCCTTGACCCAAGTGTGGATGGCTTTTTAAATTACTGGATGGAATACTTAGAGGTTTTTTGTTTTGGGGTTTTGCTTTGTTTGGTTTTGTTTTTGAAAAAAATAAAAGGCAGATGGAGAAGCTTCCAGAATCTGTGTCACTAAGCTGTGTGTGTCTGGTGGGACAGGGTGAGGCTGTGGGAGCTGAGTGTGGACAGGGCTGTGCCCAGGTGTGCTCAGTCAGTTCTTGTCTTTGATGGGCTCAGGTCTCAGCTCTGTCACCTCCAGGCTGTGCCCTCTCCATCACTGTGAAGACATGGGGAGAGTCTGTGATCACAAGGACACAGGGAAGGCCAGAGCCTTGTCCTGTCCCCAGGATTATGAGCTCCCAGGGCTGAAGATCAGAGACTCAAGTGGGGTCCTCTAAAGTGCAGGGTGCACAAGATAAGTCACTACATTTCCTCCCACCCACTTGATTTAGCTGCTAATGATGGGGTCGGGAAGCTGCCCTGGGCTCTCCCTGTAGCCATGCTGCTGTGGTGATTTCTGCTTCTCCTCTCCAGTGTCAGGGAACTGAGGTGCAGGATGTGCCTTTTTGTTGAACTCTCAGGAGCACATCCCCAGCTGAGATAATTGGCTTAGATTTTTCAAAACCTATTTTTAATAATGGAATTCTTAAATGCATAATCTCCCTTCCAGTCCACCACCCATGGAAAGTTGTGGAAAAGAAATGTTATGAGGATACTGGAGAGGTGGGCCTGTATGGAAATGGTTCTCTGGGGCAAATTAATCTGCAGCTCAGTTCACAAGAATCAGTAATGGCTGGTCAGTTCAGAAGAAACAAAGAGGCTGAGCTGTTTGCTGTATAGAAGTTCCTGGGGGCAACTTCAATCTCTAATTGACAGTCCAGATCAGTAGCGTCAGGATTGCAAACAACAATCATCAGCGGTGGTAAAAGTCAGCAGAAACTGCTAGGCCTCCACCAAATCGGCGTGAGTCAGCAGGACTGAGCAGGACCAGCACCACCCCCTGAAACTTTTGTACTCCTGCACTCTCTTATCTTTCAGCAACTTGTGTTCTGGAGTTAACTCCCTGAAGTCTCTTAATATCCGTTCCCAGCTCAGTGGACCTGGGTCTTGCAGCTCCAACTTGGACCTGCAGGATTCAGTATTCCCCATAGTCTGTCTTAAAGTCTTGTTCACAGGCCTCTTGTTGCTCTGCCTTTGGATGGCTCCATATTGCAGGAGACCAAGTCCCCCTCAGAGGCCCGGGACCATTTAAATCATCTCATATTCAGAGCACTGAAGACACGGGAGGCAGAAGCTGAGGTAAAAACCTGACAGCTCAGCAAGGAAACTTTATTTTCTTAACTATATCTGAGATATCTATTTACCAGCCTGATGCTACAACTAAACTCCAGCTCTTCAGAAATCTCTTTCTGTCTGTCATTCTTCTGAGCTGCTCTACCCTTATCTTGGGCTCCTCAAAATGCAAGTGGGCTCATGAGCTCTCTTTCTTAGATTTCCTAGATTTTACCAGTGTCCTACCTGACGCTTCTCTGTTGTTCCTGCAAACCCAAAGCCGAAATCTCCATCACTTTCCTGGTCCTCCCATAAAGGCTCTTCCAAGCTGAGAGACGGAGAGAGAGAGAGAGGGAGAGAGAGACAGACAGACAGACAGAGAGGGAGAGAGAGAGAGAGAGAGAGAGAGAGAGAGAGAGAGAGAGAGAGAGAGAAGTCTGTCAACGGTTTGATTTCTTATAAAAGAAGTCCAGCTCCTCCCATACACCCTTGGCAGGCTGAGCCATGTCACTGGTATGAGATTTTTCTGCTCAGGGGCTGCTAGCTTTGTTTCCACCCCTTTTCCCTGGCATCAGGCCCATGGGTTAGAGTGGGACGTCCTTCCCAGATTAGCTGACTTTTGCTGAGGTGCCATTTCTGTGGGGGCTGCTGGGTTACAGGAGAGGAGTCACCACCGTGGACAGCTCTCACAATGTAAGGCTCCAGGCTGAGGCCAAGAAAGAAGGTGTCGCCACCGTGGACAGCTCCTGTGATGGCTGCAGGCTAAGGAGAGGAAATTGAGACACCATTTTAAAATGATTTTCCTCCATTTTGGACAGCTCCTGCGGGACATTTTGCTGAGGAGGCCAGCAGGCTGGAACAGGAAAGAAGGGCCTGCTGCCACTTTGACGGATTTAGCGTTAGGGACTACAATAAGCCAGGACAAACCCTTCCTCCCTAAGCTGTGTCTTGTCAGATATTAAGCCACAGTGATGGAAAGTGGAACGGTATTGGTTCCTTTCCTGTTGCTGAGATAAAAACACCATGTCCAAGGAAACTTATAGAAGGTTCATCTGGGGATTAGGGTCCCACAGAGTTAAGAGTCCATCAACATCATGAGGGCAAGCACCAGGCATGGCAGCAGGACTGTCTGAGAGCTCACATCTCAACCGCTGCCCCAGTGACATCCTTCCTCCAGCACGGCCCCTCCTCCTAAGCTTCCCCAAACAGCACCAAGCGGGAACTAAGTATTCAAATGACCAAGACCACGGGGGTCGTCTTATCCGAAGGACCACAGTAACTAATACAGACAGTGACACCCAAGCTCTCAGTGCAAATATGGGGTCTTCCGGGTGTGGTGCCAGGGAAATGTTAGAGATCCCCCAAAACCAGACAGGAGCCGATCTGAGGTAATCGCAGTAGGGCCTTCTTCTTTGAACCAGCTCAGACCAGCGCACTGAGTCATGCAGGACAGTTTTGGTGATGAGGAGCCCCGAATATCTATTGGGGCTCACTGTATCCCCAATAAGTAAGAATGCTTACTGCTGATCCACAGGACCTGGTTCAGTTCCCAGCTCTCACACACTTGTAACTCCAGCCTCAGAGGGGATAGAGCGCCCTCTGCTGGCCGCCTGGGGTGCTCCATGCACGTGGTGCACAGAGATACATGGAGCAAAATACCCTTTTACATAAAAATATTTTTAAGGGGTTGGGGATTTAGCTCAGCGGTAGAGCAAGGCCCTGGGTTCGGTCCCCAGCTCCGAAAAAAAATATTTTTAAAAGAACGAAAAAGAAATGGATAGAAATAAGATTTCGTTAAAGAAAGAGATCCTTCGCTTGCCTAGCAAGCGCAAGGTCCTGGGTTCGGACCCCAGCTCCGAAAAAAAGAAAAGAAAAATAAATAAATAAAAAGAAAGAGATCCTTGAACAATATTGGGGGACACTCCAGCATGGAGGAACACCTACCAACCCTACTGCAGGGCTCTAGGGTCCCCTGCACTAGATTTATCCACTGGTCTTAGGATTCAGCAATGGAAGGCAAAAATCGACACAACTCCCCCTACAGAGTGGCCCCTGATGCTACTCGTCTATGCAGCCTGTGTGTTCGCCCAGTTATGCTGTTTGTGTTGTTATGTCTTGTAGCTCAGGGTGACTTTGAAATCTCATTTTAAGATTTATTTATTATGTACATGTTTTGTCTGCACACATGCCTGCCCGCCAGCAGAGGGCGCCAGATCTCATTCTAGAGGGTTGTGAGCTACCACGTGATTTCTGAGAATTCAGCTCTGGACCTGAGAAGAGCAGTTAGTGCTCTCAACCTCTGAGTCATCTCTCCTGTCCTGACCTTGAATTCTCCATCCTCCTGCCTCACCTCGGTATGCCAAGAGTCCGGTGTGTGTGTGTGTGTGTGTGTGTGTGTGTGTGTGTGTGTGTGTGTGGTGTGTCTATGTGTGTGTGTGGTGTGTGTTTGTGTATGTGTGTGGTGTGTGTGTGAGAGTGTGGTGTCTGTGTGTGAGAGTGTGGTGTGTCTGTGTGTGTGTGTGTGTGTGTGTGTGTCTTATGTCACTGGAGAGTGTGATGTTGAGTCACAATCAGGGAAGGAGCAGAGGTGCAATCTGTGTTTCAGCCGGAAGATAAGGACCCGTGAAAACCCCAGAGGATTTGGGGCTGAAGGGGAAATTCCTGGCTGCTTCACTCTGAGGAGTCTTCCCCAGCATTCAAAGCTCACACCAGCTTAGGTGATCTAGAACCGGACAGGCTCCTAATCCTGTTCCCTGCTGCCCCTGGCGGCTATGAGCGGCATCGCAGCTCCAAAGGGTCCTGGGGCTGACTGGACTGTGCCAAAAATCCCTCCCGACAGCAAGAACTGCTTGCTGGCCTGTGGCTTCACGTGCCTCTGAAGCTGTCCGGGTCACACTGAACAAGGGCCACACTAAGGAACCGGGTATCCCCTGCACAGCCCCCACATCCGAGGGTTACTTTCTCTTTCTTTTGTTGTCGCTATCGCCAGAATCACAGAGAGCCAAGGCATAAAGATATGCCGAGTAAAATTGTGGAGCTGGAAAGGTTGTTCAGAGGTGAAGAATGCTGTTCCACAGGACCTGGGTTCAGTTCCCAGCTCTCACCCACTTGTAACTGCAGTCTCAGAGGGGATAGGGCGCCCTCGTCTGGCCGCCTGGGGTGCTCCATGCACGTGGCGCACAGACATACGTGGAGGCAAAATACCCTTATACAGAAATATATTTTTTAAAAGAACGAAAAAGAAACGGAGGGAAATAAGATTTCGTTAAAGAAAGAGGTCCTTGAACAATATTGGGGAACATTACCGCATGAAGGAACACCTACAAACCCTACTGCAGGGCTCTAGGGTCCCCTGCACTAGATTTATCCACTGGTCTTAGGATTCAGCAACGGAAGAGAAAAATCGACACAACTCCCCCTACAGAGTGGCCCCTGATGTTACTGGTCTATGCAGCCTGTGTGTCACCCAATTATGCTGTTTGTGTTGTTATGTCTTGTAGCTCAGGGTGACCTTGAATTCTCTGTTTAAGATTTATTTATTATGTACACGTTTTGCCTGCATACATGCCTGACTGTCACAAGAGGGCGCCAGATTCCTGAGCATTCAACTCAGGACCTGTGGAAAAGCAATTGGTGCTCTCAACCTCTGAGTCATCTCTCCTGTCCCGAACTTGAATTCTGGATCCTCCTGCCTCACCTCAGCATGCCAAGTGTCAGGTGTGTGTGTGTGTGTGTGTGTGTGTGTGTGTGTGTGTGTGTGTGTGTGTGTGTGTATTCAGGGGAGGAGCCAGAGGTGCAATCTGTGTTTCAGGCCGAAGATCATAAGGATCGGTGAAAACCGCAAAACAGAGGATTTGGGTCTGAAGGGGAAATTCCTGGCTGCTTCAGTCTGAAGAGCCTTCCCCAGCATTCAAAGCTCACAGCCACTTAGGTGATCCAGACCTGGACAGGCTCCTACTCGTGTGTTCTGCTGCCGCCTGGCGGCCTTGAGCGGCATCGCAGCTCCCAAGGGTCCTGGGGATGGACTGGACTGTGCCAAAAGTCCCTCCAGACTGCAGGAACTGCTTGCCGGTCTGCAGCTTCCAATGTCCCCGAAGCTGTCTGGGTCACACTGAACAAACGCCACACTAAGGAACCGGGTATCCCCTGCACAGTCCCCACATCGGAGCGTAAGTTTCTCTTTCTTTTGTTGTTGCTGTTGCCCGGGATTTATGGGCTCCCCCCCTCCTGACCCTGTCCTCACTGAGCTGCACACCTGCTGAGTTTGATGGGACCCACCCCAAGAAAGGGTGGTGATTCTTTAGGATTAAATGCCTTTAATCCCAGTCCTCATGAGGGCGGATCTCTGCATTGTTCCACCACATAGCAAGTTCCAGAGCACCCAGGGCTATGAGGTGAACCCAGGAGCTTGGGAGCCCCAGGACTAGCACCTGGAGGGGGTGGTGGAGTAGGTGGGAAAGTTGTGACAAGTGAGAAAGTCTCATGGATTCCCAGGGCCAGGTCTCAGTGAGCTTAGGGTCCCCCAATCCGGTATAGCCAAGGTCCTGGGGCGTATAGGGTAAAGGAAAGAACCTCAAATTACCCTTTCTTTCCCTGACAGCTTCTTTCACCTGAAATTTCCTCCCATGCTGTAGATGGGACATGGGGACTGCTTCCTGCCCTTCACCTATGTCCCAGCTCTTTACTTTCAGGATGGGGTCCAGGCTGGCTTGGGCTTATTCTGTAACTGAAGCAGCCTTTCCCACCAGTGCCTCGGGCTCCCAATTAACCAGGACTGCAGGTCTACAAACCATCCTGGCTTTTGTTTAAGACTTGGTCAAGGTTCCAGGTGATGGTGGTTCACACCTTTAGTCCTAGCCCTTGAGAGGCAGAGGCAGGAGGATCTCTGAGTTTGAGGCCAGCCTGGACTTCAGAGTGAGACACCTGGGGCTACACAGAGAAACCCTGTCCCCAAAATCAAACGACTTGGTCAAGGATGTTCCTTCACTCTAGAACCTGTGGGTCATGACCCCTTTGGGGGCCAAAGCACCCTTTCACAGGGGTTGCTTAAGACCATCAGAAAACACAGATATTTCTATTACTATTCTTAACAGTAGCAAAATTATAGTTAAGAAGTAACAATGAAAATTATTTTATGGTCGGGATTACCATGAAGAACTGTATTAAAGGGTCTCAGGAAGGTTGAGAACCACTGCTCTGGAAACTCCATACAGAGGTGGGGCAGAGGGCAGTGGGAAGGGTCTGGGTCACATGTAAAGGACAAGGTCTGTTTTGGAACCAGGTCCACCCCTGCCTCGACACATGGGTGCAGGTATTACAGGCCCTCCACTCTCAAAGGAGCTGTGACAGCCACTTAGAGGACAACACAGACAATCTCAGAGTCTGTGTGGATCTTTCCCATGGTAGCCCTCAAGACAGTGCACAAAACTATCACCTTCCCAGGCCTGTGGCATGTGCCACCCTCCTGGAGAGGTACAAACAGTCCCCACCTGAGCAGCTATGCCACCCCTGGGCCAGAAGCACCAACAGTCCTCGGGCTACGACCCCACCCTTGCTACTGCCCACCAGGAACTGACTAGGTCTACAATAAAGAAATGATGGAGAGTTCAGAGGCCCAGGGACAAAGAGAGGACATGGTCCCAGCACACACACACAGTCCCCTGCAAAGCAGAACTGGTTGTTTTGGTGTGCGCGCACACACACACACACACACACACACACACACACACACACACAGGGCTATAGTGCATGCACACGCACACACACACACAGACACACACACTCACACACACACAGGGCCATAGTGCATGCACACGCATAGATAAATAGCTACAGTTTTATTTTGCTTCTAAGCTGTTAGGAACATTAAAAAGTTAAATGAGGGCTGGAGAGATGGCTCAGTGGTTAAGAGCACTGACTGCTCTTCCAGAGGTCCTGAGTTCAAATCCCAGCAACCACATGGTGGCTCACAACCATCTGTATTGGGATCTGATGCCCATTACAAATAAATAAATAAATCTTTAAAAAAAATAGTTAAATGAAACAGACTAGCAACGAGGCGGTGGGTTGTAATCATGACTGCACACGGGGGTCTGTCCTACAGCACAGTGGTCTTCCTGCCACACCCAGCCCTACCTGTGTCTGAGCATTGAGCAGCTGCTGGAAACTCTCCACCTCTTTGCTGTGGTCAGCAGCCCGCTCCTGAGGAAGACAAGACCGGTCAGGAGCTTGGGAACCCCTTACTGTGGCCAGCACTTCCCCTTCATTGCACACTGCAGACACTGCGGGGATCCAGGGGTAACGTGCTGAGCCCCTGAGGAGCTCACAAGCTGTGGAAACTCCCCTGAGCTGCAGCTCCTCACTTCACACTGAGAATGAGAATCTGAGTGTGAACAGGGCTGTGCCCAGGTGTGCTCAGTCAGTTCTTGTCTTTGATGGGCTCAGGCCTCAGCTCTGTCTCCTCCAGGCTGTGCCCTCTCCATCACTGTGAAGACATGGGGAGAGTCTGTGATCACAAGGACACAGGGAAGGCCAGAGCCTTGTCCTGTCCCCAGGATTATGAGCCCCCAGGGCTCAAGATCAGAGACTCAAGTGGGGTCCTCTAAAGTGCAGGGTGCACAAGATGAGTCACTACATCTCCTCCCACCCACTTGATTTAGCTGCTAATGATGGGGTCGGGAAGCTGCCCTGGGCTCTCCCTGTAGCCATGCTGCTGTGGTGATTTCTGCTTCTCCTTTCTGGTGTCTTTCCCAGGGTTCTCAGGGTCTGGTGAGGTCTGTCTGCTCCTCTCTCAGGAGCACCTCCACAGCTGAGATAAGACCTAACAGAGAGGCTTCTCCCCTGTAACTTGGGTACCGATTCCTGAACCTGGACTGTCTTACCTTTTCCGTCTGCTGTTCTGGAGTTAACTCCCTGAAGTCTCTTAGTCTCCACCCCCAGCTCTGTGCACCTGGGTCTTGCAGCTGATGCACCTGTGGTTGCTCTGCCTTTGGGTGGCTCTGTATGGCAGGAGAGCAAAGTCCCCCTCAGAGGCCTGTGACCATTTAAATCATCTCATATTCATAGCACTAAAGACACGGGAGGCAGAAGCTGAGGTAGAAACCTGACAGCTCAGCAAGGAAACTTTATTTTCTTAACTACATACGGGAAATCTATTTACCAGCCTGATGCTACAAGTAAACTCCAGCCCTTCAGAAATCTGTCTGTGTCACTCTATCAGTCTAGTCTGCCTTTCTCTTGAGTTCCTGCAAACCCAAGAGAGCTCCTGAGCTCTCTTCCCAGATTTCTTTTTTTTTTTTTAAAGATTTATTTACTGTATTTACATGTGTACACTGTAGCTCTCTTCAGACACACCAGAAGAGGGCATCAGACTTCATTACAGATGGTCCTGAGCCACCATGTGGTTGCTGGGATTTGAACTCAGGACCTCTAGGAAGAGCAGTCAGTGCTCTTAACCACTGAGCCACCTCTCCAGCCTCTTCCCAGATTTCTGTTTTGGTTCTTTTTTTTTTTTTTCCGGAGCTGGGGACCGAACCCAGGGCCTTGTGCTTCCTAGGCAATCGCTCTACCACTGAGCCAAATTTCTGTTTTACCTGTGTCCTGCCAGCTGCTTCTCTGTCCTTCCTGCAAGTCCTAAAAGAAAATCCTACTCCATAAAGTCTCTCCAAAGCTAACAGAGAGACAGACACACACACACACACACACACACACACACACACACACACAGAGAGAGAGAGAGAGAGAGAGAGAGAGAGAGAGAGAGATCTTTCAAAAGTCCAATTACTTATAAAAAGTATTTAATTCCTCCCTTACCCCCTCACCTGCTGAATCATGTCACTGTCATGGGAGTTGGGGTTGGGGGCTGTCCAGGGCAAGCCACTACAGCCCCAACCATTTCACCTTTCAGGTTGAAGGCAGCACAAGGCCACCTGCTGACCTTGCCTCAGGTCATAGAGCAAGGACCACAGGACCTCTCCCAAGCACCTTGCCTTAAAATAAGCAGGATCTTTCCCTTCTTCAGCCTTCTTATCAGTGGGGAATTCAGAGGCACCCAAACCACGCTAGGACACATATCCTGGATCTGCCAAATGTGGTATCTACTGAGGATCTTATATTTTGCTAACGATTAGGTTTCTATGTACAATAATGAAATATTCTGTGACACGGGCCTGTCAGTGGTTAGGAGCTGAACATTTCTTGTCTGGGTTTTTCTGGCTGACAGGGGAGGGCAGTGGCTGGTCAGGCTCTCTCCTTTTATTGATCTGGGTGAGTGACCATGGTTTTCAGAGGACCTCCCGGGTCAACTCTGAGCTTTATGACTTTTGATGCAATCTACAGCTTTTTTGTCCTGTGTAAATATAAACAAATCAGCATCCCCAAGACCATAGATTTGCTGACTTTTATTCTAATGTTAACACATCCTTATAGAATATCGGGTGATTTAATTCCACCGTTTTTCCCCTTGATCCAGTGTCTCTTGGTAGCTGTTGGTCCTCTCTTGTTAATGTTCAGAAAATGCAAAGTTAATGGAGCACACTGTATTCTACCCCTGGGGCCTTTATTCTTTCTTTTTGTTTTATAGGTGAGTTTTTTAAGGTGTAATTGGGTCTTTTCTACCACTGTTTGCCCTGCAGAATTGTGTGGTGTAGCTGTAATGTGCTTTGTAATGAGGGAAGAATTGCTGCATCTTACTGCAGGGGGCACTGTTGGTCCTAGTTTGTACACCTATTCCCACCAGAGCCATGCCTTCCAGTAAAAGTTTAATTACAGAGCCAGCATTTTCAGATCTCACACCATTTTCCCATTGGAAGCCTGAGTCAATGGTGTGGTGCAAGCCTTAGGCTTCCAAATTCTGCAAACTGAAACACATCTATCTGCTAGATTCCATCTTTTATTTACTTTTGTTGGTGCCCTTAGAGTTACTTCTAGTGTGCAATGGAGTTTGGTTGTACAAAAAACATTTCTTCATAACTTTCTTGGCTTGTTGCCAGGTCATAGAATTTTTTTCTTTAAACCTTAACTGTTAACATAGTGATTTTCAGGAACATCTGAGGCTCCTAACACACTCCTTATGAATAATCAGTCATTTCCTTCATTCCCTGTGCCAATGGCCCTGGCAAGACCGTGAGAGACTGAATGTGGGTGATAAGTCATGGACAGTCGCTATTTCTGATTGCCTGGTGCAGCGGCAAAATAATGTGAATTCTGAATTATCCAGAATAAATCCAGCAGTTGCTGTGTGCAGAACAAGTTTTTCTGCATATTGAGACTCAGTCACTATATTAAGAGATTCTGGAAAATGTGATAATACCATAAAGATTGCATACAACTCTGACTTTTGAACTGAAGCCCATGAGCTTTTAATTACACATTCTTTTGTTTTTACTGACTTAGAAGCAGCCATTACCAGCTTTTTCATTCAAACAGGAACGTAGGGTCTTCAGGAATTAGTGTTCTTTTTGCAATACATGGGACAATCCAATTAGTTCCTTTTGTAAAGTGAAGTGGCTTTCTTTTAGGATCTGTGTTAATTGCTCCCAAATAGTTGTGCCAGTCCTCATCGATTACCCTTAATGACGTAATCTCAGCATTAGTATACGGCTCTATAATTTTTCATGGGTCTATTCCTACAATTGACACAATCATACTTTTATAATTAAATCAGAAACTTTTTGATATAAGGCTTTAATTTCTTTACTTTCAGTGTGTGCTAAGAAGCTTCATTCTAAAATGCTACTTCCCTTTGTCTAATGAGCCCCGTGGGAGAACGGGTTAAAGACAAAAGAACAGGGGTGGGGGCGGGGGACCTCAGCCCCATGAACTGTGGCAAGTTGCAGGTGGCAGGTCAGTGCTTGGCATGGCCACTCGAGGAGCCACCCTTCGATGCCCGCCGCCTCCTCCTTATTCGGGCGGGGCCCAGCACTGTCTGGGCTCAAAGTTTGCGGCCTCCAGTAAGCCACACCCTTTGTCTGGGAGTTGAACTGCGGCGGCGATAGGGTGGGGACGGCCATCATTGCCCTGAGGGACAGAATGGGCGACAACAGAAAGTGTGCGGGCTCCGTACAGGCGCTTGGACAGGTGCGTTGATGTGGGGCTGCCGGGTCCGGGCCTCCGCCTCATCGCCGCCGCAGCGCTCGACCCCTGGCCAGGCTCTGCCTGGCGCCCGCCGGGAGGTCGGCCAAGCGGAACCGGACTGCGCACCTGGCAGCCGCTGCCCTGAACCCCGAAGTGTCTGTTCACCATCTACTCGCATGGCGACCTCCTCCCAAAATCGCCAGCTGCTGAGTGACTATGGGCCTCCATCGCTAGGATACACCCAGGAAACTAGAAATAGCCAGGGGCCTCAGAGTAAATGTGCAGAGCTGCTGGCCACCATTGCAGAGTCTGGGAAAGAGATCAGATCCAGGTCTGCAGGGAGCAAGAGCTCCATAGAGAGGCTAAAAGGAGGCGTCATTCATGCCCAAGCCTGGTTCCGGAGTGCTTGGCTGAAATGGAACCTAAGGTCAGGTCCTAGACCCTGGCCACTCTGAAGGTCCATCTCGCTACCCTGTGGACAGGAGAGGCTTTGTCCAAAATGGCAGTATTTTTCCAAGACGGTCATTAAGCTCTGAACGGACACTCAGAAGATTGGAAGACATTTCGCAGTAACTGAAGGTGTGCATTTTAAGTAGTTAGGAAGGACCCAGCTCTTTTTTCTTTTCAAGCATTTGAAAGATGTCTGTGAAGCCACTTCACAGCAAGTTATTGTTTGTCCCCAAATACCAGTGTCCCCTTTAAAACTTCCTTTGGACACATTTTCCACTTGCATCGCCCCAGTTGACTTCCTTTCCATGAGTTCACCTGCCTCTGAGGAGTTGAGAGCAAACCACCAGGCCTTTGCTCAGTAGCTGGCCCGCCTGTGTGCAGTGTAGACCCTGCTTCCTGGAGCTTCTCTGCTTAAGCGTTGGCATGACTGAGTGCTTTGAAGTCCATCTTTAAAATGCACAGGTGATAAAGACAGAAGAAAGAGCCATCTACCCAACCTACCAAGCAGCCTGTAGATCTCAGTTCCATAGTTACTATGAGGCAAACACAACATCTTGAGGAAAAGGACTGAAACGTTGTATCTTTGTATTTATTACTTGGTATAACAAAGCTTAGTTTCATTAAAAAAAAAAAAAACACAAGACAAAAGAACCAAATACAGTTCACTTTGAAAACTAAGCTACCCACATGTACGTCTTGTAGTCTCTTTTCTTTCTTTTCTTTTTTTAAAAGATTTATTTGTTTATATATGTGAGCATACTACCACGCTCTTTAGACACACCGTAAGGACAACAGATACCATCACAGATGGTTGTGAGCCACCACGTGGTTGCTGGGGATTGAGCTCAGGACCTCTGGAAGATCAAGTGGTGGTGCTCTTAACCACTGAGCCATCTCCCCAGCCTCTGTACCCTCTGAGGTTGAATGTTTTGTTGACTTATGTTAAAATGTAGATAATGAATACAATCTCTTCTCTCTCTCTCTCTCTCTCTCTCTCTCTCTCTCTCTCGCTCTCGCTCTCGCTCTCGCTCTTTCTCTCTCAGCAATCTGGAAACCTCAAAAAGGCAAAATTCTTTTGGTTTCTGCAAACATTTTTTCCCTAAATTATCTGCATCAGAATCAGCCATCAAAATATCACCCATGCAATGGTAAACAATAAATCGAAGAAATTGCCTACAAATTATTTCTGGTGGCTGTCGCTTTAAAGCCGCAGGACACAGTGTTGGATGTTTAGTATTCCCTGTGAAGAATTTCCCAGGGATATCATTGGACAGGTTGAGCATTATTATATTATGTAGAATGAAGGCAATTTTTCCTTAGTCGAGGTTTTCTGCCTGATTCTTAGTTCCTAGCTGCCCTGAGGCAAACAGTTGGAACTTTTGCTGTAGGGCCTCAAACAACGACCCCCAACCCCCATTATGTTTCCTGTTGGCAAGGAGTTGCCTTGGAGTCTCTCCTGGACCTAGACTCATTGGTCCAGTGGCAACCCTTACTATGTTGTCTGCACACTCCTGGAAGCCCAGGCCTTCTTTTGTTGTGGTTTGCCTGGAAGTTTGATGCTAATTCCACTGCCCCAAGGACAGCTGCCTAGTCAGGTACTCAGGAATCCGGTGACTTCACCAGAACCTTCTCCCCATTGAATTTGTAAGGTACAGGTGAGGGGCAGGCACAGGATAGAAGGAGGCCTGTCATTGGAGGAGAGGGAAGGATGGGCGGGAGAGAAGTTTGAAGGAAGAGGAGGAGACTGGAACAGAGAGGAAGAGACAGGGGGAGGAGAGGAGAGAAAGAGGCGGTGGCAGGAGAACGGAGGCTGACTTAAAGATCTCGCTCTGTGTACTTACAGGTTGTTATCAGTGTTCCTAAGGGATGGACGGTATGGGCTTGTATGTTTAAGTGGGCAATTATACCTTATCAATTGGATCTAAGATTATTGTGTTGTGTGTTCTTTTATGTGAGGGATTGAGTGTAGGAAAGTGTGCGGCAGCAGGAGACACTGGGCCGCCATGGCGAGTTTGGGATGTGTTTCCGCCCAGATATCCAGCAGACATCTTGGGGCACCGCGGTGCTGGACCAAGCAGGGTAAAAGACACCAATACTTTTTTTATTTTTTATATTTTTACAACAACATTCTTTCTAGTTTACACTTAGAAAATGCATTGCCCTTGGAGATGCCTTGTTCACAATTATGTGTCAAATGACCATGTTTCCCACAGGTAAAGCATAGGACATTTTGAGATCTGAGACCTTGACCAGCTTGGTCAAAGGAATTCAGGCGTCTTTTAGATACCAGTGGCGTTACACTGTCTTAAGCTGTCCCACGTCAATTAAAAGCACTGGAGTTGAGATATGGCTCCTCCTCCTCCAGACCAAAGCATCTTAATTCAAAGGTGTCCTCCAAAATCTGTCCCATATCAGGTGAGCCACTTGCCTGTGTGACAGAGAATGGAGACCAATGGAGAAGGGACAGACGAGTCACACTAGGGACCATGGTTGCTCCTCTCTACCCTCTAGACGCTGAGTAAATTCTCTAAATGTGTTGAGGTGTAGGATTAAAACCCGTTAAAATCTCTAAGGAAGAAGTTACCTTAAGGGTTGTAACATCGGGGTAGAGAGTGAAAATCTATACATGGAAGTCTTTAAACCTGAGGCTGGTGCCATCTCAGCCACTGTCCCCTCATTAGGATGGAGGCCTCTTTGCTGGCAGCCATCTTTGCTAGGGTTTGAAAGGATGGCCTTTGCCATGTGACCTCACTCCTGTCTTGATTAATTAATGACCTCAAGACATCAGCCAATTAAGGAACTAACAGCTCCTCCTGGCTGTGAGGCTGGAGCAGACAATCCTTCCACTGTCAGTCACACTGAAGAACAACCCAGAGCCCCTTCTCTTCTCTTCCGTCCCTGCTGTCTCTCTGTCCTCAGCAGCAGCTGCCCATGCAGATGGGCGTGAGACTGTCCCAGACCAGGAACCTAATGGAATCACAATGCCTCAGGGGGCGTCCTAGCAATGAATCAGTTTACAACTTGCACCCTGGCCATCTTCACAAAGCTCCCCTTATGGCTGTAAATGATGGAAAATTCCAAAGGTCATCAGGATAACTATGGAAATCCATCACAGGTCCTGGGCTGCCTTACAAAGGCCCTGACACAATACACTCACCCGGATCCTGAGACCCCAGGTGGAAACACCTCCTCATGAGCTACTTTTCCCAGAGTTCCCTGAGCCACGGGACCATCAACCCCTGATCACCCTGCAGCCCATATCCTTGGTCCATCCATGGACTACTGAGCAGATGGAGACTCCAATGGCCTGACCACTGCCATAGAGGCTTGGATAATTGTCACGGTATTAGGACATTCATTCACCTTCCTTCGGGACACTGGAGTCACTTTCTCAGTCCTGACAAAATTGTGGGGACCCACCTCTCCTTTCCATCCCTCTCTTGTCAGTGTAGGGGGGCAGCCTTACCAGGCTTGCCTGACTCCACCACTTAGCTGTACATTTAGGGGTAACCCCCTTACCATGGCCTCTTTGGTCATGGGCCTGTTGGGTAATGAGAGATGGCTGGTAAGGAGACTGACTGTCCACAGAATGGGTCACCCACCTACTTGGTTACTGAACTTCTCCCAAGCTGACATCACCTTTTGATGACCATGTACATAGGACACAAGTGTCTTCACAGCCTTTACTCACGTGGAGAGATCTATCCCCTGCTTCTTCCCCAGATGACTCCAACCCTGCTCTTTCCAAGGCCCTGCCCATCCAGCCAATCCATTGTCCACAGCCCATGAATTAGAGAACAATCACACATCTGACCATTTCTCCATCCAAATAAAGGGCATTACCATGTGCATGGCCTGAACGTCCACCCACTGTGAAGATTCCCACCAGAAGTGTCCTTCAGGGATCTCCAGGCAAGGGGTGGTAATGCTGCAGCTGTCCACGTCTGCTGGGGCCTGCATAGCATGCACAGCCATCAGCAAGACAGGCCCTCGTCTCTTCTTCCTCAGTCTTCCAAGAATAAGGCACAGCTCATGAGGCTGCAGGTGCATGCTCGGCTGCAGATGACATTGTAACAGGACTAGAGACTGGAGGCAGTTGGGCAAAGTCTTCGAGTAACTTCCTTGTGCCTGTAGGACCTGTCCAGTCCTGATTAGGTTTATACCACTTCTATTTGATAACAACTTAGGGCTGTGTGTGTCCTATTTTATGACTTGGTGGGTCAGATAACATCCAACCCATTCTGGCAGCCCAGGTCACATGTGGCCCACAGGTAACTTGGTGGCCCATTGTCAAATGTTCAGGTTGCACCAAGGCCAAGAGCTGTCTCTCACGGGGGGAATAGTTGTGTGCAGATGATGGTGGAGCCTTGCTCCAAAATCCTAAAGTTCTCTTTTGGAATTCACTCGCAGAGGCCTGCCAAAGGCTCCAAACATCATCCTTCTCTGTCACTGACACCTCAAGTACCATCAGGTCTGCTGGATCACATGGTCCAAGATGTTGGAGCAGCCTGAACCACAGCCGGGACCTGTTGAAGAGTCTTCACCTGTCCCAGGACCCACAGGAAGTTAGCAGCTCTCTGATTCAGAAGGCTTATGGGCCAGAGTAACAGATCCAAGTGAGGGATGTGCTGTCTGCAGAATCCAAAGACACAAACTAAGCCCTGAGCTCCTCTCTTGGTGGTGGGAGGGGCCAGGTCAGGAGCCTTCCCTTCTTCTTGGATGGAATGTCTGTGCCTGCCCCATCCACTGGATTCCTGAATTTCACTGAGTTAGAAGGATCTCAAATGTTTCATAGGATTTATTTCCCAACCTCTGAAGCATACATATGTTACCAGAATCCAAAGTTGTTCCAACCACATCTCCTTTCAACTCTCCTATCTGTCCAGTGCACAGCAAGAGGTTTTGACTGTGGAGAATGACACTTGGTGGCACTGATTCCTGAAATTCCTACAAGGGTGTGATGCTGTCTTTGATTCTCTATTTTCCTTGTCAGAGGGAACTCTAAAGGCTTCCATTTAGTCCTTCCAACCATGATAGCCGTCAGCCCACAGGTCAGGGAAGCAATGTGAGAATTCTGCCAACCTCAGTGCATCTATCCTAATTCGACATTCAGGGAATGGACTATAGTGTGTCTTAGTCAGGGTTCCTATTCCTGCACAAACAGCATGACCAAGAAGTAAGTTGGGGAGGAAAGGGTTTACTCAGCTCACACTTCCACATGGCTGTTTAACACCAAAGGAAATCAGGACTGGAACTCAAGCAGGTCAGGAAGCAGGAGCTGATGCAGAGGCCATGGAGGGATGTTTCTTACTGGCTTGCTCCCCATGGTTTGCTCAGCTTGCTTTCTTATAGAACCCAGGACCACCAGCCCAGGGATGGCACCACCCACAATGGGCTGGGTCCTCCCCCCCTGACCACTAGTTGAGAAAATTCCTTGCAGCTGAGTCTCATGAAGGCATTTTCACAACTGAGACTCCTTTTCTGTGATAACTCCAGCTTATGTCAAGTTGACACACAAGACTAGCCAGAAGAGAGCCACTGCATGAATTCAGGAACCCACTGGACTTAGTGTGATTCAGATTTCAGCCAAAACCTCATTAATCCCTGGCCCTCCATTACACTCTACTCTAACCGAAGAACCACAATGTTTCCTGGGATCTCCTGGAACCAGCATTAATTTGGGCCAATATGCAATAGAACCTGGCAAGTCTGATTATTTCTTTCCCCAGTGTAGGGTTACCTTGGTGAAAACCTGTAGGTCCCACTAGGAAAACACTGGAGAAAGGCTAGCAGTATTCATTTTAGACGTTCTATAAGGTACTTACTCAGGGTCACCTGGACACTCGTTCATTCAAGGGTTCTGCATCTGCAAACTGACTCAAGGTTAGAAATTGATTCCTGGGCCGAGATGTTCTTTTACCACGAGTGTGTAGCCTTTAACTCATTTGTTGATAATTTTCCCAATTACGTGATCAAAGAAAAATTCAGTGGGCTTCTGTGGTGATTTGATTAAGAATATTTCCTGAGTCTTGGTTGTGCAGGCAGATGAGTTTGAGACCAGCCTGGTGTACAGAGTGAGTCTCAGGGCAGTCAGGGCTACACAGAGAGCCATGTAGTAGATCTTTGTTACTTTGTTGGTCCCTTTTGCCCCACCCCTTATCCTCCCGGTTTCACCCTCTATGGCTAGAGAGGAAAGAAGGAGACAGAGAAAGAGGGAGAGTCCTGTCAATCTAATTTCTTTCCAACAATTTCTTCCAACTTCCAGTCCAGTCACTTCTAATGTTTCTCCCAACTCCTCCCTCAATTCCCAACACTGCACCTAAACAGTCCCTTCTCCCAGAGGTCCCAATTACAGCAGCTCCAGACTGTGACAACTGTTCTAGCCTCTCTGCTCAGTCAGCTCCTCCTGGCTCTACTGTCTCGCTGTAGCTTCTGCACCAACTGCTTCTCCTCTCACTCTGCTCCCCCAATCCTCTTTCTCACACTCAGCTGCCCTTCTAATGAACTATCTTGAAATCCAAGAGGCAACAACACTTAAGGTCATTGTGTCAAGCAATTCTAACAGCTAAGAATTCTAAAGGGCCAGTTGACCAGCAACTGGGAACCTTTTACAGGGCCAGGTGTGCAAGATAAAGCACACTACAGAAACACAGTCTCAAAAAAAAGTAAAATGTATCCAATATTCACTCCCATAAGTTCCCAGATTTGAATTCTTAGTCATTGGGGAGTGGAAGTACTTGAAGGCAATTAGGGGATGTGGCCTTGGCAGAGGAAGCTTGTCAATGGGATGGGAATTGTGGCTCTGAAAGTCCAAGACAGTTGGAGAACCTCTCTCTCTTCCTGCTGGCTGTGGACCCAGGTGTGGAGGATCTCAACACAACTATGTGAGGCTGACCAATCCACGCTCGTCCTTAACTAAGAATAGCAAGGCGGAGCAAAACAAACCCAATGCTCAGGGCTCGTCCCCGACTGTCTGTGGGGTCACATTTATACTCCTTCATCACAGGTCCTTTCACGTGTCTGCTACAGCAAAACATCCTTTCCCCTGTGTCTGCTGCAGGAAAACCTTCTTTCAGATGTCTGTTTAGCAGAACATTCTTCATGCGTGTGCTTTAGCGAGAGATGCTTTCACCTATGTCTTCCTCAGGCAAACACTCTTTCACGTGTGTGCTCCAGCAAACTATCCTGTGATCTGACTGACTTTCCTAATAAACTAGAAGTCTCCACGTCAGGACTATAAAGGAATGACAGGGTAGAGGGGTGGACGGTTGACTCTGCGTTTAGACTGAGGAGCATCAACTAAAGGTCTCAAATACTTTACAGTGGTCTGGATTTTTGTGTATTGAGAGAAATTCAAGCATATATTTTGCTACAACATACCATATCCATGTCTCAACTCTTGTCTAAGGTACTGTACATATGAAACTCATTGTAAAACGTATTGTAAAGTTCCAGTGCTTGTCTCTATTGCAAACAGTTCAAGACAATTAAAAACTGCAAGTGGGTAGTCAATCAATCTTATGGACAGGTTAGGAACAAGTTTTGTTAATTACAGAAATAAGTTTTCTTTAGCCTCTTGTAGATGTTTCCAAAGTCAAACATCACGTTGATAGCTGGAAACAAGCAACATTTGCCTATTCTGATACACTGTACATAGATAGGGGGTCTTTGAATCTCAGACATCTACAGGATATGGGGTTCAGAATGTTTTATGAACACAAGGCTTTCCGTAACAGCGAGGCACGAATGTGGCTGCACCACATTCTAATTCAGAGATGATGGAGGGCATCGAAGAACCTCCATATGGAGTTCTTGGGGGACATTTATCCTTCTCATAATCAGTGGATGGGGTGGAAGACTGGATAACTACAGTCTCACAGTAACCTTAAGTTGTTTAAGATTTAAGAAAATGATTTAGCTCTAGAAAGATATTTTCAGGTGGATAACATCAAATTCCAGTGGAAAGGGAATTAGGTAAAGAACTTTGGACTCAGGACAGATAGGACTTTGGATTCATAGAACAGATAATAGTTTCTCAGTGATTGGCAGATACAAAGGAACCAGACGCTATGAGTGTAATTCTTATATTTTAATATTAATAATTAACTAAAAATTTTAATTATAAAATTAATTCCTCTTAATCAATTAAATAATAAAATAAATAAATAATAATTCTTAATGAAGAATTAATAATTGTTAACCCTTTATAATTATGTTTTTATCCTTGTTCTCACTGTATATATTTGATGATGTCAGAGAAAGATTTGCCTTTTATAGGACTAACAGGGGCAATGCTGGGGTAATGTTGTTGTGCCCTGTGTGAGGAAGCCTCTCCATCCTACCCTGCTTACCTAAAGCACCTTCTGAAGGATGAGATACAAAGCCTATGTCCTATAGCCAAGGAGAGCAGAAGGCAGGATTCTGGTCAGAGGGAGGAACTCTGGGAAGAGAGAAGCATGGGGGATTCTCCACCCAGACTCAGAGGAGTCGGGATGTATGAATCTGAGGAGAGGTGAGCAGCCACATGGCAGAACTTAGGATGGTGTAAATGGGATAACTGAGTTAGGAGAAGCTGGGACAGGCCCAGCATGAAGCCTAGGCCTCCATAAATAAATGTAAGTCTGCTGTCATTATGCAGAGCAAGGACAGGCAGCTAGGAATGCCCCACAGAAGCAGCAGGAGCTGGAGCAGGAGCAAGAGCAAGCAGACAAAGAGCAAGCGATTCCTTCCATGTCTTCACTGAGGCCTCCAGCAGAAGGTGTGGCCAGATTAGAAACGGGGAGGGACTCCACTCAAATACTCAGGATTACAGGTGTCTTTTCCTCCATCAAAGGAAAGGATCAGAAACTGATCTTCCCACTTCACCTAGAGCAAAACCGCCTCACAGATGTCGCCCTCCATTTTGGGGTTTTAGTTAACCCCGCATGTAGCTGAAATCAAACAATCAACATCATAGTCCAGGTCAGAGTTCTGCACCTACTCTGGGGCTTTGAGCTCCTCTGAGCACTCAGGGCTCTGCCTCCTGCCTCCTCTCTTACAGGGCGTTTTCTTCCCACGGCTGGAAAAGCATGTAAAGTTCTTCTGGATGTAAGTGTGATGAGAGCAGGGCAGCATGAGACCTGAGACCCTGGAGAAGCACAGACAGCAAGAAAGCCCTGGGGCAGCTCAGCCAGCCTGGGTCCCCTTTACCCTCAGCTCCATGGGCTCAGACTCCGTCCTCTCTGTTTCTTCCACCAGGTGGCGCCATTGGGCAAGGATGGGACGCTTCTCATCCATCTTCAACAGGTGAGATCCTGGAGGGTCAGATGGGGAAAGGGAACACCTTTCCCTGCAGGAACTCTCTGGGTGTTTGGATGTCCTGGTCTGTTATAAATTAGTATCCAACAGTCTAAGTGGAATTCATCTTGTTCATGGAGAATCAAAACTGACATCTGCTCAATTACAAAGAGCAGTGCACACTGTGTCTTCCTCCTGGGATGAGGCCATGTTCCTCTGTGCACAGTAGGTCCATACAATGAAAGATCTTTTGTATTTTTAATTTTATGCTGTTCTATAAATTTTCAATTCAATACACTATTTCAACCATCTCAAACTTCCTAATACAGAGCTCTCTTCATTGGCTGGTGGTCCACTGTTGTCTGAACAGCACTGTGCCCTCCGCCCCTGGCCTCACACTCTCGATGTGTAGAAGAAAGACAGGCAGGATAATTAAAATCATATTTTCTATATTTAATTTTCACGTTGTGCACTCATTTCTGTATGTGAGTACCTAGGTGCACAACCATTGATCCCTGGGAACTGAAGTCACAGATGGTGGAAGCCACCTTGTGCTGAGGGAACTCAACCTGGATCCTCTGCACCAGCAACAAGTGCTCCTGGCTGCTGAGCCCTCTCCCCAGCCACCATTGGAATGTTTGCCTCAGGAACCACACAGCTGCCTCACAGCTGCTGGCTGACACCATAGAGAAACCAGAGGCCAAGGAAGAGACAGGGTCAGTGCAGAGCTCAGGAGGGAGGGGAGCTGGGCACGGATGGGGTGAGACCTGAGGGACAGAGACACAGAGGGGCTGAGCAGGAGGAGATAGAGGCAAAGGGGGAGACCTAACTCAGCAGAGTGGCCTGTGTGAGGGCATTTCCCTCAGCCTGCACTGGACACATCTCCAGAACCCTGCTGGCCTCTTACACTTCACAGTGACTGCTGTGCTGGTTTGAATGACAACAGCCACACAGGCTCATGGGAATGAATCCTTCAAATCCAGCTGAGGCCATGTTCAGAGAGGATTGGGAGGTGTGGCCTTGATGGAGGATGTGTGCCACTGGTGTGTGGGTTTTTTTTTTTTTTTTTTTTTGGTTCTTTTTTTCGGAGCTGGGGACCGAACCCAGGGCTTTGTGCTTCCTAGGCAAGCGCTCTACCACTGAGCTAAATCCCCAACCCCGTGCACTGAGGTTTTAAAAGACTTTCACTGGGCTGGAGAGATGGCTCAGTGGTTAAGAGCAATGACTGCTCCTGAGTTCAAATCCCAGCAAACGCACGATGCCTCACAACCATCTGTAATGAGATCTGATGCCCTCTTATGGTGTCTGAAGACAGGTACTTTATGAATAAATTATATATTACATACAATATTACATGTTATATACAATAATATTTTATATTACATATGTTATATATATCAAAATTTTTAAAAAATCGACTTTCACTATTGCCAGTGTCTCAGTCTGTTACTTGCAAATCAAGTCGGGAGCTCTCAGCTGTTCTCCCACCACACCTCTCCTCTGCCATCATGGACTCAAATCCTCTGAAACTATATAACAGACTAAACATATTCTTTTATAAGATACCTTGTTCATAGTGTCTTATCACAGTAATAGAAACTAACTAGAGCTAGTGTGCTGACACAGGCCTTCAATCCTATTGTCGTTCATTGAATAGGTGGCCCCCATAGACTCATGTGTTTGGATGTTGGACGCACAAAGAGAGGCACTATTAGGAAGGGTGGCCTTGTGGGAGAAGGCGTGGCCTTGCTGGAGGAAGTGTGTCACTGAGAGGAAGGGCTTTGAGGTCTCTGTGCTCATGCTCTGCCCAGTGTGGAATGAGAGCCTCTTCCTGGCTCCCTTGGATCAAGATGTAGAAGTCTCAGCTCCTTCAGCACCATGTCTGCCTGCAGCTGCCATGCTTCCTGTTATAATGGACTAAACCTTTGAAACTGTTACTCAGCCACTATTGAATGTTTCTTTTTTTTTTTTTTTTTTTTTTGGTTCTTTTTTTTTCGGAGCTGGGGACCGAACCCAGGGCCTTGCGCTTCCTAGGTAAGCGCTCTACCACTGAGCTAAATCCCCAGCCCCTGAATGTTTCTTTTTAGAAGTGTTTCCTTGGTCATGGTGTTTCTTCACAACAATGAAAGGAAACTAAGACACCCAGCCCTCAGGATGCAAAGACCATGTATCTCTGGGAGGTCAAGGTCAGCTTGGTCTACATAGTAAGTTCCAGGAGAACCAGAGCAGTGCAGACAGACCTTGTCTCAAAAAACAGAATAAATGAGAAGAAAAGTAACAGAGACAGATCCTTTCTGTGGGGCTGCCTACCCCAACTGCATCCTTAGGTCAGTCAGGATGGAACCTAAGAGCTTCAAGTTCCCACGGGAAACACTCACAGCACCTAATAAGAGTGGGTCACTGAAACAGGAGCCGCTGAATCCTGGAGAGGCTGCTGGGCTGCTGTGGAGACCTGCATGGGGAGGTGACTGGAGTTCACACCAGTGGTCACCACATTTGTTGCTCTGTGTGATGGGTGACTCTCTTCAGGAGCCCCCACCCATCTCTCCTCTTCTTTCCACTTCAGTTCTGTGGCTGTGATTTGGAGAGATCCACAGAATGAAGAAACGTGTAAATTTAATCTTTCCCCACACTACTGACCAGGGATGAAACCTCACATCACCAACGTGTGCTCTCTGGCCTGAGAATCATCTTTCCTCCAATGTCCACACTGCTCACCTGAGGCCTGAGGAACTCTAGGGCCAGCTCGGTTATCAGATCCAGTGTCCCCCTCAGCTATGACTTTCATGTCCCTTATCTTCTCAGCTCATAAGTGTGAGTGAAGGTCAGAGAGGGAGTGAGAGGTCACAGATTGATAACTTCACCCACACTCTCTCATTATTCTGTGGTAAAGTTAATTACAGGTCCCCTCCTACCGTGATTTAGTCACTAAAGCAGCTTCACAGGGGAAGTGTGGACACAGGGCAAGGGCAGTGTAGCACAGGTCTCTGTGCTGTCTGTGGTCTCCACAGGGGTCTCTTCCCTGTGGACAACGGGGTCTCCTGTGCTGAGACCACTACCCAGGTCCACATGAAAAATCTCAGGACTGGGAATGAAGATCCTTGTAAAACTCACCCACCTGGAGCCACAGATGCATCTTCTGGGAATAAACACAAGGAGTCTGGGTCTAAACCTGGGTTTTAGAAGACAGATCCTGGGGGAAGAGGCAAAGTCTCCTCTTTCCTGCACTCAGGCTTGGCAGTGTGAGCTGCCCACTGTGCCTGGTCTCTGTGGGGTCCGGGTTGGGCTTGCAGGCCAGAGTCTCCTCTTAAAGGAGAAGCATCTCTCCACTGCATCCACAAGGCTTGTGTTGTGATTGTATTCCTGGAAGTGGCTTTTCTTCTAGAAGACTCCAGGGTCTGACTTCTGAAGAGAAGAAGGAAGAGGAAGGGGTGGAGGAAAGGACACAGAAAGTCAGGACTGCGGGTCTCTCCTGGTGTCCAGATAGCTTATGGGTCAGAACTCAGAGACACCATGGCAAACAGCGCTCTGTCCCATAGCATAGGGTTCAGGCAAGTCAGGGGCGGGGCTGGAGGTTCCCCATCTCCCCAGTTTCACTTCTGCTCCTAACCTGTGTCAGGTCCTTCTGCCCGGATACTGATGATGCGCGGGCAATTCTCACTCTCATTGGGTTCCGCGATCCGTGTGAACCAATCAGCGTCGCCACAGACACTGGTTGTAAAGTCCAGGCAGCCCGCGGGAAACAGCCCGGTCAGGGATCTCAGATGAGGGCGGTGGCACCGCGCACGCTGTTCCTGCTGCTGGCCGCCGCCCTGACCCTGACCCAGACCCGCGCGGGTGAGTGCGGGGTCGGGAGGGAAACGGCCTCTGCGGGGCAGGGGCGTGGGCGGCACCGGTGAAACTGGGTCCCCGCGTCGCACACCAGACCCCCCGCCCCTTCTCCACCCGCGTCTGGAGCCCGGCGCCCTGCTCCCCGCCCGGCCCCCGCACCCGACCCGGGTCCCCGGAGGAGGTCGGGGTCTCACCGCGCGCCGCCCCCAGGCTCACATTCGATGCGGTATTTCCTCACCGCCGTGTCCCGGCCTGGCCTCGGGGAGCTCTGGCACATGGAAGTCGGCTATGTGGACGACACGCAGTTCGTGCGCTACGACAGCGACGCGGAGAATCCGAGATACGAGCCGCGGGCGCGGTGGATGGAGCGGGAGGGGCCGGAGTATTGGGAGAGGCAGACATGGATCGCCAAGGAAAACGAGCATAGATTCCGAATGAGCCTGAGAAACTTGCGCGGCTACTACAACCAGAGCGAGGGCGGTGAGTGACCCCGGGTCGGAGGTTACTACCTCTCCTCGTGCCTATAGGGGTCGGAGACTTCCGGGTCCCAAGTCTGAGGTTCGGGAGCAGAACCGACCCGGGCCGGTTTCCCTTTCAGTTTGGAGGAGTCCGCGGGTGGGCGGGTGGGCGGGGCCAGGTCTGACCGTGGGGTCCCGCAGGCTCTCACACCTACCAGTTGATGTTTGGCTGCGACGTGGGGTCGGACGGGAGTCTCCTCCGCGGGTATTGGCAGTTCGCCTATGACAGCCACGATTACATCGCCCTGAACGAAGACCTGAAAACGTGGATGGCAGCGGACACCGCAGCGCAGATCACCCGGAGCAAGTGGGAGCGAGATGGTGCTGTAGAGAGACACAGGGCCTACCTGGAGGGCACATGTGTGGAGTCTCTCCGCAGATACCTGGAGCTCGGGAAGGAGGCGCTGCTGCGCTCAGGTGCGGGGACCGCGGGCTTCTCCTCCTCTGCCCTCCAGTTGGGACTCAGTCCTGGGGAAGAAGAAACCCTCAGCTGGGTGATGCCCCTGTCTCAGAGGGGAGAAAGTGTCCCTGGGTCTCCTGATCCCTCATCACAGTGACAGCACTGCCTCTCCCAGGGCCCAGCCTTCTCCCTGGAGAGTTCTGAGTCCCTCTCAGGAGGGAAGGAGAGAATTTCCCCACTTAACAGCAGGGGCTCCCTGCTGTCAGCCATGGCCCCTCCAAGGCCAGGTTCTTTGTCCCACACCCACTCTCTGAGGACAGTGACTCCTGTCCTGCTGAGTGTGTCAGCCCTTACACCTCAGGACCAGAAGTCTCCTTTACCTCAAAGGAGACATGGACTCCACTACACTAGGCTGGTTCCCCCAGTTTCTAGAACTTTCCATAGAACACATTCTCACAGATCCCTCCCTTCAATACCTCATTTCTCTCTCTTCCTACAGTGGAGAATGGTCCCATGAGCCCTTATGGGGTACCCTGGAGGAATATAAATTGTGGGATTTCTTTTTCTTTTTTCTCTTTTTTAATATTTCTTTCTTTTTTCTTTCCCTCCTTTTTTTTGAAGGCATATTTTTGCTTATAGTCAGGTTTTCTCTGCAAACACATATTAAATCAATTATTTTCCATTCCCTCTTCTGTTCTATGACCACCCATATCATGCTATAGAACATCACATAAGGACGGCCATGTTGACCCACTGGCTCATGTGGATTCCCTCTTAGCTTCTGAGTCTCTCAGGAAAGTGTGCAGTTCTGTGCTGAGGGGACCAGCTCTCCCTGCAGCTCACTAGTGAGATGACAGTTGAAGTGTCAGACACACACAGTTCAGTGTCATCATTGGTTTAACTGTGTCTTGTGTAGATTTCAGTTTGTCTTGCTAACTGTGTGATTTCTTAAATCTTCCACACAGATCCCCCAAAGGCACATGTGACCCTTCACCCCAGACCTGAAGGTGATATCACCCTGAGGTGCTGGGCCCTGGGCTTCTACCCTGCTGACATCACCCTGACCTGGCAGTTGAATGGAGAGGACCTGACCCAGGACATGGAACTTGTGGAGACCAGGCCTGCAGGGGATGGAACCTTCCAGAAGTGGGCATCTGTGGTGGTGCCTCTTGGGAAGGAGCAGAGTTACACATGCCGAGTGGAGCATGAGGGGCTGCCTGAGCCGCTTTCCCAGAGATGGGGTAAGGAGGGAGCCTTCTGTAGACCCTGAGCTGGTCAGGTCTGAGAGCTGGGGTCATGACCCCTACCTTCATTTCCTGAACCTGTCCTTGCAGAGCCTCCTCCATCAACCGATTCCAACATGGGAATCATTGCTGTTCTGGCTGTCGTTGGAGCTGTGGCTGTCATTGTAGTTGTGGCCATCATTGGAGTTGTTGTGAGGAGGAGGAGGAGAAACATAGGTAGGAATGGGCAGGGACTGAGTGTCTCCTCAGCCCACTTTAGAAAAGCGCTCTGCTCATTAATGGGGCTTGCAGCCACACCCTGCATTGCTGCTGTCTCCAACTTTGTCCTCTGTCCATTCTGGAAACTTCCTCCTGTCAAGACCTTCCTTGAACTCTCACAGCTTTTCTTCTCACAGGTGGGAAAGGAGGAGACTATGCCCCTGCTCCAGGTTAGTGTGAGGGCAGGATTGTCCCTGAAGTTATTGGAGTGAAGCTGGAGATGTGGGGAGCTCAGGGAATCCATAGTAGCTCCTCCAGAGAAATCTTCTGAGGTCTAGTTTTACTGTGATGTGAATCCATACCTACACATACACATACACATATACATATACATATATACATATACAGAAACACATACATATATACGTATATTTTGTTTTACCCTAGGCAGGGACAGCTGCCAGAGCTCTGATGTCTCTCCCAGATTGTAAAGGTGACACTCTGGGGTCTGATTGGGGAGGGGCAATGTGGACATGATTAGGTTTCAGGGTCTCCCAGAATCCCCTGTGAGTGGAGGGTTGTTGGGCTGTTGTCTTCACAGTGATGGTTTGTGACTCTCATTCTCTAGCATAAAGACAGTCACCTGGAGTGGACTGAGTGACAGACGATGTGTTCAGGTCTCTCCTGTGACATCCAGAGCCTTCAGTTTCCTTTAGACACCAGTGTCTGAAGTTCCCTGTGATTCTTTGGCTTCAGTGTGAAGAACTGTGGAGCCCAGCCCGCCCTGCACTTCAGGACCCTGTCCCTGCACTGCCTTCCTTCCCTTCCAAGGCCAACCTTAGTGGTCCATCCTGGGGCAGGGGGGTGGGGACATCTGCATCCTGTCACTCCGTGATACCCTGAGCATCAGCTCCTCACTTCCACACTGAGAATAAGACTCTGAGTGTGAACTTGATTGTTCACATCCTTGACCCAAGTGTGGATGGATTTTTCAATTACTGGATGGAATACTTAGAGGTTTTTCGTTTTGGGGTTTTGTTTTGAAAAAAAAAATAAATGGCAGATGGAGAAGCTTCCAGAATCTGTGTCACTAAGCTGTGTGTATCTGGTGGGACAGGGTGGGGCTGTGGGAGCTGAGTGTGAACAGGGCTGTGCCCCGATGTGCTCAGTCAGTTTTTATCTTTGATGGACTCAGCCTTGGCTCTGGCACCTTGTCTGGGGCCACCCGGCCTGCTTATGCCTTTCTTTGCCTGAGCTAGGTGTGTTCTACTTCATGCACCCTGGTTTCCAAGTAGCATACATGGGGGTTACCACCGGCCAAGAATACTGGAGACTTCTGCTAGCTTGCTTCTACACAAGAGTGAGTTTCACTCTATTATTAGTCAGAGATTTCAGGATATTGAAATTTATTGTAGGTAAGAAGTTTCTGGGAAATCAAAACTTATGCCGTTGGTTTCTGATGTGACGTTTGTTTATCGTTACCCTGACTACCAGTTTCTGTTGTGTGATTTTTTTCTGCCTATAAACAAGTGGTTTTTGCTTGATTACATGAGACTTGCTCAGAATACTGTCTTATCTCCATTTCTCATGCCTCTTGTCCCATCCTTTCCCACTCCCCTCTCCAAGGTCTCTGTTGACGTTCCCGTGGGCTAGGACACTTGGCGCCCAACGTCTGGTGCCTGGATAGTAGAGGGGGCTCCGTGAGGAAGAAGACTCAGGTGGCCAGTGTTGTATGTGGAAATACCATCGCATGCCATGGGAGCCTGCCGCAGTCTAAACGAAGGTGAGTGATAGAGTCTGATTATGGGACAAGCATTAAGCCAACATGAGGTCTATGGGAGACAGTTAAAAGGGGCATTAAACCTGTGAGGAGAAAGGTAAAGACCAACGATTTATTTAAATATTTTGATTTTGTTAAGGATCTTTGCTCATGGTTTCCTTAAGAGGGAACTATCGATATTATAAGTTGGAATAGAGTAGGAGATGCTCTTAAAGATTTCTATAACACTTTTGGCCTGAAAAGGTTCCTGTGACTGCTTTCTCTTATTGGAATCTAATTAAAGAATTAATAGATAAAGAGGAGGCTTGCCCGACAGTAATAGCTGTGACATCACAAACTGAGGAGATTCTGAAAGATTCCTCCAAGACCAATAAGGTCAAAACACGGGGAGAAGAGCAAATCGACCTAATTTCCCTAGAAAGTGAGGATGAGGGTGCACAAGGGGGACACGGGGTGCCTGAGGGCAGAAAAAAGGTTCACAAAAAAGATGATGAAAGAGAAAAATCTGATATTAGACTCAAGCCAGATGTGAGACCTAAAAAATGTCCTCCTCTTAAAGATCTATCTGACCTCGACAATGAAAATGACCCCAAATCAGCAAAAGTGAATTGGGATTCTCTAGAAGATGAGGAAGCCAAATACCACAACCCTAATTGGCTTCCACCATTTTCTCTGCCATCTACTTACAATCGGGCCTCTGTGCCTACTGTAATGGCGGTTGTTGACCCCAAGCAAGAGTTGAAATAAAAAAATTACTTATCTTGAGCAACAAATAAATCTAGAGGAACTTTATCAGTCTGTGATCAACAAGCTACAAAAATTAAAAACGGGATGAGCCTGTGACAGATACAAGCTTAAAAGCAGAAACAACTCGCCCTCCACAGCAGCCTGGACCATCCGTACCAAAAGGCAAGATGCGTGTGAATCCTAACCATGAAAATGAAGCACAGATGTCTTAGAAGCCTTCCCGGTTACAGAAAGTGTAGATGCTCAGGGACAGCCTTGGAGACATCACCAGGGATTTGACTTGAGAATTATCAAAGAATGAAAAGCTGCTGTGGCCCAATATGGCGCTACCACTCCTTACGCTCCGGCCATTTTAGAATCAGTGGCTGAAAACTGGCTCACTCCTGGGACTGGAATACACTAGTCCATGCTGTCCTGACAGGAGGCGACCATCTTCTCTGGAAGTCAGAATGTTTTGAACATTGTAGAGAGACTGTCAAGAAAAATGCTCAGGCAGGTGATGGATGGACCTTTGACGAGCTGACTGTATCAGGCAATTATGATACTAATGATTCTCAGATGCAATGTGGTCCTGGGCTGTCGCTCAAGTTCAAGCGGCAGACACTGGGGCCTGGAAAAAACTCCCTGTTAAAGGGGATCCAGGAGTGTCACTTACTGGGGCGAAACAGGGACAAGATGAGCCTTTTGCAGACTTTGTACACATGCTCATGACTCCTGCAGGTCGTGTGTTTGGATGTACAGAGGCAGGTGTTGATCCTGTGAAACAATTGGCTTATGGAAATGCCAATGCAGCCTGCCAGGCGGCTATCAGATGCTATAGAAAGAAGACTGATTTGACAGGTTACATCTGCCTCTGTTCAGACATCGGACCCTCATATCAACAGGGTCTTGCTATGGCTGCAGCCTTTGGTGGACAGACTGTTAAAGAATTCATTGCCAACAGAGATGAAAATAAATGGGGGTGTTTTAAATGTGGTAAGGCAGGACATTATGCTAAGGATTGCCTCAGAGATCCAATTAGGAAACAATCTGATCTCCCTGCTCCTGGCCTTTGCCCAAAATGCAAACGAGAAAAACATTGGACCAATTTCTGCAGATCAAAGAGAGAGGCTGAAGGGAACCCAATACATCATCAGGGAAACGGAGGGAGGGGCCAGCCCTGCGCCCCAAAACAAGTCTGTGGGGCAGTCGGCTTTGTTCCACCCAACTCCAACAATCCACTTCAAAACTTAGTAGATCAACCCCAGGAGTGCGGGACTGGACCTCTGTTCCCCCTCCCACACAGTATTGACCCTGAGATGGGGGCTTAGTCTCTCAATACTGGAATCTATGGTCCGCTGCCATCTCAAACATTTGTATTGATATAGGAAGAAGCAGCGTGACCATGAAAGGGCTGCAGATTTATCCTGGAGTCATAGACAATGATTGTATAGGGGAAATAAAAGTCACGGCCAAAGCAGTAGACAGTATTATAACCATTCCCCAGGGTAAGAGGATAGCTCAGTTAATATTGCTTCCCCTAATGAAAACTGACAACAAAATACAACATCCCAAAAGAGGAGATGGGGGTTTTGGATCATCAAATATTTACTGGGTACAGGAGATGACTGCTCAGAAACCTTCCCTCAGACTCTGGCTAGATGGAAAGTTATTTACAGGATCAATTGATACAGGAGCCAATGTGACTGTTATTAAACAAGGAGATTGGCCCTCCCCTTGGCCTACTGTAGAGACAATAACTAACTTGAGAGGGATTGATCAGAGTATGAAATCGAGACAAAGTTCAAAATACCTTACTTGGAGAGATAAGGAAAATAATTCAGGCCTCATTAAGCCTTTTGTAATTCCTCATTTGCCTGTGAATTCATGGGGGAGGGGCTTGCTTTCCCCGATGAAAGTTATAATGTGTCGTCCTAATGAGGAGATTGCTGCTCAGATGTTGGCCCAGGGACACAGCCCCAGTAAAGAATTGGGAAATCGAGAAAACTGCGCTACAACCTATCTCAGCCACAGGCCAGAAGGATGAATACGGATTGGGAAATTTTTTATTTCAGCCATTGACCTGCCTGCACCCCAAGAGTATGCTGATCCAATTATCTGGAAGTCTGATGAGCCCATGTGGGTCGATCAATGGTCTTTAAACTCTGAAAAACTACAATTAGCACAATTATCAGTGCAGGAACAATTGGAAGCAGGACATATTAGAGAGAGTAACTCTCCATGGAATACTCCTATCTCTGTTATTAAGAAAAAGTCTGGCAAATGGAGGCTTTTACAAGATTCAAGAGCTGTGAATGCTACCATGGTATTCATGGGTGCCCTCCAACCTGCACTGCCTTCTCCCGTAGATGTACCTCTAAGTTATTATAAGGTAATAATTGATTTAAAAGATTGCTTTTTTACAATTCCTTTATATCCTGATGATCAGAAAAGGTTTGCCTTTAGTCTACCATCTATAAATTTTAAAGAACCTATGAGGCGCTAGCAATGGAGAGCCTTCCCTCAAGGAATGGCCAATATTCCCACCCTATGCCAAAAGTACCTTGCTAAGGCCATACAAACAATCAGAGGTTCTTGAAAAGCATGCATATTGTCCATTACATGGATGAAATATTAATAGCAGGACACGAAGGTGGACAGGGTTTACCATGCCTTACCCAGCTGACAAAAGGGCTAGCAGCTTCATGGCTTCCAATAGCTCCAGGAAAGTTTCAGTTACAGGAGCCTACACTTACGTGGGATTCCAAACGAACGGACCAAAGATAATTCATCAAAAGGCTCCCATTCGCAGGGATCAATCATATACTCTTAATGACTTCCAAAAATTGTTGGGTGATATTAATTGGCTTTGACCTTTTTTAAAACTTAACTACCGGAGAATTAAAACCCTTGTTTGATGTATTCAAAAGAGATCCTAACCCTAAATCCCCAAGAACAATTTCTCAGTCAGTACCTTTGGCACTGCAAAAGGTCGAGGACGCCATCGCCAAACAATTTGTCACTCATACAAATCATCATCAACCTTTGGTGCTCATCACATTTAAGCTGACCGTGACACCAGCCGGCCTTTTTTTGGCAGAGTAACCCTATGGTGTGGATTCATTACCTTCTTCCCCGAAGGAGGTTTTTTTTTTACCTTACTGTGATGCTGTATCAGAGTTCGTTATTTTAGGAAGAGAGAATGCTAGAAAACACTTTGGAATTGAGCCAGCAGAAGTTATTCAGCCTCACACCCGACCTCAGGTTGACTGGCTTTCACAGGACACAGACACAGGGCCTGTTGCCTGGGCCTCAGGCAGGAGGTTTAGACAACCATCGTCCACCTGACAGGCGAATTCAATTTCGTAAGTCACATGCTCTTATGTCCCCCTGAATTATTAGTAAAGATCCTTTAGATGAGGCTTGACTGGTGTGTTTACTGATGGATTCTCTAATGGCATTGGAGCCTGTACTTTAAAGATGAAAATAGTTAAATTCCAGACTCAAAACTCCTCCGCCTGAGTGGTTGAACTACAGGCCAGTGCTGCAGTCCTTTCTGCCTCTCCTGAGGAATCCTTGAATGTTTATATGGACAGCACTTACCTAGCCCATCCCACACTCTGTTAGAACCTGTGGGACACATTCGGTGTCTCAGAAACAGTCACTTTGTTTTTATGTTGTCAAAAACTTATCCAAAAATGGACCAAGAAGTGTTTCTTGGGACACCTTAGGGCCCATTCTGGTCTGCCAGGACCTTTGTCCTGAGGCAAGGAAGTGGCAGATGGGGCTGCTAAGTTCATAGCCACCGCCTCCCCTGGCGTACCTGAAAGTCTTCACCGGGCACAGACTGCTCATTCTTTCCATCATTTAAAGGCTCACACATTAAAATTGACGTTTGATATTACAGAGAATGAGCCAGACAGGGAGTCAAACAATGTCCTTCCTGTGAGACTCACCTCCCACCTCCACACTTGGGAGTCAATCCCAAAGGCTTGGTACCAAATACGATCTGGCAAATGGATGCCACACACTGCTCAGAATTTGGTAATTTACAATATATTCATGTTTGTACAGATACCTATAGTGGGTTCATTGTTGCTACCCTACAAACTGGAGAAGCCAGCAAACAGGTCAGTGCCCACCTATTACATTGCTTTTCTGTCTTGGGGCTTCCCTAACAAATTAAAACTGATAACGGTCCAGGTTATATCTCAAAGGCTTTTCAAGAATTCTGTACACAGTTACACATCGCACATCTTACAGGGATTCCCTGTAATCCTCAAGGACAAGGCATGGTAGAAAGAGCACATTTGTCTTTAAAAACCACTACTGAAAAAATTTAAAAAGGGAGAATGGTATCCTATGAAGGGTACCCCCAGAAATATAGTAAACCATGCCCTTCTTAGTTTAAATTTTTAAAAATTGGATGCTGATGAAAAGTGAGCTGCAGATCACTTTTGACACCCTAATTCACAAAAACAGTTTGCCTCGGTCAAATGGAAAGATCCTTTTGATAAAATATGGCGTGGACCCGAGCCAGTGCTTACCTGGGAGAGAAGGTCAGTCTGCATTTCTTCTCAAGAAAATGATGCAGCCAGATGGCCGCCAGAGCGATTGGTAAAACAAATCGATAATGATAATAAATCCAGGGAATAACCTCTTCCCTGAGAATACGTGTTCTTTTTCTTTTCAGGAAAACGATTGAATTCGGCTTGCTGGTGATGTTCCTTTGGGCGGTCCTTTGAGCCAATGAAAATCACTTGTGAGGCTTCAGCACCGGGTGAAAGGGAGGTAACTTCCCCGTTTGCCTGGCGTTTTTTTCCTGACAGGAAATTATACCAACCATGCTAAAACTCAGAGATATGGTTGTCTCAGAGCCGTGGCTGATGGCCCACCTGTGGGATGCCGATCTGCTAAAATGTTACATTTTACAGATTTTAAGACAAGGCCTGGAAAAGTTGCTCCTGTCTTGTGCTCTTTTGTCTGATCAGCAACGTTCCTACTGCATAGACAGATGGATTGAGGAGAACGTGGGCTGTCCCTATCACTCATGCAGAATCCATGATGTTAGGACCTTAAGAAATGATGAGATTATTATCCAAGGTCCTTATCAGAGCCCCAATTTTTATCGCACACCCGCAGGCTCTACGTGGGTTGTTTTGAGATCCACGCGATTCTCGCTGGACTACACCAGTCAAGGGAGCCATGATTATGACCTGATACAACCTGGCCTAGCAGCTCTGTCTGTATTTGGCGTTCTCTTGTCCAAGTACAAACCACCATTCTTGCAGAAATCCAAGAACAAAAAAAGAGTTAAATGCACCACTCACCTCTCTGTCTTCAGGACATCCTTTCTCCTGGCTCTCTCTTCTCTGAGAAGGCCTCGTGATTGCCAACATTGCAGATCTTGGCCATGTATGCAGGTGAAGGCAGACACAAGATCAAATGAGGCCTCTCATTGGGGAGAAGAAGGGGAGCAGAAAGGGAGAAGCAACATGGAGGGAGACGTAAAGGATCCTAGCCACGCATCTCTATGGAGACACAGGTTGTCATGAATATTTCTTCAGGGATGGATTTCTGTAGACAGGTTTATCTTATCTACGTGGGTGGTTAATACCCTTATCAATCGGATGTAAGTTAATTGTGTGGATGCATTGCACATAGAGTGTACAGCCCAGCCCTGTCTGGGCTCAAAGTTTGTGGCCTCCCGTGAGCCGCACCTGGTGTCTGGGTGATGTAATGTGGCAGCGGCAGGGTGAGGACAGCCATAGTTGCCCTGGCGGCCCAAGAAGGCGACAAAACAAAGTGCACTGGCTCCTGGCAGGCGCTCGGACGGGTGCGCGGACTTGGAAGCCTTGGCCTCGCCACCGAAGCACTAGCTGCGGACCTCAATGCAGGAAGTGTCCATTCACCGTCTACTCACATGGCAACTTCCTCCCAACATCGACAGCTGCTGAGTGACTGTGGGCCTCCATCGCTAGGCTACACCCAGGGAACTGGAAATAGCCAGGGGCCTCAGAGTAACCGTGCAGAGCTGCTGGCCACAGTTGAAGATTTTTCAAATGCTAAGGTCTCAGACAGCACTTGCCTGGAATCAGGGTCTGACATGGCTTTGTGCACAGCTGAAACTAATCCTTACAAAAGAAAAAAAAGTCAGTGAAGGCTTCCCCTGAGACTTGCATAATTTTTCTAAGTGATGTGGACTTCCGTCCTGGCTCCTCCACTTGGTTCCCAGCCCTTAAAGCTGCTAAGCAGCACTGTTCTGAGATTGTATCTTCAAGTTGCCCTGTTCCTGTACAGCAGCGCAGAGCCCCTGTCAAGTGGACCTGAGCTGTGTTAATTACCCTCCTCCTCTGTGCTCTTCCACATTCCTGGCTTCTTCTCTCCATCATGGCAACCATTACCACTGAGGTCCAGCCTGTGCTACAGCTGTTACCAATCCTCCTCAGTCTTGGGGAATAGTTCAATTCTGAGTAGTCTAAATAGAGTTTGTTTCACATAGGACAAGGGCATGCCATAGGACATCATTGTGTCTTTGAAATGCCTTAGGTCCATCACGTGTACAGCACCCCATCCTGTATTGTCATAACCATGTGGGTGCGTTGTCTCCATTAGCCAGCATATGCTGTGGTGGAACTACTTGGAATGCTGTTGGTGATTCTGTGACCCAGGACAGCCTGTCCTCAAAAGGTGCTGTGGGTTTATCCCTGTCCACGAAACATGGCGGTCTCCTCTGACCATCCTCCTGCTTTCCACTTTGACCTGACCGCCCTCTGACCCAGGTTCTTCCTCTCTTTCTACCAGGGGGAAGCTCCCTCTCTTTCCTCCAGTCACTGGCAATGAGCCTATTGGTTCTCCCTTTTCTTGTGTTTGACATTTTGCAATCGTTTCTACCTCTGTTAGTTTCTCCAGTTGCACAGTCAACTCTGCTACTTCTCAGAAGAGGGAGAGGAAACCTCCTGTTTTCCTTTTTCCCTCCATGTTTTGAATCCCAAGCTTCTCCATTTCTTCCCGTATTTATTCCAGTTCCTCAGTCAAATCTTTCCTCCGTTTTATAAACAATAGCCCCAAATGATGGAGAGTGGAAACGAAAACTGACGTGGAAATACATGTGGGGCATGGCCCAAGAAAAGCCTTGGAAAACACAATGTTGGCTTTTTGAAAGAAAGTATCCATTCCTTTTCTCCTGCCTGTTTCCAGCCCAGTCTCTTCAAACATTTCTCCCAACCGTTCCTCCCACAGTTCTCCTACAGTCTAGTCAAGCAGTCCCGTCTCCCAGTTTTCCCAACACCAGCGGCTCCAAACTACACCATGTAGTCCCTAAGCAGTGCACAGCAAAATCGGTCAAACCAGTGCCAGGCCCCGCCTTCTCACCTCAGCTTTAAGATGCCCTCACAGGGACTGTCAAAATTTGTGTCTCTTGTGAAAATGGCTGCACCAAGGCCTCTCATCAGGCTGAAGACATCACAGTCCAGGGTGGCTCATCTGCTTTTTTCTGAAGCAGGAGCTGCCCCCCAGGAGCTGTCCATGTTGGGGGCAACTCCTCTCCTGCCTCTCCCAGCAACTCCACAGAGATGGCACCACAGCAAAGCTGCCTGCGCCCAGGAAGGACTTCTTATCCTAACCCCTGGGCCCAGTACAGAGAAAGGGGGTGTATCTAAAAAAAAAAAAAAACAAAACCCTACCAATCCCTGAGCAAACAAAACAAAACAAAACAAAAACAGAAAGCAAAAGCAAAAACAAAAACAAAAAGAAAGAACCCCCCAACCACCAGCCCCTGAACTTCCCATAAAAATCACCAATACTTGAGCAGGAAACCTATCAATCCTTGAATAGGAATAAGCACCAATCTTTCAACTTTTTATAAACAAAATAGCACAAAATGAGGAAAAGGAAAAAAAGTATGGCTGCTAAAAACCATACAGGGCATGTCCCAAGAACAGCCTCACTAAGCACCCTGTTGGCTTTTTGAAACAAAGTATCCACTCCTCCCTTTCCTGCCTTTTGTTCTAAGGTACTTGAAATAAACCCCCCCCATTCTGCATCACCCCTCATTTGGCACCACTTGTAAAATGGGCATTTTATTTTCAAACAATGATCAGTTCTGTACACCCGAAGCTGTTTGCTGCAAATTCCATCAAAGGTGCAGCAAATCGCTTCTTTCTGCCCCAGCCTGCAGTGATATGCCCCGACAGGAGCTGTCAAAACTTGTTCCATTCCTAATATTAGGCAGAGGCCCTGACATCTCCTTGACCTGCCACCATCACAGGAGCTGTCCATGGTTGGGCATCACCTTTCCTGCCTCAGCCTATGGCTGTCAGGAGAGGCTATTCACAATGGTGACTCCTTTCCTGCCTCAACCTATAATCTTGGTAAAATCCCACCCTAGCAGCTGTCTCCCAGGAGCTGTCCATAGTGCCAGCGCCTCCTCTCCGGCCTCGCCCAGCAGCTCCACAGAGATGGCTGTGTAATGTTATATTTTTCTCATCCCTACTTTAAATGTGGTCTCTTAAATGCTTTAACCTCCCTTCAAGCCCACAACCCACTAAAGGTAGTGGGAAAAAATGGGTATTGGATACAGAGAAAATGGACCTGTTTAGGAATTGATCTGTGGAGCAAGTTTCCTCTGTGTTGTCAGGAAATCAGCAGTTCAGGTCACAGGTCAGTTCATTAGTGTCCAGATAGCAGCAATGGTAGCACGACCTTGCAGAAACTGCTAGAACTCATACAAATTAGCATGGGTCAGCAGGAGGGATTGGGATCAGCAGAGACACCAGGAGAAGTTCCTTAGCAAACTTCTGTCAGGGAAGAGCAGATCAGTGAAGACAGGAGACCAAGAAGCATTACAAAGAGAGCTATGCAAGCAATCCAAGCCTCCTGTCACTGTCCACCACGTCCCATTTATACTCACCACAAACAATGCATGTCCTCACCAAGGGTCTTGCCTCAGCATGTGAGTCTGTCTTAGAAAAACTCCATATAAGTCTACCATTTACAGATTGACATCACTCTGCCAATCAGCCCAATCCACGGAAGCAGCAGGGAGCCACCAGCACACCACCAGAACATTTCTGGTGCATTTCTCTCTATGGAGTCTGAACAAATGGAGCTCCACAAAGCAATGTAAGGTGAACCAATCCCTGTGTGTCGTAATCAAATAATCCTTCATTGTTGGTCCATTCACGTCCTTGCTTTAGCAGAATGTCCTTTCACTTGTGTCTACTTCAGGAAAGCACTCCTTCACACATTTGCCTCAGTAAAATACCATTCCACACAACTGACTTTCTAAGAAAACCAAAAGTTTGAACTGCATGGCACTTCAGAAAAGCTGTCTTCAGCTGAGAAGAACTTCCCACCAGAGGGAAGACGCTGGATGGGGATGGTACCTGGCCATTCCTTGTTGGTCATTGTTTGTCCTGACTTCACAGAAAGAAATGGTGTTCTGGAGGCTTCCTACCAATTCTGTGGACTCAGACTAGTTGGCAGATTGCAGTGGAACTTTTAGATATGCTAACTGATACAGACACACATGGAGTTTGCTAAGACAGATTCACATGGTGTTTTCCTGAGCTGTGGGAGGACATGGGATGTTTGGAGGGAGTATAACAGAACACAATGGACAGTGATGCCTGGCTTGCATAACTGGCTGTCTAATGCTTCACTGGTCTCGAGTATTTGCCTTCACTGGTACCTCAGTCTTTAAGGCTGGCCCCCTTCACCTGGCCCCATTCTCCTACCTTTGGAGCCGCCATTCTGCAGTTCCCTTAGGTTCTCCTGGGCCATGGCGCCCCCTACCTGCCCTTTGCTCACCTTCCCTTCAGAGCTACCTCTCCCACGGCTCCGCTAGTTTCACCTGGTGTTCAGTGCAGTTTCCTTAGGCCCTGTGACTTTTCTGGTCCTCCCTCCATCCCTCCACATTCAGACCTGTAACCCTGCAACTTGCTTAGGCCCTGCTGGGCTACTGTGACTCTTCCTGCCCTCTCCTACCATTCTCATGTTAGAGACGCCTGTAACTTGCAGCTCTAACCCTGCAACTCCTCTAGGCCCTCATGGCTTCTGAGACTCCATTCCCAACCCTTTCCTATGAATAAGATCCTTTATGAGAGCTTGGTTCTCATTCCACTTCTGGCTTCTACAAAAGTCCTGGCACCAGGCACCGGGACTCTTAGGTGTGGCCAGGCTGCTGAGTTGTGGTGATGACCCACTGAACAGCTTGGTCCTCATTTTCTTCTCCCTGAGTCTGGGGGCACCCATGGCTCCAGGCTGCAGTGACGTTCTGCTTCCCCTCTCTCACCCAGGGCAGCAGGATCTTTCCCACCCTCTTGTTCTCTTGGGAGGCCTCTTAGAATCCTCCACCCTGTGCATCTGAAACCAAACCTGAAGATCCCTAAGTTTATTCACCTGTCCATGCAACATTGGCCTCAGTGTCCCTTAGAGAAACAACATGAATGGCCACCCAATGGCACCCACGATCCTAATTGTTCCTTATTGTCATGGTGGGGAGCACAGTAGCAGACAGACAGACAGACAAGATGCAGGAGATGCAGCTGAGGGTTTGCATCCAGATCTGAGGGCAGCTGAAAGAGCCAGACCCTGGGCCTGGTCTGAGCATTTGAAACTCCTCAGCCACCTCAGTGGCGCAGTCCCTCCCACAAGGCCACACTTCCTGACAGTGCCCAACCCTGGGGACCAAGCACTCACATCTATGAGCCTGGGGGGCCATTCTCATTAAAGCACACATTTCTGTTCACCACAGGGCAGACCAGTGCTTCCTGACCTTGCTGGGTCTGTGTATTAGCCGTGTCTCAAGAGTAACAGAACGTATAGAATGAACATTTATATGTTATATATAATATAATGTATTTGATGCATGATAATGTCTTACAGTCTGTGGTCCAGATAACTCAGCAATGGCTGACGATGAATAGAAACTCCAAGAATTCAGTAGATGCTCAGTCCACAAGGCTGGACGCCTCAGCTGCCCTTCAGTGTAAGCTACCACCCCAAAGACGTAGGCGCTCAAGTCAGTGAAGAAAGGAACTTCCCAGCAGGGCAGAGCAGCAGGCAAAGAGCAAAGGCTTCCTTCATCCGTGTCCTTATGTAGCATCCACCAGAAGGTGTGGTCCATTTTAGGGTGGGGGTCTCCATCTCAGATATTCTGGATTAAAATGTATCTTCCTACCACAAAATCTATATCAGAAGTTGATTTTTCCCACTTCAAACTGAGCAAATCCTGTCACAGATGTTCCCTCCATCTTGGGGTTAACTCCAGATGCAGTCCAGTTGACATGTAAGCCTGGCCACCACACGTCCACCTCTTGTCAGCTTTGTTAGCACAACTGTCATTGTGCACAGTGTAAAGATTACCTTTGTGTCACTCAAATGACAATTTCTCGCTTCTGCACATCTGGTTTTAAACTGGGCGTGGCACTGGAATGCTTACTGTAGGAACTTCCTGTCTGGAGTGTGTGCAAACATTGCTCCCCGTCTGTTTTCTGCTTTGTCAATAAAGCTGATCAGCCAAGAACTGAGCAATGGAGAGAACAGGGTGGTACTTCTGACTCCTTGGAGGGGAGGAGACAAAGGAGAGGGGGGATTACAGCCAGGAGGAGAGGTGGAGAAGCCACCATGAGAAAAGAGCTGAGCCGCAGATAGAGCCACATTTACACCACAGTGACAGTATCACCGGAGATTAGGCTGGGAGGAAGCTGGGTTAGCTTAGAAGATTGGAATAGAACAGAAATGCCCAGTGATCGTGCTTTAAAGCGAATTGAACAAACCATAGTCTCTCTGTGTCAATTACTGGGAGCAAGCTGGGTCAGAGGAAAAAACACCACTTACTTTAATGATATACAACTGGACACACAGTCACATCTCCCTGTGTGATGGGGAACTTCCAAACGAAACCAATAACCAGGTCATAATAATGCGGAAACATGAGATAACTGTCCCATGTGACATCACAAAGGCAGTGTAAATTTAGAAAGAGTGGCAATGTCCCTTGAGGGTCATTCTTGTACTATCTCAAATTCAAATGCTATAGCCATTTATAATTCTCCCAACTGGTGCTACATTGTATGATACACGGAAAACACAAATATCTGTACAAAGACATTCTGAACCAAACAGCACAGAAGTGCTCCTGTAATTTATAATCCGCATTTCTGCAACAGGTCCCAAGACTGCCTGTTATTTATAGCCCTAACCTCATGTGTTCTACCCAGCCTCTTCAGGTCAAGAAATAAGGACTCTGAGACGTATATGCGTATGGCCTTGGTCAAATACCTTTGGCTGGTGTCCGGCTAGCTCAGACTCTATAATCCCATTCATTTGACACTATTTTCTGCCACGTGGATAATTACCACTCCTCAGCTTCATGAGTCTGTCCTCTACAGTGTCCCTACGCAAATCTCCCTCTCTCCTGACTGGTATTTATAACGACCTTCCTCTACTGTGCATTCCACACTTCATTTCTTCTAGCAAGCACCTCAGCAGGTCTTGTCTCTTTTTTGGGAGCAGTGACCATTCCTGAAGGGGCTGTGCCCTTTGTCATCCTGCCTGGATTAGGCTGTTGTACCTTCACATTGACTTTAATCAGAGGACAGGGTTGTACTATGAGAAGCCCTAAGAGGTCTCCTGGACTCCAGACATGATCCTTCTCACCTCCACTGTAGAGGTCAATCTAATTTCCCCATGGTGTTCTGTATCAATCACCCCCTAACACTGTCATCCCTCTCTTAGCCTGACAGGCAGTTCCTAGACAGGAGAGTAAAGGTGGGACTTCCGGGCTGAGAGAGGGCTCTGGGAAAAGATTCAGAGGCAGGAGGACTCACCAGCATGACATGGGAGAGCACCAATGTATGACGCTCTGTGAGAGAGGTAAAGGACAGGCCACAAGGGGAATATGGGCCAGTATTTGTAAGGCTAGAATAACGGAAAGTCTGCCAAACTAAGTGTGTAAGCTGTTATAAATAATAATTAGTCTCTGTGTCTTTATTCATCCACCACAGGATCAAGAAAGTCCCACTATATATAACTCAACCTTCCATGCTCTGTCACCTAATGAGAGCACTGTGACTGTCTTCAGAGAGTCCCTACATCTTTCTATCAATCGAGCTGTCTCAGGTTGGTGCAGACCATGGGAAGATTAGAGGACTCCATGACTCTGGGCCCACTGTCACACTTCTCCTGCTCTGCAGAGAGTTCCTTGGTCAGAATACCATGTGGAAGTCTGGTATTCTGTGGGAGAGCATGCCGGTGGATAAAGCATTCTGTAAGTTCACTGATGGTGATTTCAGCAGATGCATCACAGGCAGGAAAGACAAATCTATAGTCAGTATTTACTTCTGTAGTGAGAATGAGTGTCTACTCCAGTCAGTACCAAGTGTGGTCTTTTCCATGAAGGAACCGACTCAATGTAGTCAACCTACCAACAGGTCACTGGCTATCACCTTGAGGAATGGTGCCATATCTGGCGTTCAGTGTTGGTCTCTGTTGTAGGCAGATCTGACTTGCAGCAGCAGCTGTAGTCCCTCAGCTTTAGTGAGTAGAAGTCCATATTGTTGAGACCCTGCATAACACCCATCTCTGCCACCATGACCTCTTTGGTCATGGGCCTGTTGGGTAATGACAGAGATGGCTGGTAAAGAAACTCACTGTCCACAGAATGGGTCACCCTCCTACTTGGTTATTCAACTTCTCCCGAGCTGACATCACCTTTTGAAGATCATGTATATGGGACACAAGTGACTTTACATCCTTCACCCGTGTGAAGAAATCTATCCCCTGGCTTCTTCCCCAGATGACTCTAATCCTGCTCTTTCCAAGGCCCTGTCCATCCAGCCACAGCCTATGAATTACAGAACACATCTGATCATTTCTCCATCCAAATAAAAGGCATTACCATGTACCTGCCTGAACTTCCTCCCACTGTGAAGATTCCCCACCAGAAAGGTCCTTCAGGGTTCTCGAAGCAATGCTTGGTAATGCTGCAGCTGTCCACGTCTGGTGGGGCCTGCATAGCATGCACAGCCATCAGCAAGACGGGCCCTTGTCTCTTCTTCCTCAGTCTTGCAAGGATAAGGCACAGCTCATGAGGCTGCAGGTGCATGCTTGGCTGCAGATGACATTGTAACAGGACTAGAGACCGGAGGCAGTTGGGCAAAGTCTTCATGTAACTTCCTTGTGCCTATAGGACCTGTCCAGTCCTGATTACATTTATACCACTTCTATATGATAACAGCTTAGGGCTGTGCATGTCCTATTTTATGACCTGGTGGGTCAGATAACATCCAACCTATTATAGGCAGCCCAGGTCACATGATAACTTGGTGGCCCATTGTCAAATATTCAGGTCGCACCAAGGCCAAGAGCTGTCTCTCACAGGGGGAATAGTTGTCTGCAGATGATGGTGGAGCCTTGCTCCAAAATCCCAAAGTTCTCTTCTGTGATTCCCTCACAGAGGCCTGCCAAATCCTCAAAACAACATCCTTCTCTGTCACTGACACCTCAAGTACCATCAGGTCTGCTGGATCATATGGTCCAAGATGTTGGAACAGCCTGAACCTCAGCCGGGACCTGTTGAAGAGTCTTCACCTGTCCCAGGACCCACAGGAAGTTAGCAGCTCTCTGATTCAGAAGGCTTATGGGCCAGAGTAACAGATCCAAGTGAGGGATGTGCTGTTTGCAGAATCCAAAGACACAAACTAAGCCCTGTGCTCCTTTCTTGGTGGTAGGAGGGGCCAGGTCAGTAACCTTTCCTTCTTCTTGGACGGAATACCTGTGCCTGCCCCATCCACTGGATTCCTTAATTTCACTGAATTAGAAGGATCTCAAATGTTTCATAGGATTTATTTCCCAACCTCTGAAGCATACACATGTGACCAGAATCCAAGGTTTTTCCAACCATATCTCCTTTTGACTCTCCTATCTGTCCAGTGCACAGCAAGAGGTTTTGATAGTGGAGAATGACACTTGACCATTGATGGTGGCACTGATTCCTGAAATTCCTACAGTGATGCGATGCTATCTTTGATTCTCTATTTTCCTTGTCAGAGGGAACTCTAAAGGCTTCCATTTAGTCTTTCCAACCATGATATCCCTCAGCCCACAGGTCAGAGAAGCAATGTGAGAATTCTGCCAACCTCAGTGCATCTATCCTAATTTGACATTCTGGGACTGGAATATAGTGTGTCTTAGTCAGGGTTCCTATTCCTGCACAAACACCAGATTAAGAATTAATTAAAATTCTTATTTGTAAAATAAATTCCTCTTAATTAAATAATTAAATACATAATAATTCTTAATGAAGAATAATTGTTAATTCTTTATAATTATGTTTTTACCCGTGTCCTCACTGTATATAGTTGATGATGTCAGAGAAAGATTTGCCTTTTATAGGACTAACGGGGGCAATGCTGAGATAATGTCGTTGTGCCCTGTGTGAGGAAGCCTCTCCCTCCTACCCTGCCTACCTAAAGCACCTTCTGAAGGATGAGATACAAAGCCTATGTCCTATAGCCAAGGAGAGCTGAGGGCAGGATTGTGGTCAGAGGGAGGAACTCTGGGAAGAGAGAAGCATGGGGGATTCGCCACCCAGACTCAGAGGGGTTGGGATGTGTGAATCTGAGGAGAGGTGAGCAGCCACATGGCAGAACTTAGGATGGTGTAAATGAGATAACTGAGTTAGGAGAAGCTGGGACAGGCCCAGCACGAAGCCTAGGCATCCATAAATAAATGTAAGTCTGCTGTCATTATGCAGAGCAAGGACAGGCAGGCAGGAATGCCCCACAGAAGCAGCAGGAGCTGGAGCAGGAGCAAGAGCAAGCAGACAAAGAGCAAGCGATTCCTTCCATGTCTTCACTGAGGCCTCCAGCAGAAGGTGTGGCCAGATTAGAAACGGGGAGGGACTCCACTCAAATACTCAGGATTACAGGTGTCTCTTCCTCCATCAAAGGAAAGGACCAGAACCTGACCTTCCCACTTCACCTTAAGCAAAACTGCCTCACAGATGTTGCCCTCCATTTTGGGGTTTTAGTTAACCCCGCATGTAGCTGACATCAAACAATCAACATCATAGTCCAGGTCAGAGTTCTGCAACTACTCTGGGGCTTTGCAGCTCCTCTGAGCACTCAGGGCTCTGCCTCCTGCCTCCCCTCTTACAGGGCGTTTTCTTCCCACAGGCGGAAAGCATGTAAAGTTCTTCTGGATGTAAGTTTGATGAGAGCAGGGCAGCATGAGACCTGAGACCCTGGAGAAACACAGACAGCAGGGAAGCCCTGGGGCAGCTCAGCCAGCCTGGGTCCCCTTTACCCTCAGCTCCGTGGGCTCAACTCAGTCCTCTCTGTTTCTTCCACCAGGTGGTGCCATTGGACAAGAATGGGACGCTTCTCCATCTTCAACAGGTGAGACCTGGAGGGTCAGCAGTGGGAGGGAAGATGGGGGAAGGGGACGCCTTTCTCTGAGGAACATTCTGGGTGTTTGGATGTTCTGGTCTCTTATAAATTAGTATCCAACCATCTGAGTGGAATTTATCCTGTTCATGGGGAATCAAAACTGACATCTGCTCAATTACAAAGATCAGCACACACTGTGTCTTCATCCTGGGATGAGGCCGTGTTCCACTGTGCACAGTAGGTCCATACAATGAAAGATCTTTTGTACTTTAAATTTTGTGCTGTTTTGCAAATTGTCATTTCAATACACTATTTCAACCATCTCAAAATTCCTAACACAGAGCTCTCTTCATTGGCTGGTGGTCCACTGTTGTCTGAACAGCACTGTGCCCTCCGCCCCTGGCCTCACACTCTCGATGTGTAGAAGAAAGACAGGCAGGATGATTAAAATCATATTTTCATATTTATTTTCATGACCTGTCCTCTTTGTGCATATAAACATGTAGGTGCACAGCCACTGATCCCTTGGAACTGAAGTCACAGACGGTGGAAGCCACTGTGTGCTGAGGGAACTCATCCTGGATCCTCTGCACCAGCAACAAGTGCTCCTGGCTGCTGAGCCATCTCCCCAGCCACCATTGGAATGTTTGCCTCAGGAACCACACAGCTGCCTCACAGCTGCTGGCTGACGCCATAGAGAAACCAGAGGCCAAGGAAGAGACAGGGTCAGTGCAGAGCTCAGGAGGGAGGGGAGCTGGGCACGGATGGGGTGAGAGCCTCTTTCTGGCTGCCTTTGGATCAAGATGTAGAAGTCTCAGCTCCTTCAGCACCATGTCTGCCTACAGCTGCCATGCTTCCTGTTATAAAGGACTAAACCCCTGAAACTGTTGCCCAGCCCCTATTAACTGTTTCTTTTTAGAAGTGTTGCCTTGGTCATGGTGTTTCTACACAACAATGAAAGGGAAACTAAGACACCCAGCCCTCAGGATGCAAAGGCCATGTATCTCTGGGAGGTCAGGGCCAGCTTGGTCTATATAGTAAGTTCCAGGACAGCCAGAGCAGTGCAGATAGACCTTGTCTCAAAAAACAGAATAAATGAGAAGAAAAGTAACAGAGACAGATCCTTTCTGTGGGGCTGCCTACCGCAACTGCATCCTTAGGTCAGTCAGGATGGATCCTAAGAGCTTCAAGTTCCCACGGAAAACACTCACAGCACCTAAGAGGGGTTCACTGAAACAGGAGCCGCTGAATCCTGGAGAGGCTGCTGGGCTGCTGTGGAGACCTGCATGGGGAGGTGACTGGAGTTCACACCAGTGGTCACCACATTTGTTGCTCTGTGTGATGGGTGACTCTCTTCAGGAGCCCCCACCCATCTCTCCTCTTCTTTCCACTTCAGTTATGTGACTGCAATTTGGAGAGCTCCACAGAGTCAAGAAACCTGAAAATTTAATCTTTCCCCACACTACTGACCAGGGATGAAACCTCACATCACCAACGTGTGCTCTCTGGCCTGAGAATCATCTTTCCTCCAGTGTCCACACTGCTCACCTGAGGAACTCTGGGGCCAACTCGGTTATCAGATCCAGTGTCCCACAGAACTGTGACATTCATGTCCCTTACCTTCTCAGCTCATAAGTGTGAGTGCAGGTCAGAGAGGGAGTGAGAGGTCACAGATTGATAACTTCTCCCACACTCTCTCATTATTCTGTGGTATAGTTAATTACAGGTCCCCTCCTACCGTGATTTAGTCACTAAAGCAGCTGCACAGGGGAAGTGTGGACACAGGGAAGTGCAGTGTAGCACAGGGTGCTGTGCTGTGTGTGGTCTCCACAGGGGTCTCTTCCCTGTGGACAACGGGGTCTCCTGTGCTGGGACAATGACCCAGGTCCACATGGACAATCTCAGGACTGGGAATGAAGATCCTTGTAAAATGCACCCACCTGGAGCCACAGATGCATCTTCTGGGAATAAACACAAGGAGTCTGGGTCTAAACCCGAGGTTGAGAAGACAAATCCTGAGGGAAGAGGCAAAGTCTCCTCTTTACAGATGAGAGTCCTGCACTCAGGCTTGGCAGTATGAGCCGCCCATGCAGTCTAACAGAGCCAGGTCCCTGTGGGGTCAGGATGGGGCTTGCAGGCCAGCGCCTCCTCTTAAAGGAGAAGCATCTCTCCACTGCATCCACAAGGCTTGTGTTGTGATTGTATTCCTGGAAGTCACTTTTCTTCTAGAAGACTCCAGGGTCTGACTTCTGAAGAGAAGAAGGAAGAGGAAGGGGTGGAGGAAAGGACACAGAAAGTCAGGACTGCGGGTCTCTCCTGGTGTTCGTGCAGCTTCTGGGTCAGAACTCGGAGACACCTTGACAAACAGGGCTCTGTCTCACAGCACAGAGTTCAGGCAAAGTCTTAGTCGCCAGGCTGTGAGGTCAGGGGCGGGGCAGGGGATTCCCCAACTCCCCAGTTTCACTTCTGCTTTTAACCTGTGTCAGGTCCTTCTGCCCGGATACTTATGACCCGCTGGCAAGTCTCACTCCCATTGGGTGCCGTGAATCCTGTGAACCAATCAGCGTCTCTCGAGGCACTGGTTGTGAAGTCCAAGCAGTCCGACGGACTTAGCCAGGTCTGGGATCTCAGATGGGGTCAAGGGCACCTCACACTCTGCTTCTGCTGCTGGCGGCCGCCCTGGCCCGGACCCAGCCCCGCGCGGGTGAGTGCGGGGTCCGGAGGGAAACGGCCTCTGCGGGGCGAGGCGCGGGCGGCACCGCGGAAGCCGGGTCACCGCGTCGCACACCAGACCCCCGCCCCTTCTCCACCCGCGTCCCGAACCCGGCGCCCTGCTCCCCGCCCGGCCCGCGCACCCGCCCGGGATCCTGGGAGGAGGTCCGGGTCTCACCGCGCGCCGCCCCCCCCAGGCTCGCACTCGCTGCGGTATTTCACCACGGCGCTGTCCCGGCCCGGCCTCAGGGAGCCCCGGTTCATCTCTGTCGGCTACGTGGACGACACGGAGTTCGTGCGCTTCGACAGCGACGCGGAGAATCCGAGATACGAGCCGCGGGCGCCGTGGATGGAGCGGGAGGGGCTGGAGTATTGGGAGCAGCAGACACGGAGAGCCAAGGGCAACCAGCAGACTTTCCAAGTGAACCTGAGGACCGCGTTCCGCTACTACAACCAGAGCGAGGACCGTGAGTGACCCCGGGTCGGAGGTCAGGACCCCTCCGCGTCCCCACACTGCCAGGGACTTCCGGGTCCCAAGTCCGAGGTTCTTAGCAGAACCGACCCAGGCCGGTTTCCCTTTCAATTTGGAGGAATCCGCGGGTGGAGCCGGGGCGGGGCCGGGTCTGACCGCGGGGTCCCGCAGGCTCTCACACCATCCAGAGGATGTATGGCTGTGACATGGGGTCGGACGGGAGCCTCCTCCGCGGGTATGAGCAGTCAGCCTACGAGGGCCGCGATTATATCGCCCTGAACGAAGACCTGAAGACCTGGACAGCAGCAGATGTGGCTGCGCAGATCACCCGGAACAAGTGGGATCAGGCTGGTGTTGCAGAGAGACGCAGGGCCTACCTGGAGGGCACGTGCATGAAGTAGCTCCGCAGATACCTGGAGCATGGGAAGGAGACGCTGCTGCGCTCAGGTGCGGGGGCCGCGGGCTTCTCCTCCTCTGCCCTCGGGCTGGGACTCAGTCCTGGGTAAGAAGGAACCCTCAGCTGGGTGATGCCCCTGTCTCAGAGGGGAGACAGTGTCCCTGGGTCTCCTGATCCCTCATCACAGTGACTGCACTGCCTCTCCCAGGGCCCAGCCTTCTCCCTGGAGAGTTCTGAGTCTCTCTCAGGAGGGAAGGAGAGAATTTCCCCACTTAACAGCAGGGGCTCCCTGCTGTCAGCCATGGCCTCTCCCAGGCCAGGTTCTCTGCCCACACCCACTCTCTGAGGACACTGACTCCTGTCCTGCTGAGTGTGTCAGCCCTTGCACCTCAGGACCAGAAGTCTCCTTTTCCTCATAGGAGACATGGGCTCCAGTACACTAGGCTGGTTCCCCCAGTTTCTAGAAATTTCCAAAGAAGACATTCTCACAGATCCCTCCCTGATGTGGGGTTTGCCTCTCTTCCACACCCCATTTCTCTCTCTTCCTACAGTGGAGAATGGTCCCATGAGCCCTTATGGGGTACCCTGGAGGAACATAAATTGTGGGATTTCTTATTCTTTTTTTCTCGCTTTTTCTAATTTCTTACTTTCTTTTTTTTCTTTTCTTATTTTGGAAGGCATTATTTTGCTTCTAGTCAGAGTTTGTCTGCAAACACACATTAAATCAATTATTTTCCATTCCCTCTTCTGTTCTATGACTACCCATCTCATGCTATAGAACATCACATAAGGAAGGCCATGTTGACCCACTGGCTCATGTGGATTCCCTCTTAGCTTCTGAGTCTCTCAGGAAAGTGTGCAGTTCTGTGCTGAGGGGACCAGCTCTCTCTGCAGCTCACTACTGAGATGACAGTTGAAGTGTCAGACACACACAGTTCAGTGTCGTCATTGATTTAACTGTGTCCTGTGTAGATTTCAGTTTGTCTTGTTAACTGTGTGATTTCTTAAATCTTCCACACAGATCCCCCAAAGGCACATGTGACCCTTCACCCCAGACCTGAAGGTGATGTCACCCTGAGGTGCTGGGCCCTGGGCTTCTACCCTGCTGACATCACCCTGACCTGGCAGTTGAATGGGGAGGACCTGACCCAGGACATGGAGCTTGTGGAGACCAGGCCTGCAGGGGATGGAACCTTCCAGAAGTGGGCATCTGTGGTGGTGCCTCCTGGGAAGGAGCAGAATTACACATGCCGTGTGGAGCATGAGGGGCTGCCTGAGCCCCTCACCTTGAGATGGGGTAAGGAGGATGTGGGTGCAGAGCTGGGGTCAGGAAAAGCTGGAGCCTTCTGCAGACCCTGAGCTGGTCAGGGCTGAGAGCTGGGGTCATGACCCCCACCTTCATTTCCTTTTCCTGTCCTTCCCAGAGGCTCCTCCATCCACTGACTCCAACATGGAAACCAATGTCATTTATGTTGTCATTGGAGCCATCTCTGCTGTGGCCATCATTGGAGCTGTGTTGGCTGTTGTGAGGAAGAAAAACACAGGTAGGAAAGGGCAGGGTCTGTTTCCCCTCAGCTTCCTTTAGTAGAGTGCACTGCTCATTAATGGCAAACATGGCCACACCCCACATTGCTGCTGTCTCCAACTGGGTCCCCTGTTAATTTTAGAAATTTCCTCCTGTCAAGACCTTCCTTGAACTCTCACAGCTTTTCTTCTCACAGGAGGAACAGGAGGAGACTACACCCCTGCTCCAGGTTAGTGTGGGGGGCAGGATTGTCCCAAGGTGATTAGAGTCAAGCTGGAGATGGTGGGGAGTTCTGGCAACACATAATAGCTTCTATAGAGCAATCTTCTGGGGTCTGAGTTGTACTTGAAATGAGTGTGTGCGTATTTGTGCGCGTGCGCCCCCCCCCCGTATGTGTGTGTTTTGTTTTATCATGGGTAAGGCCAGCCCCAACAGCTGTGATTTGTCTCTCCCAGATTGTAAAGGTGACATTCTGAGTCTGAATGGGGAGGGGCAATGTGGACATGATTGGGTTTCATGGACTCCCAGAATCCTCTGGGAGTGGAGGGAAGTTGGGCTGTCATCGTCACAGTGATGATTTGTGACTCTCATTCTCTAGCATGAAGACAGCTGTCTGGAGTGGACTGAGTGACAGACGATGTGTTCAGGTCTCTGCTGTGACATCCAGAGTCCTCTGTTCTCTTTACACACCAGTGTCTGATGTTCCCTCTGATTTTGTGGGTTTGGTGTGAAGAACTGTGGAGCCCAGCCTGCCCCTGCATTTCAGGGCTCTGTCTCTGCACTGCCCTGTGTTCTCTTCCACAGCCAACCTTCCTGTTCTGAAGTGGAATACTCAGGGTTCTCGGGAAAGTCGTTTGGATGGTGTTTTGCTGTGGCAAACAGGAGGAATGTTTCCTTACAGTGGACACAGGTGTGAAAGACTGAGATTGACTGGGGAAGGAATGTTTCCCTCAGACAGACACAGGAGAGAGGATGTTCTGCTAAAGCAAGCACATGAAAGGACACGTGATGAAGGAGACTTTGCTCACAACATGCATGTATTGGTCCGCCTTACATTGTGCACTCGAGCTGTATTTGTCACGGCTCCATAGTGAGAAATGCACCAATTAACTTCTGGTGGTGTGCTGCAGTCTGTTGCTGCTTCCGAGGACTGTGGCTGACTGGATGCATGTGCTGAGCTAGACTCGTTCTGAGTCAAGGCACATGGAGGACACGCGATGTTCAGAGGGTATACATAGGGCTCCACAGAGTGACTGACACAGAGGTTGTCTTGCTGCTACAGCTTGCCATGGAACGCTTATGAGACTTTGCTGATCTCTGCTTCCCTGACAGAGGCCCAGCTGAGAACCTCTCCTGGGGTTCCTGTTGGTCCCTCCAGCTGACTCCTGCCAGGCCTGGCTCTCTCTGCTTGGTGATGCCACTGTTGCTCACCTGACTCTACCAAACTGGCCTGCTGGTGTACACGAGGTGTTTGCAAGTGGGTAGAGCTGCTGCCGACCTGTGAACTGAACTGATTTCCACACAATACACATGTGGTCGGAAAGCTGCCCTGGGCTGTCCCTGTAGCCAGGGTTCTCAAGTGTCTGGTGAGGTCTGTCTGCTCATCTCTCAGGAGCACCTCCACAGCTGAGATAAGACCTAACAGAGAGGCTTCTCCCCTGTAACTTGGGTACCGATTCCTGAACCTGGACTGTCTTACCTTTTCCGTCTTGTGTTCTGGAGTTAACTCCCTGAAGTCTCTTAATCTCCACCCCCAGCTCTGTGCACCTGGGTCCTGCAGCTGATGCACCTGTGGTTGCTCTGCCTTTGGATGGCTCTGTATGGCAGGAGAGCAAAGTCCCCCTCAGAGGCCTGTGAACATTTAAATCATCTCATATTCATGGCACTAAAGACACGGGAGGCAGAAGCTGAGGTAACAACCTGACAGCTCAGCAAGGAAACTTTATTTTCTTAATTACATACAGGATATCTATTTACCAGCCTGATGCTACAACTAAACTCCAGCCCTTCAGAAATCTGTCTGTGTCACTCTATCAGTCTAGTCTGTCTTTCTCTTGAGCTCCTGCAAACCCAGGAGGGCTCCTGAGCTCTCTTTCCTGGATTTATATTTTACCTGTGTCCTGCCAGCTGCTTCTCTGTCATTCCTGCAAGTCCTAAGAGAAAATCCTATTCCATAAAGGCTCTTCAAAGCATTTAGTTGCTCCCTTACCCCCTAACCTGCTGAACCATTTCACTGTCATGGGAGTTGGGGTTGGGGGCTGTCCAGGGCAAGCCACTAGAGGCCCCACCATTTCACTTTATGGTTGAAGGTAGCACAAGGCCATCTGCCGACCTTGCCTCAGGTCATAGAACAAGGACCACAGGACCACTCCTAAGCACCTTGCCTTAAAATAAGCAGGGTCTTTCCCTTCTTTCAAGTTCTTATCTGTGGGGAATTCAGAGGCACCCAAACCACACCAGGACACATATCCTGGATCTGCCAAATGTGGTATCTACTGAGGATTTTATATTTTGCTAACCGTTAGGTTTTCTATGTACAATAATAAAATATTCTGTGACATGGGCCTGTTAGTGTTTAGGAACTGAATATTTCTTGTCGGGGCTTTTCTGGCTGCCAGGGGAAGGCAGTGGCTGATCAGGCTCTCTCCTTTGGTTGATCTGGGTCAGTGGCCATGGTTTGCAGAGGACCTCTCTGCTCAACTCTGAGCTTTATGATTTTCGATGCAATCTACAGCTTTTGTGTCCTGCGGGATTAAAAACAAATCAGCACCCCCAACACCATACATTTGCTGACTTCCATTCTGATGTTAACACATCCTGATAGTATATAGGGTGATTTAATTTCACAGTTTTTCCTTGATCCAGTGTCTCTCAGCAGCTGTTGTTGGTCTCTTGTTAATATTCAGAAAATGCAAAGTTAATGGAGTACACTGTATTCTACCCCTGGGGCCTTTATTCTTTCTTTTTGTTTTATAGCTGTGTTCTTTAAGGTGTGATTGCGTCTTTTCTGCTGTTTGCCCTGCAGAATTGTGTGGTGTAGCTGTAATGTGCTTTGTAACAAGAGAAGAATTACTGCATCTTACTGGAGAAGTATGCAGGGGCCATGGCGGTCCCAGTTTGTACACCTATTCCCACAAGGGCCATTCCTTTCAGTAAATGCATAATTACAAAACCAGCATTTTCAGATCTCAAACTATTTGCCCATTGGAAGCCTGAGTATGTGTCAGTGGTGTGGTACAAACCTTAGGTTCCCAAATTCTGCAAACTGAAACACATCCATCTGCCAGATTTCATTTTTTATTTACTTTTGTTGGTGCTCTTAGAGTTACTTCTAGTGTGTAATGGAGTTTGATTGTACAAAAAACAAATAGGGGGCTGGAGGGACGGCTCAGTGGTTAGAGCGCCGACCGCTCTTCCAGAGTTCCTGAGTTCAAATCCCAGCAACCATATGGTGGCTCACAACCATCTGTGATGGGCTCCGATGCCCTCTTCTGGTGTGTCTGAAGACAGCAGCAGTGTACCCACATACATATAAATAAATAAATACACAAATAAAAAAAACAAATAGGACATTTCTTTATAAATTCCTTGACTGGTTGCTAGGTCATGGAATTTTTTTATTTAAACCTTAACTTTTAGCGTAGTGGTTTTCAGGAACATCTGAGGCTCCTAATACATTCCTTATGAATAATTGGTCAGTTCCTTCATTCCCTGTGCTAATGGCCCTGACAATACTGTGAGAGACTAAATGTGGGTGATAAGTCATGGAGAGTCGCTATTTCTGATTGCCTGGTGCAGTGGCAAAATAACATGAATTCTGAATTATCCAGGGTAAATTCAGCAGTTGCTGTGTGCAGAACAACTCTTTCTGCATATTGAGACTCTGTCACTATATTGAGATTCTGGAAAATGTGATAGTACCATAAAGATTGCATACAACTCTGACTTTTGAACTGAAGCCCATGAGCTTTTAATTACAAATTCTTTTGTTTTTACTGACTTATAAGCAGCCATTACCAGCTTTTTCATTCAAATAGGAACGTAGGGTCTTCAATACATGGGACAATCCAATTAGTTCATTTTGTAAAGTGAAGTGGCTTTCTTTTAGGATCTGTGTTAATTGCTCCCAAATAGTTGTTACAAACTCTTTGCCAGTCCTCATCGATTACCCTTAATGACGTAATCTCACGTTAGTATATGGCTCTATAATTTTTCATGGGTCTATTCCTACAATTGACACAATCATACTTTTATAATTAAATCAGAAACTTTTTGATATAAGGCTTTTAGTTTTTTACTTTCAGTGTGTGCTAAGAAGCTTCATTCTAAAATGCTACTTCCCTTTGTCTAAAGAGCCCCGTGGGAGAACGGGTTAAAGACAAAAGAACAGGGGTGGGGGCGGGGGACCTCAGCCCCACAAACTGTGGCAAGTTGCAGGTGGCAGCTCAGCTCAAGGCATGGCCGCTGGGGGAGCCGCCCCTTGACACCTGCCGCCTCCTCCTTATTCGAGCACTGTCTGGGCTCAAAGTTTGCTGCCTCTGGTGAGCCGCACCCTTTGTCTGGGTGTTGAACTGAGGCGGCTGTAGGGTGGGGACGGCCATCATTGCCCTGGCGGACAGAGTGGGCGACAACAGAAAGTGTGCCTGCTCCGGGCAGGCGCTTGGACAGGTGCGGTGATGTGGAGCTGCCAGGTCCGGGCCTCCGCCTCATCGCCGCTGCCCTGCTGGTGCCCGCCGGGAGGTCGGCCAAGTGGAACCGCACTGCGCACCTGCCTGCAGCCGCCCTCAATGCCCGAAGTGTCTGTTCACCATCTACTCACATGGCGACCTCCTCCCAACATGGCCAGCTGCTGAGTGACTGTGGGCCTCCATTGCTAGACTACACCTAGGGAACTGGAAATAGCCCGGGGCCTCAGAGTAAATGTGCAGAGCTGCTGGCCATCATTGCAGAGTCCTGGAAAGAGATCAGATCCAGGTCTGCAGGGAGCAAGAGCGCCATGGAGAGGCTAAAAGGAGGCATCATTCATGCCCAAGCCTGGTTCTGGAGTGCTTGGCTGAAATGGAACCTAAGGTCAGGTCCTAGCACCTGGCCACTCTGAAGGTCCATCTCGCTACCCTGTGGACAGGAGAGGCTTTGTCCAAAATGGCAGTATTTTTCCAAGACAGTCATTAAGCTCTGAACCCATACTCAGAAAATTGGAAGACATTTCGCAGTAACTGATGGTGTGCATTTTAAGTAGTTAGGAAGGACCCAGCTCTTTTTTCAAGCATTTGAAAGATGTCTGTGAAGCCACTTCACAGCAAGCTATTGTTTGTCCCCAAATACCAGTGTCCCCTTTAACCTTCCTATGGACACATTTTCCACTTGCATCACTCCAGTTGACTCCTTTCCATGAGTTCACCTGCCTCTGAGGAGTTGAGTGCAAACCACCACGCCTTTGCTCAGTAGCTGGCCGGCCTGTGTACAGTGTAGACCCTGCTTCCTGGAGCTTCTCTGCTTAAGCCTTGGCATGACTGAGTGCTTTGAAGTCCATCTTTAAAATGCACAGGTGATAAAGACAGAAGAAAGAGCCATCTACCCAACCTACCAAGCACCCGGTAGATCTCAGTTCCGTGGTTACTATGAGGCAAACACAACATCTTGAGGAAAACGACTGAAACGTTGTATCTTTGTATTTATTACTTGGTATAACAAAGCTTAGTTTCATTAAAAAAAAAAACACACAAGACAAAAGAACCAAATACAGTTCACTTTGAGGACTATGCTACCCACATGTACGTCTGTAGTCTCTTTTCTTTTTTCTTTTCTTTTCTTTTCCTTCTTTCTTTCTTTCTTTTCCTTTTCTCTTCTTTTTAAAAAAGATTTATTTGTTTATATATGTGAGCATACTACCATGATCTTCAGACACACCGTAAGGACAACAGATACCATCACAGATGGTTGTGAGCCACCACCTGGTTGCTGGGGATTGAACTCAGGACCTCTGGAAGATCAAGTGGTGGTGCTCTTAACCACTGCCATCTCTCCAGCCTCTGTATCCTCTGTTCTACTAAGGTTAACTCTTTCTCTTCTAATCTGTTAGCTGCCTTGGCCTGTCAATGTCTGAATCTCCTTCTAACATCTGAAACAAATCACTTGATCTTTGTGCAGCTAATCCAATGGTGGGCCAGAGCCGATTGACATCTCCCATTAATTTCTGAAAATTGAGACTTCACAACTGACTCTTTCCAATTGGTACCATCTGAGGTTGAATGATTTGTTGACTTATGTTAAAATGTAGATAATGAATACAATCTCTTCTCTCTTCTCTCTTCTCTCTTCTCTCTCTCTCTCCCTCCCTCTCTCTCTCTCTCTCTCTCTCTCTCTCTCTCTCTCAGCAATCTGGAAACCTCAACAAGGCAAAATTCTTTTGGTTTTAGTAAACATTTTTTCCCTAAGTTATCTGCATCAGAATCAGCCATCAAAATATCACCCATGCAATGGTAATCAATAAATCGAAGAAATTGCCTACAAATTATTTCTGGTGGCTGTCGCTTTAAAGCCAGACACAGTGTTGGATGTTTAGCATTCCCTGTGAAGAATTTCCCAGGGATATCATTGGACAGGTTGAGCATTATTATATTATGTAGAATGAAGGCAATATTTCCTCAGTTGAGGTTTTCTGCCTGATTCTTAGTTCCTAGCTGCCCTGAGGCAAACAGTTCCTACTTTTGCTGTAGGGCCTCAAACAACAACCCCCAACCCCCATTATGTTTCCTGTTGGCAAGGAGTTGCCTTGGAGTCTCTCCTGGACTAGACTCATTGGTCCAGTGGCAACCCTTACTACCTTGTCTGCACACCCCTGGAAGCCTAGGCCTTCTTTTGTTGTGGTTGCCTGGAAGTTTGATGCTAATTCCACTGCCCCAAGGACAGCTGCCTAGTCAGGTACTCAGGAATCAGGTGACTTCACCAGAACCTTCTCCCCATTGAATTTGTAAGGTACAGGTGAGGGGCAGGCACAGGATAGAAGGAGGCCTGTCATTGGAGGAGAGGGAAGGATGGGCGGGAGAGAAGTTTGAAGGAAGAGGAGGAGACTGGAACAGAGAGGAAGAGACAGGGGGAGGAGAGGAGAGAGAGAGGTGGTGGTAGGAGAACGGAGGCTGAGTTAAAGATCTCGCTCTGTGTACTTACAGGTTGTCATCAATGTTCCTAAGGGATGGACGGTATGGGCTTGTATGTTTAAGTGAGCAATTATACCTTATCAGTTGGATCTAAGATTATTGTGTTGTGTGTTCTTTTATGGGAGGGTTTGAGTGTAGGAAAGTGTGCGGCAGCAGGAGACACTGGGCCGCCATGGCGAATTTGGGATGTGTTTCCGCCCAGATATCCAGCAGACATCTTGGGGCACCGCGGTGCTGGACCAAGCAGGGTAAAAGACACCGATACTTTTTTTATTTTTTGTATTTTCACAACATTCTTTCTAGTTTACATTTAGAAAATGCATTGCCCTTGGAGATGCCTTGTTCACAATTATGTGTCAAATGACCATGTTTCCCACAGGTAAAGCATAGGACATTTTGAGATCTGAGACCTTGACCAGCTTGGTCAAAGGAATTCAGGCATCTTTTAGATACTGAAAGAGCGTACCCCAAAACGGGGAGCCGCGTCTCTCGCTCCGATCGCAGGGTGGGGTGCCCCCAGGAATCACGAGGAGCCATTCTTGATGAAACAGCAAGAGGTAGCTTTATTAACGAGATCCCAGGTCTTAGCGGGATCCCGGGTCGACACGTATCTCACACAGGAGACAGAGGAATCGACCCCGAGCCTCCAGACTCGGGGGTTTATATAGGGGAGGTTAGGGGCATTCGCGAGGTTACACATGATTGGTCAATTCAAATGGTGCACAGTTACTTTCGGCGCGAAATTACATCAGCAAGGAGTACGTGCTCTCCAGCAGCTCGGCAGGCAGGTAGGGTGACTCATCTCACTCAGGGGGGTGAAGGAAGGGGAGGGGGTAGCTACGGATGGTCAGTGTCCTTGGGGCTGATAGCTGGTTTGGCAAGTCCTATCTCTGGCTCTCCCTCAGGCACGTCCCGCCCTGCACATCTGGACTCTGACAATGAGCAACCTTTATGAAACTCTAGTTCTACATTCCCCAATTCTTTTTTTTTTTTTGTTAATAGTTCTAATCCTAGAACTTCATGGAGAACTCAGCTTCATCTAGCATAACAGCTTGGTATTGTAGTCTTAACATGAGGATTCTAACCTGGACACTATCCAAGCCTATCCACCAAGGTCATGACTAGCTTTTAGAACTTCTAAGCTTATATGGACTGTGATCCCTGAGGCACAGTCCCAAGAAGTGTTAAGAGTACTAACATATGCAATGTTACATCATTTGTAATGGAAATCAAGCCTATCCCACACCTATCTTGATAGAACCCAGGACAAACATGACTGAGTTTCCCTCTAGGTCCCAGCTCTCAGCCCCAACAGCTAGTACACGGCTGGTGAGGGCTGAGAATTGACAGCTGTCAGGGTGGTCAGCAGCACCAGGTACGGTCCTTTCCAGCGAGGCTCGAGTGTCTGGACTCAGTGTAGCTGCAACCTGGAACTGATGGGATGTCTCAGGGGTCTCCGGGGCATAGGCTGCTGTCAGCTGTGAGCAGATTTCTTTCTGTATCACCTGTAGGTCTTTTAGCCTGGCACACAAATCATTATTACTATGGCACTATGACATGTTGGTTCAGTAACATCATCTAATACAGTCAGGGGGGCTGAGGCCCCATATAAGATCTCAAAGGGGGTAAGGCTGAATCTGGAAGGGGTATTTCTTGCTCTGAAGAGAGCAAGAGGGAAGGAGTGTCACCCAGTCTGTGCCAGTCTCCATGGTTAATTTAATTTGGTCAGGGTCTCTTTTAAAATTTTATTTATTTATTCTACCTGTCCTGAACTTTGAGGTCTGTAAATACAATGTAATTTCCAATTGACCTCTAAATACTTGGCCACACCCTGGCTTACCTTGGCAACGAAAGTAGGGCCTTTGTCTGGCCAGATTACCTTGGGCATTCCAAATCCGGGGAAGATTTCTTCCAGTATCTTCTTGATGATTGCAGAGGCCGTCTCTCATTTGGTGAGGAAAGCTTCTATCTATTCCTGAAAAAGTATCTACAAGCACTAGGAGATACTTGTGATTATATTTTTCTGGTTTTATCTCAGTGAAGTTCACTTCGACTTTTCACTAAACTCTCTAGGTCTCTTTGCCCTGTTTGCTTGCTAAGCATTCACTTATTGACATACCTTATACTTTCTACTGTCTCTCTGGCTAAAATCTTAAAGTCTGTTACATATACCTTAACTACTTGGACAAACTTTTTATCTCCTAAATGAGTCCATTTCTGTATTTGGCAAAGTGAGTCTTTTCTTTGTTCTCTGGGGGAGTATAGCTTTCCCCTCAAGCGTGCCATTGTCCTTTATCTTTTAAGCAATTTGGGCCTTTTCTAAGTGAGGCCATCCCTTAGTCCGATCCCAGTTCCCAGTGGCTGTCTCTTGCAGGCCTGCAACCAGGATGGGCTCCTGCATAACCATTTTTCGAGCCACTTTATCTGCTTCGTTATTGCCCCATGTCACTGAATCTCTTCCCTCCTGATATCCTGAGCAATGAATAGTACTCACAGTTGTTGGCTTCACTAGGGCATCCAAGAGATGGTAAAGGCATCTGCAGTGCTGATGTACTGGGGGGGGTAGAGGTTCAGCCATCCCAGATAACATTGTGTTGTCCACCATGGCAGCACCCACTTGTCTCTGACCTTCATTCATGAAGAGAACTGTTCCCGTCTGTGGACAAGGTCCTCGGCTTTCAGCAGGGGTCAATCAACCAGTCGCAGAGGTCTTTCCTCCATCCATGGGCTTCTGCCAGTGCTTGACACTCATGTTGCAGTGGCTCCAGGTCCGGATTGGGCAGCAAGGTGACCAGATTATCCCCAACCGGTAGAGAATCTAGTCCATGGCAGCTGACCAGTGGTCCCATCTTTTGGGACACTCTATTCAAAGGCAAAACATCAGCCACTCTATCACAGTTTAAGTCCTGGATTGGGTGATAATTGTTAATGCCCGGCTGGCAGGAGTGATGTGTTCCAGGCAGATCAGGACTAAGTCACACATCCCCCAGCATCAGGTACTGGTGCACTGAGACAGGTCTTAAGCTCCACATACACAGTCTGTAGATATGCATACACATGGCCTCACCCAGCTATTTCAGCCCACGAAAGCCATTTTGGAGAGCAATTTTCTCATGAGCAAGGGATAGGGGCAGTCAGGGATGACCATGAATTAGTGGGTGGGTTACCCGGCCCACGCCAAGGTCCACTGTTCTTCGGGCAGTCCATAAGTATTGTTCGTTGCCAGTAGCCCCTTGCACTCAAGGTCTTTGGATATTGGCCCACTGGAGGGGGGCATAGGAGCACAGAGCATTGGGTCCCTGCATCCACACTTCCCTTCTATCTCTGTACATAGCCAGCACTCTAGGACCAAGAAGCTCTCCAGTGGCCCCTCTTGTTCTTTCTTGGGCAGTCCCTGACCCAGTGTCCTTTTTTCTTTGCATTAGGCACACTGATCTTTAGCCAGGAATTCTCTTCTGTTGCCAGGTACTATCTTCCTAGGTTCCCTAACTACTGTGGCCAGTATATGTTCCTCTCTCGCCTTTTATCTCTTTAGCTCTCTAATTTCCTCTTCTTTTTGTCTCTTTTCTTCCCTAGCTTCCTGCACTCTTTACCTCTTTCTTTCTTTCTTTCTTTCTTTTTTTTTTCAGTCTCTCTGCATCTTCTTCTACAGCTATTAGGTGCTGTCCACTTTTCTGCACAGACCCTGAACCATGCATCAACTTATTTTCTCTGCAACTTACAATAACTCTCTCAGTGACTTAGCTTAACCCTTCAAGTTTCTGTAACTTTCTCTTCATATCTTTTCTTTATCTTAGCCAGATTGGTGGGGCATTTTCCAGCCCCTAGGAGACCCACCCTTGGAGCCTGGGGGCAGACCTGGAGCACTCCCTACCTTCAGGGGTATGAAGAGAGCAGGCAGAAGTGAGGGCCTTCTATGCGTGTTGGAACCCTTTTTTTTCTGGCCTCTAGTAGGATTCCGTCTTTCCTCGGTGGTAAAGAAGACCTGTAACAGTTACTAACAAGCATATCAAATGGGATGGTGAGAAAACAAGAGAATCTTGAGAATAGAGTCTACCGAAGAGGGCAAACAGCATTTAGTCACACAGCTAAACCAGGAGGCCTTTCTTGGAACAAAAAGGCCATGGTCAGTGTCAGCTCCATGGCTTTGCCTCTCAAGAGAACCAGCCTCCAAATGACACTAGGCTTCTAGTAACAACTAATAACAAAAGGATGGAGAGATGGTTAGAACCTGGGTGCTAGATGCCAGGGGGCTGATAAAAGAATTGTAACCAGTTCACCTGGGGCTATCAGGACCTCAGTAGTAGCCCTTTACCAAACTGTCTCACTGGGTTTAAAGGGGCCAAGGAAAAGAAAACATTAATCCTGACCTTGGCCACCGCCAAGTAATTTAGTGCTGGAGACTGACTCCTCCCTTGGAATAAAGACAGCAGATAAGGCAGGCTTCCTTAAAGAACTTCTCTAAATGAGTGCTCTCCTACTGTGAGCAAATGTCAGAAATTCCTTTCCTATTCTTGTTTTCCTTATAGCCCCACCTAGCTCTCAGCCTTTTTAGATTATTCTTCCTGTAGCATTTCTAACACAGCCTGTCCCTTTTTTATAGCCTATTAACAGCATTTCTGATCTTTTAGGCAGCTACGCACTAAGTGTCATACGGGCTGAAACTCCGCCTTTAAGATTCTTTGCTCCCAAGCAATATTTACTCACTTCTCTAGCTTATCTCAGCTGGCTGCGAGCACAAGCACAGATAAAACACTGTTTTAAAAATTAACTTTGGCTATCAACCAACACACCGCCACTAGAGCGGGGTCCACAAAATTAAGTTCCTTACTCACTAAGCATTAAGGGGACCAAGTAAAACTCTTCAACGAACAAAGCAAACAGTTTCATGATTTCAAACACAGTCGTCGGTTCAAGATTTTAAACAGGGTCGTCAGTCCAAATTCAAACACGAATAAAAAGTCAAAAAAACACTGGACAATACCACAGAAAACAATCCAGACAAACAAGACCAAGACAAAGCATCCTATAACCAATTTCCACAGATGCCTGGTACCTTCAGTACCTGGCCCAAACTGCAGCTTAACCTTAGCTGCTTCTGGGATACCAAACACAGGAATAGAATACAGACAACAGACACTAACACATCTAAGCACACTTGTCCGTGCCTATACTCAAATAGGCTGCCGAACTCGACCTCCGAAGTCAAGTCACAGTCAGATCTTTTTGACTGTCCGTTGCCGGGTCCTCCCGACAAAATTCGGCTCGTGGAACGTCTCTCACTCGTCCCAGAGCCAGGACCCGACAAAGGCTGGCTCTCGGAACGTCTCTCACGCGTCCCAGAGCCTGCGCGATTGGGGCGTCCCCCGGTGCGCTTTCTAAAAAGGAAAAAAAGAAAGAAAAAGACTATTCGGAGTAGGAAACCCTTCTACTCACAGGCGCCTGTCCAGAGCGGGAAACCCTTCCGCTCAAGTACACTCAAATACGGGGCAGGAAACCCATCTGCCCAAGTGTACTGTCTGTCCGGGGCGGGAAACCCTTCTGCCCGAGTGCACTCAAATACGGGGCAGGAAACCCATCTGCCCAGATGTACTCGAAAACGGGGTGCACTCAAATTCGGGGTGGGAAGCCCTTCCACCCGAGCACACCCAACTTAAACCTTAGACCATGGCACAATACACAGTACGAGAAGCACAACATACACGCACACACATACATACACATACACGGCGGCCGCTTTCCAGCACTCACACTGAAAAGCTCTCAGGGAGAACTTTCCCTCGGGATGGAGACCCTCCAACTCCAAAGACCAGACCGAGACACCACAGGATGCAATCAGCAAGAGGATTTGGTTTATTGTCGGGATACACAGGCACAGGCACCTGCGGGCGCTTCAGTCACTCGGGGGACTGGCGCACCCCACGGAACAAAGGATGGGCTTTTATAGGATTTTGGGGAGCAGAAGCAAGCATACAGAAGCAGATGCATGGTTACAGGGATATAATTGGTGGATTCTAATGTGGCAAGGGTTTAGCCCGGGGGCAAGTTTCCTAGCTACCTTCCTGAAACATAACGGCTGACTCGGCCCCCCAATGGTTCAGCCCGGGGGCAAGTTTCTTAGCTACCTTCTTGGAACATAACGACTGACTCGGCCCCCCACCAGGGTGTGGGACCTCTCCCGGGGCTTTTTTTCATTGTCAGGTGCTCAACCGAAGTCGTCCTGTTGCCAGGCCTTCAACCAAACACATCCTGCTTGGCAGCTGCTGTGTACTCAGTGTTCTAACCTTTCCCTGAACCAGTCATCTTAAGTACAGCCTTGTAAAATGGCGTTACTGCTGCTAAGCTGGGGTCTTTCAACACTAACGTACCTCCAAGTGGCATTCGGGGTTCCAGGGGTCACGCTCCGATCCCGGACGAGCCCCCAAATGAAAGAGCGTACCCCAAAACGGGGAGCCGCGTCTCTCGCTCCGATCGCAGGGTGGGGTGCCCCCAGGAATCACGAGGAGCCATTCTTGATGAAACAGCAAGAGGTAGCTTTATTAACGAGATCCCAGGTCTTAGCGGGATCCCGGGTCGACACGTATCTCACACAGGAGACAGAGGAATCGACCCCGAGCCTCCAGACTCGGGGGTTTATATAGGGGAGGTTAGGGGCATTCGCGAGGTTACACATGATTGGTCAATTCAAATGGTGCACAGTTACTTTCGGCGCGAAATTACATCAGCAAGGAGTACGTGCTCTCCAGCAGCTCGGCAGGCAGGTAGGGTGACTCATCTCACTCAGGGGGGTGAAGGAAGGGGAGGGGGTAGCTACGGATGGTCAGTGTCCTTGGGGCTGATAGCTGGTTTGGCAAGTCCTATCTCTGGCTCTCCCTCAGGCACGTCCCGCCCTGCACATCTGGACTCTGACAATGAGCAACCTTTATGAAACTCTAGTTCTACAATACCAGTGGCGTTACACTGTCTTAAGCTGTCCCACTTCTATTAAAAGCACTGGAGTTGAGATATGGCTCCTCCTCCTCCAGACCCAAGCATCTTAATTGAAAGGTTTCCTCCAAAATCTGTCCCATATCAGGTGAGCCACTTGCCTGTGTGACAGGGAATGGAGACCAATGGAGAAGGGACAGACGACTCACACTAGGGACCATGGCTGCTCCTCTCTACCCTCTATGCTTTGATGGAATTCTCTAAATGTGTTGAGGTGTAGGATTAAAACCCGGTAAAGTCTCTAAGAAAGAAGTTACATAGGGGTAGAAAGTTAAATTCTATGCATGGAAGTCTTTTTTTTTTTTTAAGATTTATTTATTATGTATACAGCGTTGCACATGCATGTACACGTGCAGGCCAGAAGAGGGCACCAGATTTCATTATAGATGGTTGTGAGCCACCATGTGGTTGCTGGGAATTGAACTCAGGACCTCTGGAAGAGCAGTCAGTGCTCATAACCACTGAGCCATCTCTCCAGCCGGCATGGAAGTCTTTAAACCTGAGGCTTGTTGCCATCTCAGCCGCTGTCCCCTCATCAAAATGAAGGCCTCTTTGCTGACAGCCATCTTTGCTAGGGTTTGAAAGGATAGCCTTTGCCATGTGACCTCACTCCCATCTTGATTAAAAAATGGCCTCAAGACATCAGCCAATCAAGGAACTAACAGCTCCTCCTGGCTGTGAGGCTGGAGCAGACAATCCTTCCACTGTCAATCACACTGAAGAAGAGCCCAGAGTCTCTTCTCTTCTCTTCCGTATCTGCTGTCTCTCTGTCCTCAGCAGCAGCTGCCCATGCAGGTGGGTGTGAGACAGTCCCAGACCAGGGACCTAATGGAATCACAATGCCTCAGGGGGCGTCCTAGCAATGAATCAGTTTACAACTTTCCTCCTGGCCATCTTCACAAAGTTCCTCTTGAGGCTAAAAATTATGGAACATTCCGAAGGTCATCAGGATAACTATGGAAATCCATCACAGGTCCTGGGCTGCCTTACAAAGGCCCTGACACAATACACTCACCTGGATCCTGAGACCCCAGGTGGAAACACCTCCTCATGAGCTACTTTTCCCAGAGTTCCCTGAGCCACGGGAACATCAACCCCTGATCACCCTTCAGCCAATATCCTTGGTCCATCCATGGACTACTGAGCGGATGGAGACTCCAATGGCCTGACCACTGCCATAGAGGCTTGGATAATTGTCACGGTATTAGGACATTCACTCACGTTCCTTCGGGACACTGGAGTCACTTTCTCAGTCCTGAAAAATTGTGGGGACCCACCTCTCCTTTCCATCCCTCTCTTGTCAGCATAGGGGGGGCAGCCTTACCAGGCTTGCCTGTCTCTACCACTTAGCTGTACATTTAGGGGTAACCCCCTTACCATGGCCTCTTTGGTCATGGGCCCGTTCTGACTGTCCACAGAATGGGTCACCCACCTACTTGGTTACTGAACGTCTCCCAAGCTGACATCACCTTTTGATGACCATGTACATAGGACACAAGTGTCTTCACACCCTTTACTCACGTGGACAGATCTATCCCCTGCTTCTTCCCCAGATGACTCCAATCCTGCTCTTTCCAAGGCCCTGTCAATCCCACCAATCCATTGTCCACAGCCCATGAATTAGAGAACAATCTCACATCTGACCATTTCTCCATCCAGATGAAAGGCATTACCATGTGCATGGCCTGAACGTCCACACACTGTGAAGATTCCCACCAGAAGTGTCCTTCAGGGATCTCCAGGCAAAGGGTGGTAATGCTGCAGCTGTTCACATCTGGTGGGGCCTGCATAGCATGCACAGCCATCAGCAAGACAGGCCCTCGTCTCTTCTTCCTCAGTCTTCCAAGAAGAAGGCACAGCTCATGAGGCTGCAGGTGCATGCTTGGCTGCAGATGACATTGTAACAGGACTAGAGACCGGAGGCCGTTGGGCAAAGTCTTCATGTAACTTCTTGTGTCTGTAGGACCTGTCCAGTCCTGATTACGTTCATTCCACTTCTATTCGATAACAGCTCAGGGCTGTGTGTCCTATTTTATGACTTGGTGGGTCAGATAACATCCAGTCCATTCTAGGCAGCCCAGGTCACATGGTAACTTGGTGGCCCATTGTCAAATGTTCAGGTTGCACCAAGGCCAGGAGCTGTCTCTCACAGGGGGAATAGTTGTCTGCAGATGATGGTGGAGCCTTGCTCCAAAATCCCAAAGTTCTCTTCTGTGATTCACTCACAGAGGCCTGCCAAATCCTCAAAACAACATCCTTCTCTGTCACTGACATCTCAAGTACCATTAAGTGTGCTGGAGGATATTGTACAAGATGTTGGAGCAGCCTGAACGGCAGCCGGGACCTGTTGAAGAGTCTTCACCTGTCCCAGGACCCACAGGAAGTTAGCAGCTCTCTGATTCAGAAGGCTTATGGGCCAGAGTAACAGATCCAAGTGAGGGATGTGCTGTCTGCAGAATCGAAAGACACAAACTAAGCCCTGTGCTCCTTTCTTGGTGGTGGGAGGGGCCAGGTCAGGAGCCTTCCCTTCTTGGATGGAATGTCTGTGCCTGCCCCATCCACTGGATTCCTGAATTCCCTGAATTAGAAGGATCTCAAATGTTTCATAGGATTTATTTCCCACCCTCTGAAGCATACACATGTGACCAGAATCCAAGGTTTTTTCAAACGTATCTCCTTTCGACTCTCCTATCTGTCCAGTGCCCAGCAAGAGGTTTTGATAGTGAAGAATGACACTTGACCATTGATGGTGGCACTGATTCCTGAAATTCCTACAAGGGTGTGATGCTGTCTTTGATTCACTATTTTCCTTGTCAGAGGGAACTCTAAAGGCTTCCATTTAGTCTTTCCAACCATGATAGAACTCAGCCCACAGGTCAGGGAAGCAATGTGAGAATTCTAACAACCTCTAAGTACATCTATCCCAATTCTACATTCTGGGACTGGAATGATGCCTGTCTTATTCAGGGTTCCTATTCCTGCACAAACACCATGACCAAGAAGTAAGTTGGGGAGGTTAGGGTCTTTTCAGCTTCCTTTAGTGCTGTTCATCACCAAAGGAAGTCAGGACTGGAACTCAAGCCTGTCAGGAAGCAAGAGCTTATGCAGAGGCCATGGAGAAATGTTTCTTTCTTCTTTTTTTAGTTTTTTTTTTTTAAAGATATATTTCATGTGAGTACACTGTTGCTGCCTGTAGACACCAGAAGAGGGCATCGGATCTCATGACAGATGGTTGTGAGCCACCATGTGGTTGCTGGGAATTGAACGCAGGACCTCTGGAAGAGCAATCAGTGCTCTTAACTGCTGAGCCGTCTCTCCAGCCCTGGAGAGATGTTTCTTACTGGCTTGCTCCTCATGGTTTGCTCAGCTTGCTTTCTTATAGAACCCAGGACCACCAGCCCAGGGATGGCACCACCCACAAGGGCTGGGTCCTCCCCCCCTGACCACTAGTTGAGAAAAATGCCTTGCAGCTGGGGCCCATGAAGTCATTTCCACAACTATGACTCCTTTTCTGTTATAACTCCAGCTTATGTCAAGTTGACACACAAGACTAGCCAGAACACAGCCACTGCATGAATTTAGGAAGCCACTGGACATAGTGTGATTCAGATTTCAGCCAAAACCTCATTAATCCCTGGCCCTCCAAAACACTCTACTCTAACTGAAGAACCATAATGTTTCCTGGGAGCTCCTGGAGTCAGCATTAATTTGGGCCAATATGCAATAGAGCCTGGCAAGTCTGATTATTTCTTTCCCCAGTGTATGGTTACCCTGGTGAAAACCTGTAGGTCCCACTAGGAAAGCACTGGAGAAAGGCTAGCAGTATACATTTTAGACATTCTATAAGGTACTTACTCAGGGTCACCTGGCCACTCGTTCATTCAAGGGTTCTGCATCTGCAAACTGGCTCAAGGTAGAAACTGATTCCTGGGCGGAGATGCTCTTTTGCCACTAGAATGTAGCCTTTCTCTCATTTGTTGGCAATTATTCCACTTATGTGATCAAACACAAATATCATAGGCTTCTGAGGTGATTTGATTAAGAATATTTCCTGAGCCTTGGTTGTGCATACCCAGAAGCAGGCAGATCTGTGAGTTCGAGACCAGCCAAGTGTATACAGAGTGATTCCCAGGGCAGCCAGGGCTACAGGGAGAGCCATGTAGCTGGTCTTCATTACTTTGTTGGTTCTTTTTTCCCCACCCTTTGTCCTCCTGGTTTCACCCCCTATGACTAGAGAGGAAAGGAGGAGACCTGTCAATCTAAATTCTTTTCAACAATTTCTTCCATCTTCCAACCCTGGTCCTTCTAATGTTTCTCCCAAAAGCAGTTCCTCCCTCAATTCCCCAACACGGCACTTAATCAATCCCTTCTTCCAGTTTTCCCAATGACAGCAGCTCCAGACTGTGACAACTGTTCTAGCCTCTCTGCTCAGTCAGCTCCTCCTGGCTCTACTGTCTCCCTGTAGCTTCTGCACCAACTGCTTCTCCTCTCACTCTGCTCCCCCAATCCTCTTTCTCACCCTCAGCTGCCCTTCTAATGAACTATCTTGAAATCCAAGAGGCAACAACACTTAAGGTCATGGTGTCAAGCAGTTCTAACAGCTAAGAATTCTAAAGGTCCAGTTGACCAGCAACTGGGAACTTTTTACAGGGCCAGGTGTGCAAGATAAAGCACACTATAGAAACACAGTCTCAAAAAAAATAAGTAAAATGTATCCAATATTCACTCCCATAAGTTCCTAGATTTGAGTTCATGGTCATCAGGGAGTGGAAGTGCTTGAAGGCAATTAGGGGATGTGGCCTTGGCAGAGGAAACTTGTCACTTGGATGGGAATTGTGGCTCCAAAAGTCCAAGACAGTTGGAGAACCTCTCTCTCTTCCTGCTGGCTGTGGACCCAGGTGTGGAGGATCTCAGTACAACTATGTGAGGCTGACCAATCCACGCTCGTCCTTAACTAAGAACAGCAAGGCGGAGCAAAACAAACCCAATGCTCAGGGCTCGTCCCCGACTGTCTGTGGGGTCACATTTATACTCCTTCATCACAGGTCCTTTCATGTGTCTGCTACAGCAAAACATCCTTTCACCTGTGTCTGCTGCAGGAAAACCTTCTTTCCGATGTCTGTTTAGCAGAACATTCTTCATGCGTGTGCTTTAGTGAGAGATGCTTTCACCTGTGTCTTCCTCAGGCAAACACTCTTTCACGTGTGCGCTCCCCCAAACTCTCCTGTGATCTGACTGACTTTCCTAATAAACTAGAAGTCTCCACGTCAGGACTGTAAAGGAATGACAGGGTAAAGGGGTGGACGGTTGACTCTGCGTTTAGACTCAGGAGCATCAACTAATGGTCTCAAATGCTTTACAATGGTCTGGATTTTTGTGTACTGAGAGAAGTTTTAGCATATATCTTGCTACAACATACCATGTCCATGTCTCAGCTCTTGTCTAAGGTACGTACATATGAGACTCACTGTAAACATATTGTAAAGTTCCAGTGCTTGTCTCTATGACAAACAGTTCAGAAAACTAAAAACTGCAAGTGGGTAGCCAGTCTAAAGACATGTTAGAACAAGTTTTGTTAATTACAGAAATAAGTTTTCTTTAGCCTCTTGTAGATGTTTCCAAAGTCAAACATCACGTAGATGGCTGGAAACAACTAACATTTGCCTATTCTGATACACTGTACATAGATAGGGGGTCTTTGAATCTCAGACATCTACAGGATATGGGGTTCAGAATGTTTTATGAACACAAGGCTTTCCGTAACAGTGAGGCACGAATGCGCCTGGCTGCACCACATTCTAGTTCAGAGAGGATGGAGGGCATCGAGGAACCTCCATATGGAGTTTGCTTCAAATGTGGCAAAGCTGGGCACCAGCCAAAACCTGCCCAAGCTTCAGCTGCAGACTGCATGCTGTCCTAACAGGGACAAGCAGAACACAGAGGAAGATGACTGTGAGCTTTGCCAAGACAAGTCGGGGAGTCCTTCAATATTCCTGCTCCACAAAGATGTCCACCATACACTGGGCCAGCAGCCTGAAGCTGGACGCCTCAGCACTGCAGGAGAATCTTGGGTGACTGTCCAGGCAGCCAGCAATCTCTGCCATTTCTGCAGCTTTTGAAGCTGCTTGCTCTGCACTTCCCGTTTTCTCAGGGAACATTTATATTTCTCAGGTCACTGATGGGGAGGAAGACTGGATAGCTACAGTCTCACAATAACCTTAAGTTGTTTTATATTTAAGAAAATGATTTATGTCTAGGAAGATATTTTCCGGTGGAAAACTTCAAGTTAAAATGGAAAGGGAATTAGGCAAAGAACTTTGGATGCAGGACAGATAGGACTTCGGATTCACAGGATACATAATAGTTTCTCAATGGTTGGTAGATACACATGAACCAGACATGAGTGTAATTCTTATATTTTTAATTTAATAATTAATTTAAATTCTTAATTATAAAATTAATTAATCTTAATCAATTAAATAAAGAAATAATAATTCTGAATGGAGAATTAATAATTGTTAACTATTTATAATTATGTTTTTATCCTTGTTCTCACTGTATATAGTTGATGATGTCAGAGAAAGATTTGCCTTTTATAGGACTAACGGGAACAATGTTGAGATAATGTCGTTGTGCCCTGTGTGAGGAAGCCTCTCCCTCCTACCGTGCCTACCTAAAACACCTTCTGAAGGATGAGATACAAAGCCTATGTCCTATAGCCAAGGGGAACAGAAGGCAGGATTCTGGTCAGAGTGAGGAACTCTGGGAAGAGAGAAGCATGGGGGATTCTCCACCCAGACTCAGAGGAGTCGGGATGTGTGAATCTGAGGAGAGGTGAGCAGCCACATGGCAGAACTTAGGATGGTGTAAATGGGATAACTGAGTTAGGAGAAGCTGGGACAGGCCCAGCATGAAGCCTAGGCATCCATAAATAAATGTAAGTCTGCTGTCATTATGCAGAGCAAGGACGGGCAGGCAGGAATGCCCCACAGAAGCAGCAGGAGCTGGAGCAGGAGCAAGAGCAAGCAGACAAAGAGCAAGGGATTCCTTCCATGTCTTCACTGAGGCCTCCAGCAGAAGGTGTGGCCAGATTAGAAACGGGGAGGGACTCCACTCAAATAATCAGGATTACAGGTGTCTCTTCCTCTGTCACAGGAAAGGATCAGAAACTGACCTTCCCACTTTACCTTAAGCAAAACCGCCTCACAGATGGTGCCCTCCATTTTGGGGTTTTAGTTAACCCCGCATGTAGCTGACATCAAACAATCAACATCATAGTCCAGGTCAGAGTTCTGCAACTACTCTGGGGCTTTGCAGCTCCTCTGAGCACTCAGGGCTCTGCTTCCTGCCTCTTCTCTTACAGGGCGTTTTCTTCCCACGGCTGGAAAAGCATGTAAAGTTCTTCTGGATGTAAGTGTGATGAGAGCAGGGCAGAATGAGGCCTGAGACCCTGGAGAAGCACAGACAGCAGGGAAGCCCTGGGGCAGCTCAGCCAGCCTGGGTCCCCTTTACCCTCAGCTCCAGGGGCTCAGACTCAGTCCTCTCTGTTTCTTCCACCAGGTGGCGCCATTGGACAAGAATGGGACGCTTCTCTACCATCTTCAACAGGTGAGACCTGGAGGGTCAGCAGTGGGAGGGAAGATGGGGGAAGGGGACGCCTTTCTCTGAGGAACATTCTGGGTGTTTGGATGTTCTGGTCTCTTATAAATTAGTATCCAACCATCTGAGTGGAATTTATCCTGTTCATGGGGAATCAAAACTGACATCTGCTCAATTACAAAGATCAGCACACAGTGTGTCTTCATCCTGGGATGAGGCCGTGTTCCTCTGTTCACAGCAGGTCCATACAATGAAAGATCTTTTGTACTTTAAATTTTGTGCTGTTTTGCAAATTGTCATTACACTACACTCTATTTCAACCATCTCAAAATTCCTAACACAGAGCTCCCTTCACTGGCTGGTGGTCCACTGTTGTCTGAACAGCACTGTGCCCTCCGCCCCTGGCCTCACACTCTCGATGTGTAGAAGAAAGACAGGCAGGATTATTAAAATCATATTTTTTATATTTATTTTCATGACCTGTCCTCTTTGTACATATAAATATGTAGGTGCACAGCCATTGATCCCTTGGAACTGAAGTCACAGATGGTGGAAGCCACCGTGTGCTGAGGGAACTCATCCTGGATCCTCTGCACCAGCAACAAGTGCTCCTGGCTGCTGAGCCATCTCCCCAGCCACCATTGGAATGTTTGCCTCAGGAACCACACAGCTGCCTCACAGCTGCTGGCTGACGCCATAGAGAAACCAGAGGCCAAGGAAGAGACAGGGTCAGTGCAGAGCTCAGGAGGGAGGGGAGCTGGGCACGGATGGGGTGAGACCTGAGGGACAGAGACACAGAGGGGCTGAGCAGGAGGAGACAGAGACAAAGGGGGAGACCTAACTCAGCAGAGTGCCCTGTGTGAGGGCATTTCCCTCAGCCTGCACTGGACACATCTCCAGAGCCCTGCTGGCCTCTTACACTTCACAGTGACTGCTGTGCTGGTTTGAATGAGAAGAGCCACACAGGCTCATGGGAATGAATCCTTCAAATCCAGCTGAGGCCATGTTCAGAGAGGATTGGGAGGTGTGGCCTTGATGGAGGATGTGTGCCACTGGTGTGTGCACTGAGGTTTTAAAAGACTTTCACTGGGCTGGAGAGATGGCTCAGTGGTTAAGGGCAACGACTGCTCCTGAGTTAAAATCCCAGCAAACACACGGTGCCTCACAACCCTCTGTATGAGATCTGATGTCCTCTTATGGTGTCTGAAGACAGGTACTTTATGAATAAATTATATATATTATATACAATATTATATATTATATACAATAATATTTTATATTACATATATTATATATATCAAAATTTTTAAAAAATCAACTTTCACTATTCCCAGTGTCTCAGTCTGTTACTTGCAAATCAAGTCGGGAGCTCTCAGCTGTTCTCCCACCACACCTCTCCTCTGCCATCATGGACTCAAATCCTCTGAAACTATATAACAGATTAAACATATTCTTTTGTAAGATACCTTGGTCATAGTGTCTTATCACAGTAATAAAAACTAACTAGAGCTAGTGTGCTGACACAGGCCTTCAATCCTGCTGTCATTGATTGAATAGGTGGCCCACATAGACTCATGTGTTTGGATGCTGGACGCACAAAGAGTGGCACTATTAGGAAGGGTGGCCTTGTAGGAGAAGGCATGGACATGTTGGAGAAAGGGTGTCACTGAGAGGAAGGGCTTTGAGGTCTCTGTGCTCATGCTCTGCCCAGTGTGGAATGAGAGCCTCTTCCTGGCTGCCTTTGGATCAAGATGTAGAAGTCTCAGCTCCTTCAGCACCATGTGTGCCTGCAGCTGCCATGCTTCCTGTTATAATGGACTAAACCCCTGAAACTGTTACCCACACCCTATTGAATGTTTCTTTTTATTAGTGTTGCCTTGGTCATGGTGTTTCTACACGACAATGAAAGGGAAAGTAAGATACCCAGCCCTCAGGATGCAAAGGCCATGTATCTCTGGGAGGTCAAGGCCAGCTTGGTCTACATAGTAAATTCCAGGAGAGCCAGAGCAGTGCAGACAGACCTTGTCTCAAAAAACAGAATAAATAAGAAGAAAAGTAACAGGGACAGATCCTTTCTGTGGGGCTGCCTATCCCTACCGCATCCTTAGGTCAGTCAGGATGGAACCTAAGAGCTTCAAGTTCCCACGGAAAACACGCACAGCACCTAATAAGAGGGGTTCACTGAAACAGGAGCTGCTGAATCCTGGAGAGGCTGCTGGGCTGCTGTGGAGACCTGCATGGGGAGGTGACTGGAGTTCACACCTGTGAACACTACACCACATTTGTTGCTCTGTGTGATGGGTGACTCTCTTCAGGAGCCCCCACCCATCTCTCCTCTTCTTTCCACTTCAGTTCTATGGCTGCGATTTGGAGACATCCACAGAATGAAGAAATGTGTAAATTTAATATTTCCCCACACTACTGATCAAGTTAAGAGAGCCAGGTCTCTGTGGGGTCCGGGAGGGGTTTGCAGGCCAGCGCCTCCTCTTAAAGGAGAAGCATCTCTCCACCGCATCCACAAGGCTTGTGTTGTGATTGTGTTCCCGGAAGTGGCTTTTCTTCTAGAAGACTCCAGGGTCTGACTTATTAAGAGAAGAAGGAAGAGGAAGGTGGAGGAGAGCAAACAGGGAGCCTGGCCTGCGGGTGTCTCCTGGTGTCCACACAGCTTCTGGGTGACACCATGACAAACAGAGCTCTGTCCCACAGCCCAAGGTTCAGGCAAAGTCTTAGTCCCCAGGCTGTGAGGTCAGAGGCGGGGCCGGGGATTCCCCATCTCCCCAGTTTCACTTCTGCTCCTAACCTGTGTCAAGTCCTTCTGCCCGGACACTGACGACGCGCTGGAAATTCTCACTCCCATTGGGTGCCGTGAGCCCTGTGAACCAATCAGCGTCGTCATGGTACAGGAGTTATAAAGTCCGTGCAGCCCACAGGACTCAGATGGTCCCAGATCTCACATGGGGGCCATGGAGCCCAGCACGCTGCTCCTGCTGCTGGCGGCGGTCCTGGCCCCGACCCAGACCCGCGCGGGTGAGTGCGGGGTCCGGAGGGAAACGGCCTCTGCGTGGAAGGGCGGGGGCGGCACCGGTGAAACCTGGTCCCCGCGTCGCACACCAGACCCCCGCCCCTTCTCCACCGGCGTCCCGAGCCCCGCGCCCTGCTCCCCGCCCGGCCCGCGCACCCGCCCGGGTTCCCGGGAGGAGGTCGGGGTCTCACGGCGCGCCGCCCCCAGGCTCACACTCGGTGCGGTATTTCCACACCGCTGTCTCCCGGCCCGGCCTCGGGGAGCCCCGGTTCATTATCGTCGGCTACGTGGACCACACGGAGTTCGTGCGCTACGACAGCGACGCGGAGAATCCGAGATACGAGCCGCGGACGAGGTGGATGGAGCGGGAGGGGCCGGAGTATTGGGAGAGGGAGACACAGAAAGCCAAGGGACACGAGCAGATTTTCCGAGTGGACCTGAGGACCCTGCGGGACTACTACAACCAGAGCGAGGGCGGTGAGTACCCCGGGTCGGAGGTCACGACCCCGCCGCCTTCGCACAAGGCCCGGGACTTCGGGGTCCCAAGTCCTAGGTTCCAAGCAGAACCGACCCGGGCCGGTTTCCCTTTAGGTTTTGAGGAGTCCGCGGGTGGGCGGGGCCTGGGCGGGGCCGGGCCTGACCGCGGGGTCCCGCAGGCTCTCACACCATCCAGTGGATGTCTGGCTGTGACATGGGGTCGAACGGGAGCCTCCTCCGCGGGTATGAGCAGTTTGCCTACGACGCCCGCGATTACATCGCCCTGAACGAAGACCTGAAGACCTGGACCGCGGCGGACACGACAGCGCAGAAGACCCGAAACAAGTGGGATCAGGCTGGTACTGCAGAGAGACACAAGGCCTACCTGGAGGGCACGTGCTTGAAGTGGCTCCGCAGATACCTGGAACTGGGGAAGGAGACGCTGCTGCGCTCAGGTGCAGGGGCCACGGGCTTCTCCTCCTCTGCCCTCCTGCTGGGTCTCAGTCCTGGGGAAGAAGGAACCCTCAGCTGGGTGATGTCCCTGTCTCAGAGGGGAGACAGTGTCCCTGGGTCTCCTGATCCCTCATCACAGTGACTGCACTGCCTCTCCCAGGGCCCAGCCTTCTCCCTGGAGAGTTCTGAGTCCCTCTCAGAAGGGAAGGAGAGAATTTCCCCACTTAACAGCAGGGGCTCCCTGCTGTCAGCCATGGCCTCTCCCAGGCCAGGTTCTCTGCCCACACCCACTCTCTGAGGATACTGACTCCTGTCCTGCTGAGTGTGTCAGCCCTTACACCTCAGGGACCAGAAGTCTCCTTGACCTCATAGGAGACATGGACTCCACTACGCTAGGCTGGTTCCCCCCAGTTTCTAGAACTTTCCATAGAACACATTCTCATAGATTTCTTCCCAGACCGTGCGGTTTGCATCTCTAATACCCCATTTCTCTCTATTCCTACAGTGGTGAATGGTCCCATGATCCCTTATGTGGTATCCTAGAGGAATATAAATTGTGGAATATCTTTTTGTTTTTCTTTTTTTTCTTCTCTTTTTTCTTATTTTTTACTTTCTTTTTACTTTCCTTTTTTTTTTTATTTTGAAGGCATTATTTTGCTTCTGGTCAGTTTTTTTGCTGCAAACACGTATTAATGAACATTTTTTTAAAGATTTATTTATTTACTTTATGTATGTGAGTACACTGTAGTTGTCTTCAGACACACCAGAAGAAGGCATTACAGATGGTTGTGAGCCACCATGTGGTTGCTGGGAATTGAACTCAGGACCTCTGGAAGAGCAGTCTGTACTCTTAACCTCTGAGCCATCTCTCCAGCCCCTGCAAACACATATTAAATCAATTATTTTCCATTCCCTCTTCCGTTCTATGATTACCCACCTCATGCTATAGAACACCACATAAGGACGGCCATGTTGACCCACTGGCTCCTGTGGATTCCCTCTTAGCTTCTGAGTCCCTCAGGAAAGTGTGCAGTTCTGTGCTGAGGGGACCAGCTCTCCCTGCAGCTCACTAGTTGATGACAGTTGAAGTGTCAGACACACAGTTCAGTGTCATCATTGATTTAACTGTGTCTTGTGTAGATTTCAGTTTGTCTTGCTAACTGTGTGATTTCTTAAATCTTCCACACAGATCCCCCAAAGGCACATGTGACCCTTCACCCCAGACCTGAAGGTGATGTCACCCTGAGGTGCTGGGCCCTGGGCTTCTACCCTGCTGACATCACCCTGACCTGGCAGTTGAATGGGGAGGACCTGACCCAGGACATGGAGCTTGTGGAGACCAGGCCTGCAGGGGATGGAACCTTCCAGAAGTGGGCAGCTGTGGTGGTGCCTCTTGGGAAGGAGCAGAATTACACCTGCCTTGTGGAACATGAGGGGCTGCCTGATCCTCTCACCCTGAGATGGGGTAAGGAGTGTGTGGGTGCAGAGCTGGGGTCAGGGAAAGCTGGAGCCTTCTGCAGACCCTGAGCTGGTCAGGGCTGAGAGCTGGGGTCATGACCCCCACCTTCATTTCCTGTACCTGTCCTTCCCAGAGGCTCCTTCATCCACAGACTTCAACATGAGAATCATTGCTGTTCTGGTTGTCCTTGGAGCTGTGGCCATCATTGGAGCTGTGGTGGCCGTTGTGAGGAAGAGGAGGAGAAACACAGGTAGGAAAGGGCAGGATCTGTTTCTCCTCACCTTCCTTTAGAAGAGTGCTCTGCTCATTAATGGCAAACATGGCCACACCCCACATTGCTACTGTCTCCAACTGGGTCCCCTGTCAGTTTTAGAAATTTCCTCCTGTCAAGACCTTCCTTGAACTCTCACAGCTTTTCTTCTTACAGGAGGAACAGGAGGAGACTACACCCCTGCTCCAGGTTAGTGTGGGGGGCAGGATTGTCCCAAGGTGATTAGAGTCAAGCTGGAGATGGTGGGGAGCTCTGGCAACCCATAATAGCTTTTCTAGAGAAATCTACTGGGGTCTGAGTTGTACCTTGAAATGAGAGTGTGTGTGTGTGTGTGTGTGTGTGTGTGTGTGTGTGTGCATGCCCCGCCCCCGTGTGTGTGTGTTTTGTTTTATCATAGGTAAGGCCAGCCCCAAAAGCTGTGATTTGTCTCTCCCAGTTTGTAAAGGTGACTCTGGGGTCTGACTGGGGAGGGGCAATGTGGACATGATTGGGTTTCAGGGATTCCCAGAATCCTCTGGGAGTGGAGGGTTGTTGGGCTGTTGTCTTCACAGTGATGGTTTATGACTCTCGTTCTCTAGCATGAAGACAGCTGCCTGGAGTGGACTGAGTGACAGATGATGTGTTCAGGTCTCTGCTGTGACATCCAGAGTCCTCTGTTCTCTTTAAACACTAGTGTCTGATGTTCCCTCTGATTTTGTGGGTTTGCTGTGAAGAACTGTGGAGCCCAGCCTGCCCCTGCATTTCAGGGCTCTGTCTCTGCACTGCCCTGTGTTCTCTTCCACAACCAACCTTCCTGCTCTGAAGTGGAATACTCAGGGTTCTCAGGAAAGTCGTTTGGATGGTGTTTTGCTGTGGCAAACAGCAGGAACGTTTCCTTACAGTGGACACAGGTGTGAAAGACTGAGATTGACTGGGGAAGGAATGTTTCCCTCAGACAGACACAGGAGAGAGGATGTTCTGCTAAAGCAAGCACATGAAAGGACACGCGATGAAGGAGACTTTGCTCACAACATGCATGTATTGGTCCGCCTTACATTGCGTACTCGAGCTGTATTTGTCACGGCTCCATAGTGAGAAATGCACCAATTAACTTCTGGTGGTGTGCTGCAGTCTGTTGCTGTTTCCGAGGACTGTGGCTGACTGGATGCATGTGCTGAGCAAGACTCGTTCTGAGTCAAGGCACATGGAGGACACGCGGTGTTCAGAGGGTATAAATAGGGCTCCACAGAGTGACTGACACAGCTGCTACAGCTCGCCTTGGAACGCTTATGAGACTTTGCTGATCTCTGCTTCCCTGACAGAGGCCCAGCTGAGAACCTCTCCTGGGGTTCCTGTTGGTCCCTCCAGCTGACTCCTGCCAGGTCTGGCTCTCTCTGCTTGGTGATGCCACTGTTGCTCACCTGACTCTACCAAACTGGACTGTTGGTGTACACGAGGTGTTTGCAAGTGGGTAGAGCTGCTGCCGACCTGTGAACTGAACTGATTGCCACACAGTACACATGTGGTCGGAAAGCTGCCCTGGGCTCTCCCTGTAGCCAGGGTTCTCAGGGGTCTGGTGAGATCTGTCTGCTCATCTCTCAGGAGCACCTCCACAGCTGAGATAAGACCTAACAGAGAGGCTTCTCCCCTGTAACTTGGGTACCGATTCCTGAACCTGGACTGTCTTACCTTTTCCGTCTGGTGTTCTGGAGTTAACTCCCTAAAGTCTCTTAATCTCCACCCCCAGCTCTGTGCACCTGGGTCTTGCAGCTGATGCACCTGTGGTTGCTCTGCCTTTGGATGGCTCTGTATGGCAGGAGAGCAAAGTCCCCCTCAGAGGCCTGTGACCATTTAAATCATCTCATATTCATAGCACTAAAGACATGCGAGGCAGAAGCTGAGGGAAAAAACCTGACAGCTCAGCAAGGAAACTTTATTTTCTTAACTATATACGAGATATCTATTTACCAGCCTGATGCTACAACTAAACTCCAGCCCTTCAGAAATCTGTCTGTGTCACTCTATCAGTCTAGTCTGCCTTTCTCTTGAGCTCCTGCAAACCCAAGAGAGCTCCTGAGCTCTCTTTCCTGGATTTATATTTTACCTGTGTCCTGCCAGCTGCTTCTCTGTCATTCCTGCAAGTCCTAAGAGAAAATCCTATTCCATAAGGGCTCTTCAAAGCATTTAGTTGCTCCCTTACCCCCTAACCTGCTGAACCATTTCACTGTCATGGGAGTTGGGGTTGGGGGCTGTCCAGGGCAAGCCACTACAGGCCCAACCATTTCACTTTATGGTTGAAGGGAGCACAAGGCCACCTGCTGACCTTGCCTCAGGTCATAGAGCAAGGACCACAGGACCTCTCCTAAGCACCTTGCCTTAAAATAAGCAGGATCTTTCCCTTTTGCGTTCTTATCTGTGGGGAATTCAGAGGCACCCAAACCACACCAGGACACATATCCTGGATCTGCCAAATGCAGTATCTACTGAGGATTTTATATTTTGCTAACCGTTAGGTTTTCTATGTACAATAATAAAATATTCTGTGACATGGGCCTGTCAGTGGTTAGGAGCTGAACATTTCTGGTCTGGGCTTTTCTGACAGACAGGGGAGGGCAGTATCTGGTCAGGCTCTCTCCTTTGGTTGATCTGGGTGAGTGCTCATGGTTTTCAGAGGAGCTCCTGGGTCAACCCTGAGCTTTATGACTTTTGATGCAATCTACAGCTTTTTTTTGTTCTGCGAGAATAAAAACAAATCAGCATCCCCAACACCATAGATTTGCTGACTTCCATTCTGATGTTAACACATCCTTGTAGTATATAGGGTGATTTAATTCCACAGTTTTTCCCTTGATCCAGTGTCTCTTGGCAGCTGTTGGTCCTCTCTTGTTAATGTTCAGAAAATCCAAAGTTAATGGAGCATGATTTAGTCTACCCCTGGGGCCTTTATTCTTTCTTTTTGTTTTATACCTGTGTTCTTTAAGGTGTAATTGGGTCTTTTCTACTGTTTGCCCTGTAGAATTGTGTGGTGTAGCTGTAATGTGCTTTGTAATGAGGGAAGAATTGCTGCATCTTACTGGAGACGTATGCAGGGGCAATGCCGGTCCTAGTTTGTACACCTATTCCCATGAGAGCCATGCCTTCCAGTAAATGTTAATTACAGAGCCAGCCTTTTCAGAACTCAAAGCATTTGCCCATTGGAAGCCTGAGTATGTGTCAATGGTGTGGTGCAAGCCTTAGGCTTCCAAATTCTGCAAACTGAAACACATCTATCTGCCAGATTCCATTTTTTATTTACTTTGTTGGTGCCCTTAGAGTTACTTCTAGTGTGTAATGGAGTTTGGTTGTACAAAAAACAAGTAGGGCATTTCTTTATAAATTCCTTCGCTTGTTGCCAGGTTACAGAATTTTTACATTAAACCTTAACTGTTAACATAGTGGTTTTCAGGAAAATCTGAGGCTCCTAACACACTCCTTATGAATAATCAGTCATTTCCTTCATTCCCTGTCCTAATGGACCTGGCAAGGCTGTGAGAGACTGAATGTGGGTGATATGTCATGGATAATAGCTATTTCTGATTGTCTGGTGCAGAGGCAAAATAATGTGAATTCTGAATTATCCAGAATAAATTCAGCAGTTGCTGTGTGGAGAACAAGTCTTTCTGCATATTGAGACTCAGTCACTATATTAAGAGATTCAGGAAGTTTTGATAATACCATAAAGATTGCATACAACTCTGAGTTCTGCACTGAAGCACATGGGCTTTGAATTACAAATTCTTTCTTTCTTTTTTCTTTCTTCCTTCCTTCCTTTCTTTCTTTCTTTCTTTATACTTTCTTTCTTTCTTTCTTTTTTTACTGAATTATTATCAGCCATTCCCAGCTTTTTCATCCAGATGGACTGTAGGGGCTTCAGGAAATAGTGTTCCTTTTACAGTGCATTGGACAATCCAATTAGTACTTTTTGTAAACTGAAGTTGTTTTCTTTTAGGACATTTGTAAATCTGGAGAGATCGTTTGGAGGTTAAGAGCACTGACTGCTCTTCCAGAGGTCCTGAGTTCAAATCCCAGCAACCACATGGTGACTCACAACCATCTGTATCTAACAGGATCCCATACCCTGTTCTGACAGCTACAGTGTACTTACATATAATTAAAGAACATGTGTTAATTGCTCCCAAATAGTTGTTACAAACTCTAGGCCAGTCTACATTGATTACCCATAATGAAGGAATCTCAGTATTAGTATACGGTCTATCATTTTGATGGGTCTATTCCTACAATTGTCATAATCATACTTTTATAATTAAATCCGAATCTTTTTGTTATAAGGCTTTTAATTCTTTCCTTTTAGTGTGTTGTAAGAAGCTTCATTCTAAAATGTTATTCTCTTTGCACAATGAGACCCGTGGGAGAATGAGTTAAAGACAAAAGAACCGGGGGTGGGGCTCCGCGGGGGCCGCAGCCCCCAAACCTTGTCAAGTTGCAGGGAGCTGCGCAGCACTGTGCAGGGCCGAGGGAGGAACCGCCCCCTGACGCCTGCTGCCCCCTCCCGGGCTGGGCGGGACCAGCACCATTGAGGATGTACAATGAGTTCACAGCACCTACCCATGTAACTGGGCCCAGGTCATTCAACACACTGTCTTGAGAGTGCACTGCATACACCTGACACACATATACACATATACAAAACCACACATGCATACATTTTAAAAACTTCAAGGGTGAGATTTCCGGCCTGAGGAAGTGGCTCAGAGGTTATGAGCGCTTTTGTTCTCCAGGAAATCCCAAGTTCAATTCTCAATACCCACGTCAGCTCCCAATCATGTAATTACAGTTGGCGGGAGAGGGTCGGCTTCGAGTGTGTGTGTGTGTGTGTGTGTGTGTGTTCCCATTGTGTGTCTTGTTGTAACTGACTGGTTTTTTCTTCAGTTGAACAGACACAGTAAAGGAATCACCCATTCTGGACCGTGGCAGTCTGTTGTAGAAGAGGACGCAGGGGTCAGGGAGGAAACACTACTGCCCCACCCCTGACCTCACAGCCCACCCTCTCCATGCCTCTCTCTGCGTCACCACCACTCCTAAACCTAGACCTGATTTATCAGAGTTGTTTGTTTGTTTTTGTTTTTTTAACAAAACTAAGAATGAGGGGGCTGGAGAGATGGCTCAGTGGTTAAGAGCACTGACTGCTCTTCCAGAGGTCCTGAGTTCAAATCCCAGCAACCACATGGTGGCTCACAACCATCTGTAATGGGATCTGAGGCCCTCTTCTGGTGCGTCTGCAGACAGCGACGGTGTACTCATATATAATAAATAAATCTTTAAAAAAACTAAGAATGAAACAACTGTGTCTGTGGTGTCTGTAAGTGCTCCGTTTGGGTGGGACTTGAGCCAGGGTCACTCTGAGGCTTGAGCCCTGTTGTGGGGCAGGGTCATAGCAAGGTAAGGCCCAAACCCGAGAGGCTGTGGCTCCCCAGCTGCCTTCTCTTCTGGTTCTACTCACTTTCTAAAGTGGCTGTGGGCAGTAAAGCTGGGGGACAGCTGGGGGTCGGGAGGTAAAGAGGAAGCTCGGCGTCCTCCTGCCTCATCTCCCCCCAACACGTTTCTAGTATGAAGACCTGAACAATGGTGTGCGTGAACACAGGCACACACACACACACACACACCAGCAAGGCTGTGTAAAGAGTCTGCAGTCCCTGGGTGGGATCAGAGAGTGTCAGCCAGGGCAGGCCCGGGGGCCTTGGGAAGCTTGGGAAGCCCTGGTAGAGGTCTGGCTTATCTGCCCTTTCTCACTTGGTCCGAAGTTCAGAAGGTCATAGGTGAAGCCCAGGTGGCCCAGGTCTTACTCAGACGTGGATCTGTATCTGTAGAACAGGCCTGTTCTGGGTTTATCTTGGAGCTCTTGGCAGTGTCTCTGGGATCCCTGGAGGGGAGAGCAGGAGGTGGGAGGAGAAAGAAACAGTGTAGCCCAGCGCCTGCCTGAGCTGCTGCTGCACCGGAGCACCTGCTCTCTGCAGGCCTTGATTTCACTTCAGGGTCAGGCACTCAGGCAGCGGACCCAGGGCCCCCAGGCTGGAACTGTGTCGCTGATCAGAGATTTCAGATCTCGACAGTTGCTTTACAATTCAGTTGTGATGCCAGCCTTGGCACCAATGAGTGTTGTGAAGGAGGCCATGTGGGTGGCTCAGGCAGGTAGGTGGTATTACTCTTGGTCACTTGGGGAAATGGATGTCTTCAGAAAGACATGCCCCAGAGCACAGGCCTTCTGGGAAGGAGCAGCTGCCTCTGCTCAGAGGAATGAGCAAAAGTCTTGTACCTTTGTTGTTCCTGCCTGCACCTCTCTGTGTGCCCCTCTGGGTGAGCAGAGGAGGGTGGTCTCTGCACAGAAGAGGTTTCTCACAGCCAGGGTCTCATCAGGCTGAACTACCTGTACACACGGCCAGATGCCTCAGTCTCCGTTTCGCTCTTCGTTTTTACTTTCAGAATATTTTCTGTGTGTGTACAAGTTTTGACAGCATCCATCCAAGTGCACTAACTGCATTGCCTGTGGAGGCCAGCAGAGGGCGCTGTCCTGTGGAGCGGGTTACACATGGCTGGGAGCCACCTGACTTGAGTGCTGGGCATCTCAGCTGGGTTTTCTGCAAGAGCAGCAAGTGTTCTTACCACTTGCCCTCTCCTCCTGAGATCCTCCTTTCTGAAGAGATCTGGCTGCCACATACTGGCTGGAAGGGAGGGATGTTCACAGAGAAAATGAGAAGACTAATACAGCCTTGCTAGGTTCCCCCACTCAAGACAATTAACCATTAGCTTTCCCTTTGCCCAGTCAAGTGTGCTGGAGAGTTTTAAATGTCAATTTGACACAAGCTAAGCCCATCACAGGAGGGAGCCTCAGTTAAGAAAATTCCCCCATAGCATTGGGCTGCAGGCAAGCCTGTAGGTCATTTTCTTGATTAGTGAGTGATGGAGAAGAGCCTAGCCTTTCTCCCTGGGCTGGTGGTCCTGGGCTCTACAAGAAAACAGGACTGGGCCCATTCTTGAAAAGGGGAGGTAGGGTAGGGGGAGGAATGTGTGAGGGGGGATTAGAAGGAGGGGGCTGCAAATCGAGTAAATAATGGAGAGAAGGAAAGGCTGATTTCAGGGCATGGTGGTGCAGGCCTTTAATCCCAGCACTTGGGAGGTGGAGGCAGGCAGATCTCTGGGTTCAAAGCCAGCCTGGTCTGCCAGAGCTGTCAGAGAAACCCAATCCTGTCTGGAAAAATCACAGAGGTGGATGCTGGGGAGCAGGCTGAGCAAGCCAGTAAGTATCCTCCACCATGGCCTTCGCATCAGCTTCTGCCTCCAGGTCCCTGCTGTTTGTCTTTCTGTCCTGACTTCCTTCCATGATGAACAGTGATGTGGACGTGTAAGCCAAATAAACTCTCTCCTCTTTCCTTGGTTGTAGTGTTTACCACAGCAATAGAAACCCTAACCAAGACGGGTCAGAGTTTGGTTCTCACACAGTACAGTCTCCATTAAAGCCCTAGAGAGTGCGAGGCAGATGTCTAACAGGAGATCCCAGGATTCAAACCTTATACATGGTGCAACCCCTTAACCCTTCCAGAAGCCAATACAGCTGCTGCCCTCTTCAGAAACGTTCTTGAGATTAGTGGCTGCTGTAGGAGCTGATGAGCCCCCAGATCTAAAAAGGAACCAGAGGGTGAGGCTGGAAGGGTGGCTCAGAGGTCAGGAGCACTGGCTGCTCCTGCAGAGGTCTTGCGTTCAGTTCATAGTACACACGCGGCAGCTCGAAACCATCTGTAATTCCAGTCCCAGGGGACCTGTCGCCTTCTTACGGCCTCGATGGGCACTCCACACACATGGTCCACAGACAGATATACAGACAAAATGCTCACATACATAAAGTAAGATTTAAAGTCTTAAAAATAAGGGGGCTGGAGAGATGGCTCAGTGGTTAAGAGTACCCGACTGCTCTTCCAGAGGCCCTGAGTTCAAATCCCAGCAACCACATGGTGGCTCACAACCATCTGTAATGAGATCTGATGCCCTCTTCTGGTGCGTCTGAAGACAGCTGCAGTGTACTTATATATAATAAATAAATAAATGTAAAAAGAATTTAAGGATTCAGATAGTGTCTTCTGTGGGTAATGTTGCTCCGTGGATACAGCACACTTATGGTGCACAGATGTGCATGCACGCAAAGCCCTCATAGACATAGAAATAAACCGGTTGTGGGGACTGAGTACCACGTAGTAGGCTATGAGGCACCTGAGAGACTGCACCCCTCCCTGGAAGGAAGAGGCAACAGTGCGATGGGCTTTAACTCTTTTCCTTTGCACACTTTCATTACACACCCAGCGGGTACACTTCAGCACGCTGCCGCTTTAACAGAACCCCCTTCTGCCGGAAGCCTGTTCCAAGTCTGGTGAGTGTTTACAAGGCAGGCACGCAGTTGCAGCCAGCAACTGAGCATTCATTACTCACAACCACTGAGCCCCAGAAGCAAGCTCACGGACAGCTGCTTTATCCTGGGAGCCGCCCTGGGAGCGTACAGTGGTGTGTGTGTGTGTGTGTGTGTGTGTGTGTGTGTGTCTGTGTGTGTGTGTCTGTGCACGTGTGTGTGCATACGCACACAAAAGCTCTTGTCTCTGCTCTTAGGAACAGTCCTGAGCAGTGCTGTGCTCACAATGACCTGTGTGGAGCCTGCTCAGGGCCCCGGGTCGCTGGGAAGAATCTCAGCCTCGGTATTTGACAGCAGCAGAGAGATGCACGCAAGCTTTGAAGTAGTTTGTCATTGCAGCAGCTGGGTTTTCAATACACTACCTAATTGACAAATTATTAATTAGTTCATGTATGCTGGTGAATACTCAGATATATCAATTGGAAAAGGCTGTTACCAGGACTGATTGAAGCTGCTTGCTACAAAAGCCCAGCTACCAAAGTTCCATGTCTGTGGCTCAGATAAAGGCAGGAGAGAACTGAGTTCATGATGCCTGCTGACTTCGCACCTTCCCTGGTAAGCAAGCACACATTCTGATACATTTCGGTGTGGCTTTATTTTTATTTTTCATTTTATTCTTTAAAGTAACATGGGAAAGAAGGGGTTCCTTTCTTTCAAGATTTATTTATTTTATGTCTATGAATACACTGTAGCTGTTTTCAGACACACCAGAAGAGGGCATCAGATCCGATTACAGATGGTTGTGAGCCACCATGTGGTTACTGGGATCTGAACTCAGGATCTCTGGAAGAGCAGACAGTACTCTAACCTCTGAGCCATCTCTCTGACCCTATGGTTTTCTTTTCGTTTCTTTTCTTTTTCAGAGCTGGGGACTGAACCCAGGGCCTTGCCCTTGCTAGGCAAGTGCTCTACCACTGAGCCAATCCTCAACCTATGCCTATGGTTTTATTTTTAACATACATGCACGCGCGCATGCGCAGGAGCACGCGCGCGCGCACACACACACACACACACACACACACACACACACACACCACATCACGCACATTGAAGCGCCAGTTGTCCTGGAACTCCAGGTAGCCTAGAGTTCAAACTCCAAAGATCTGCCTTCCTCTGCCCTCACCTCATACCGTAGTGCCTGGACCAAAGCCATGGGAACCACGCCAAGGTTTTAATAACACCTTGATAAACTTTAAAGGTTGTGACTCCACGCCTCTCCTGCTGCCTGGTCCTGGGCAAACAGTGGGCACCTTTTGGTTCACGGATGTGTTCTATATAGACGGGATCACTGCTAAAGTGACAAAGTCACCCAACGATCAGCTTCAGACTACAAAGTACTCAGGATATTCAGATTCCCGAGTTCAGAGGAAAGTGACATGAACATTGTACAGAACTCGGAACTCAGGAATCCCAAATACTGAGACTGTGAAACCCCACCAAGTCCCGCAGTGTAGAGAGCTCGGCAGAGACAGCTTCACTACTGAGAAGACAGAAGGGGATACAGGAGTAACATAGGAATAATAGGAAAAGGGTAAATTATTCAGTCTATTCTTATACACAACTTTGTGTATTGATACAAAATTATTGTATATTTTTACAAAATTATATTAGCTTTGTGAATTGAAACAAAATTGATGTTTATTTGATTACATTAGTATAGATCTTTTTGTATGGATTCAAATTAAGGTTACAGTTGGTTACATTGGTATAGATCCCTGGATACTGATACAAAAGTAACGTTATATTTTGGTAACAACATAATAACTTGTAACTATGTATCAACCACATGACATTAAGATACCTATGCATTTCTTAACAAGGCAATGGGAAGGACTAGTCCTTTTGAAAGCGCCTATTATAAACTATTTTAGAAAATTTGTAAAATGCTGATGAATAGTTAATCAAACTTTTGTTTGTTTGGTTTTGTTAGGTACTACTCTTCAAAAAACCACAGACATCTACTGAATATAACATTCAAAGATGTCTTTTTTTTTTTTTTTGGTTCTTTTTTTCGGAGCTGGGGATCGAACCCAGGGCCTTGCGCTTCCTAGCCAAGTGCTCTACCACTGAGCTAAATCCCCAACCCCCAAAGATGTCTTATTAATTTAAGACTAGTTTTTTACAATGAGATGTGTCCGCTCCTGGCAGCACCGCCATACTACTTCAAGGAAGACGCTGAGCATTGAAGAACCTCCTTACAGAGTTTGCTTCACATGTGGCTGCCACTGGGCAAGAAACTGCCCTTCCTTCAACTGCTGACAGAATACTGTCCAGCCTGGACCAAGAAAGCACAGGAAGGCAAATGCTGAACTCTGTCAAGACTAGGTAGAGAAGAAGTCCCTCATGGTTCACAGAACAATCTGTCAGATGCTCTGGGCCAGTGGCCTGAAGACATGGATGCTCCAAACTTCCAGAAACCCCTGGGTGACTGTCCAGGTAGCCAGCAGTCTCTGTCCTTCCTATGCTTTCAGAAGCTGCTTGTTCTGCACTTCCTGTCTCTTTTATACTTCTCAGGTCTCTGATGGGGTTGAAGACTAGATAGCTAAACTCTCACAGTTAAACCTAAATTGTTTAGGATTTAAAAATGTTTTAAGGGTTTTTTTCATTTGTTTTGATTTATTTTAGTTATATGAGCACACTGTTGCTATCTTCAGATACACCAGAAGAGGGCATCAGATCCCCATTACAGATGGTTGTGAGCCGCCATGTGATTGCTGGGAATTGAACTCAGAAACCTCTGGAAGAGCAATCAGTGCTCTTAACCGCTGAGCCATCTCTCCAGCACTGTTTTAAGGTTTAAAAAGAGGTAGGTTCATAAGTGTGAGTTTTGATAGAAAGTGATTTGTGTACAGACCTTTGGACTCACCGAGCTTGGATAGAGAGTGGAACACTTTCTCCGAGGTTGCCAAATTCAAATAAGTGGACTGGACATTGTGAATGTAATGGTTACCGGACAGTATATAGTTTATTGATGCTGGAAAAACAGCAACTGTTCAGACAAAAAGAGGGGAATGTTTCAAGATACCTGATCACATTGTGTAGCCCAAGATTGTGAACTTGGAACAGGAAAATCCAGTCTCTGCTTGTGGAGTTGCACAGCCCTGAGAGACACCTTTAAGCCAAGAGCCAGGACAGGTTGTTGTGGTGCAGCTCAGACTTACACACACCTTTTCTCTAACAGCTTTCTGTAAACGGTGTTAAATAAAATCAGCCATAGGTCAAGAGGCAGAGCAGGCAATCAGAAGGCAGGGGTGGACATAGGAAAACACAGGAAGCAGAAAGGAGGGGGACTGAGGTGGAGGGAACTGAAGGTGTGGAGAAGGAGCTTTCACCTTCTGAGGCCTTGGTAGAGTAGGGAGGTTTTTCTCTGCCTCGTTGAGCCAGCAGGTTTTCACCCCAAAATCTGGCCCCTTCATCTTCATTGGTAAAATTGAACAACTGGGATTTAGTTTTTAAAAGTAACAAGCCCTGTGAGTTCAGTATCATCTTCAGATGACCACTTGCCACAATAACGGTAAAATTTCTTTGATCTTGTGAGCTCATGTATATCATTGTATCTCCTTGTAGACTAAAGGATCCAACCAGACTCAAGGATTTCTGATTGGCATACATTTTTGTATGAAGATAACAATTTATGGTTACATTTGTTACAACGTACTATATTTGTGACTCAACTCTGGTTTGGAATATAGTGTATGTAATTACAAAAATTTAAGGTTTTGAATGTCTACTTGGCTTATCAAAAGCTGGTTTAAGATGTGTGTCTAAACTGCTACGCCTTTGCTAACTACTGAGCACCAAGCTGCTATAAAGTGTGGATAAGCACAACACAGGCCAAATGAATAAGGTAGGCATTTCATTCTAAAATTTTATGTTATATAAGAGCATTATATGCATTCATGGCTTTGTGATTGTGACAGACTCCTGGAACCATAGTTACAGACCATTGTGCCTTCGATGTGGTTGTTGGGATTTGAACTCAAGACCTGGGGAAGAGCAGCCAGTGCTCTTGACTTCAGAGCCATCTCTGAACCAATTATATTTGATAACAAATAAGGTATACTGAGTAATACGTTATACATTTCTAAGGCCTATTCAGCTTCACCGTGACATTGTGTAGCTTTGTGTCCTTGCTCACCTTGTTGGGCTTTAGCTATTGGAAAAACCGAATTATACAAAAACTGTGGTAACCTATAATGGTATGTGATAAAAGCAAGACACCAGGCTCTTATGGACGAAGGCTACAGCATTTATGGTTTATTTGGATGATAAAGGAGCTTCACCTCAAATTACAAAGACTCAAACTTAACAGAGACAAAGTTGCAAAATCTGAATCTCAGGAAAGTTGCCGACTTATTGTAAACTGTTGAGGACAATTAACAATGCACGTCAAGCACAGGAACACGGTTTATTAAGCTCCTGTGTATGTTTCCAAAGTTAAGCACAAAACAAGTTACTAGAAACTAGGGAAGTTTGTTCAGGTCAGATATCCTTACTATTACAGCCCTGAAAACTGATGCTGCCCTGGGTCTTCTCCCTGCACTGAAATGAAGACTCCCACAGTGGAACCTTCAGGGATTGTCCATTAAGGGAGAAGTCTGTCATTTTTAAGAGATTTGGAAGCTTCTTGGTCTGTACCTACTTACTCAGGTGAAAATCATGCTCTGCAGAGCTCTGATAGTGTTGACTAGGGAGAGTTTTGTCAGTTGAACAGCAAGAAACAACACGGGCTTCAGGTGCTGCTCAGTTCTCTCCCTGTGTAAATATCATAGGCCACTTTCCTAGAGTTGCTACTGTGTCCAGACACTGATCACATTGTTGCGAGATTCTAAGAAGAGATAAATCCACCCCACAGATTTCAATGTAACTTTTTACTATCCCTTTTTGTAAAGGAAGATGTTTTACAATGATTGCTCTCAGTAACCAACCACCTGCATCTTGTGGTGAGTAATTGGATAGAAAAAACTGTGAAGTTTAAGTAGGTTCTAAGTAAATGAAAGCTTAAGTTGCAAGACTCTTAAAACTGTGCTTTGAGATCTGTGGATGTGACTTATAAAGGTCAGAAAAACTGCTGTAACTGTAATTTATAAAGGTCTAAGGAGGGGGCTGGAGAGATGGCTTAGTGGTTAAGAGCACTGACTGTTCTTCTAAAGGTCCTGAGTTCAAATCCCAGCAACCACATGGTGGCTCACAACCATCTGTAATGAGATCCAATGCCTTCTTCTGGTGTGTCTGAAGACAGTGACAGTGTACTTACATAATAAATAAATAAATCTTTTTAAAAAAAAAGGTCTAAGGAGGTGTTTTAAGGTGTGCAAATGCAATTGTAAAGGTCTAAGAAAGTGATTTAAGGTGTATGTAAAAAGGAAAACGTTGCCTACCAAGCACAAGGCCCTGGGTTCGGTTCCCAGCTCCAAAAAAAGAAAAAAAAAAAACAAAAACAAAAACAAAAAACAAAAACGAAAACGTTTCCGATTTCTTCCTTCTCTATGCTACTGTTATATTTAGACCTAGAAAGCTCAGAGTTTAAATCAATGGAGTTCAGAAGAGTTATTGATCTAAGTATGATAAATTGCGATTGCTATTACAGTCACAAGCTCAAGATATGTATTTCCTATGGTATGCTATACTTCTAAGTACAGACTAAATGTGTTTCTCACTGACCTAAAAAATGTCTGTCCAATCTGTATACACCCAGTGTTCTGGAGAGAGGAAAGAGTGCTCATGCTTTTAATGCCAAGTCATTTTGGGGTCCTCGTGCTTTTACTACAACTCAAAGGCATAAGTCTGTTGCCTTTTCTACAATGTGATGTCCAGTACAGAACACAGTGGTATGTTAGCATTTCTAAAATTTATCTCATTTTGTTAACTTAAAAAATCTTCTAAGCTTTGAAGAATCTACCTGAATCCACCTCTCATGAGTCAAATGAATTCCGGATAAGTACTGTTGATAAACAGCCTGCTTCATCTCCTGCCTATTCAGTTTATTCCCAAGGGTGGGGTTTCCTTCTCCTCTCTGAGGTCTTGGGATGCCCCACCCCCAACTAATGAGCCTAAACGTTTCAAAAGATCACCTAAGGAACAAATTCTTCTAATCTCCTTAACTTTACCTTCTGATCCTTATCTATACAGATGTGCTTCAGGGAAATGCTAGCTCCAGGTGTTTCCTCAAAGTCCGCATGCCACACAGCTTCAAAGCACCTGCCCCATGATGGTTCAACTTAAAGATGAGTCTTCATTCCTCAGCTGCAGATGGCCCTGCAGAGCCTGGACAGTGAGGGGACAGTCTGCTGTTTTTGAACCTCCCCAGCTTCCCAGCTTTTTTGGGTCCTCAAAGAAGTTGTTATACCCCAGAGATCAGGAGGCAGTCTAAAGAGTATGATGACCCTGTGAGGCCTCATGGATCACCCCTTCCTATTTTCTCACTGTACAGAGTAAATAAGAGGAAGGGATGTCTGTAACCAACAACCACCCACGTTCCAGAACCAGCCTGCTCTCAGACCTTCAGTGTCAGAAGCCACTTCATCACCAGTCACCAACTGTGACACTGTGGCCACAAGTCGTGCACCTTTATCCTGCGCAGGTCTTTTTGTCTTCCACCCACTACCCACCCCCAATAAATCTCTCACATGAAGCCTGTTCTATGGTGTGACCTTTGCAACATCCCTTAGCCCTCTGATCCATGTGAGAACTCTAAGAAGCCTCCCAGGGAACGATCAATATGGAAGGGCTCAGCCCACTGGAGGTAATCCTGGGTGGTGGTCGTGGATTGTACAAGAAAACAGGTTGAGCTGCCATGAGGAACAAGGTAGTTAGCAATGGTTCTCATGGTCTCTGCTTCAGCTCCTACTTCTAGAGTCCTGCCTCAAGATCCTGCCCCGAATCTCTTCAATGATGGACTGTGATGTGGAAGTGGACACGGAAATAAATACGTTCTTCCTCAAGTTGCTTTTGGTCATGCGGTCTTATCACAGCAATGGAAACCCTCACTAAGGCAGAGGTGCACAAGGGCCTTTCTCTGCTCCCTGCGTTCACCACCTTCTCCTGCAGCACAACCCTGCTCTTTCCTTGCCTTGGAGCTTGTTGCTGTAAAATTATAAGAAATGCTGTCTCTTACCCTGCACTAGATCAGGCACCGTAGTGTCCCAACATACCTGGTAGACGTCTTCATCTCAGTCAGCAAAGCGTCTCACCCGCTCTGCTCCATCCAGTATCACACTGCTGATGGCTACTTTCTGAGCCTGGCAGCCTCTCTCTAAGAGCCATCTAGTTGCCAAGGCAGGTTGCCACCATGCCAGAAATACACACCCCAGCTTCATGGTGGACTAGGGAGTCTAGCCACCACACACTATCTTGAACTTAAATCTCCACATGAAAGAACACACAACACAATGACCTCTGATCCAATTGATAAGATAGAATTTGCTCATCTAGACATACAAAGCCCTGTACACATCCATCCCTTAAGAACAGTCATAACAACCTGTAAATGTGCAGAGAGAATCCTAACATCTGCCTCCATGTTCTCTCCACTGCCTCTCTCCTTCCTTGTTCCAGTCTCCTCCTCTCTACAACCTTTCTCCTTCCTTCTAGTCTAATGACAGGCCTAGTTCTATCTTGTACTGCCTTCAACTGCGTAATGACATCGTGCTATAACAGCTCCTAGGGATCTGATTCCCTCTGACCTCCCATTGGGTAGTGCCATCTAGGGCTGGTTATAAAGTCCACACAGCCCACAGGACCCAGATCCAGGATCTTGGATGGGGTGATGGTGCCGGGCAAGCTGCTCCTGCTGCTGGCGGCCTCCCAGACCCTGACCCTGACCCAGACCCGCCCAGGTGAGTGCGGGGTCGGGAGGGAAACCCACTGCGGGGAGGGGCAGGGGCGGCACCCAGGAAGCCTGGTCCCCGCGTCGCTCACCAGACCCCCGCCCCTTCGCCACCGGGGTCCCGAGCCCCGCGTCCTGCTCCCAGCCCGGCCCGCGCACCCGCCGGGGGTCCCGGGAGGAGGTCAGGGTCTCACCGGGCGCCGCCCCCAGGCTCACACTCGCTGCGGTATTTTGAAACCGCCATGTCCCGGCCCGGCCTCGGGGAGCCCCGGTTCATCTCTGTTGGCTACGTGGACGACACGGAGTTCGTGCGCTACGACAGCGACGCTGAGAATCCGAGGATGGAGCCTCGGGTGCGTTGGATGGAGCATGAGGGGCCAGAGTATTGGGAGAGTGAAACCCAAAGAGCCAAGGGACAAGAGCAGTGGTCCCGAGTGAACCTGGGGACCGCGCTCTGCTACTACAACCAGAGAGAGGGCGGTGAGTTACCCTGGGTCGGAGGTCACGACCTCTCCTCGTCCCTACACGGGCTGGAGATCCCCTAGGCCCCAAGTCTAGGGTTATGGAGCTGAACCAACCAGACCGGTTTCCCTTTCAGTTTTGAGGAGGCCGCGGGCGGGTGGGGTTCTTCCCGGGGGCGGGTGGGCCGGGCTGGGCGGGGCGGGGCCGGGTCTGACCGCGGGGTCCCGCAGGCTCTCACACCATCCAGAGATTGTCTGGCTGTGAGTTGGGATCGGACGGGAGCCTCCTCCGCGGGTATGAGCAGTTCGCCTATGACGGCAGCGATTACATCGCCCTGAACGAAGACCTGAAAACGTGGACGGCGGCGGACGTCGTGGCGCAGATCACCCAGAGCAAGTGGGATCAGGCTGGTACTGCAGAGAGATACAGGGCCTACTTGGTGGGCGAGTGCTTGGAGTCCCTCCGCAGATTCTTGGAGCTCGGGAAGGAGAGGCTGCTGCGCTCAGGTGCTGGGGCTTCTCCTCCTCTGCACTCGGGCTGGGGCTCAGTCCTGGGAAAGAAGAAACCCTCAGCTGGGTGATGCCCCTGTCTCAGAGGGGAGACAGTGTCCCTGGGTCTCCTGATCCCTCATCACAGTGACTGCACTGCCTCTCCCAGGGCCCAGCCTTCTCCCTGGAGAGTTCTGAGTCCCTCTCAGGAGGGAAGGAGAGAATTTCCCCACTTAACAGCAGGGGCTCCCTGCTGTCAGCCATGACCTCTCCCAGGCCAGGTTCTCTGCCCACACCCACTCTCTGAGGACACTGACTCCTGTCCTGCTGAGTGTGTCAGCCCTTACACCTCAGGGCCAGAAGTCTCCTTTACCTCATGGGAGACATGGACTCCACTACACTAGGCTGGTTCCCCCAGTTTCTAGAACTTTCTAAAGAATACATTCTCACAGATCCCTCCCTGATGTGGGGTTTGCCTCTCTTCCACACCCCATTTCTCTCTATTCCTACAGAGTTGAATGGTCCCATGAGCCCTTATGGGTACCCTGGAGGAACATAAATTGTGGGATTTCTTTTTTCTTTTTTTCTCTTTTTCTTATTTCTTACTTTCTTTTTTCTTTCTTTCTTTCTTTTTTTTTTTTTTTTGGAAAGCATCATTTTGCTTCTAGTCAGTTTTTCTCTACAAACACATATTAAATCAATTACTTTCCATTCTGTCTTCTCTTCTGTGATCACCCATCTCATGCTACAGAACATCACATAAGGACGGCCATGTTGATCCACTGGCTCATGTGGATTTCCTCTTAGCTTCTGAGTCCCTCAGGAAAGTGTGCAGTTCTGTGCTGAGGGGACCAGCTCTCCCTGCAGCTCTCTAGTCAATGACAGTTGAAGTGTCAGACACACACAGGTCAGTGTCATTGTCTTTACTATGTCTTGTGTGGACTTTAGTTTGTCTTGTTAACTGTGTGATTTCTTAAATCTTCCACACAGATCCCCCAAAGGCACATGTGACCCTTCACCCCAGACCTGAAGGTGATGTCACCCTGAGGTGCTGGGCCCTGGGCTTCTACCCTGCTGACATCACCCTGACCTGGCAGTTGAATGGGGAGGACCTGACCCAGGACATGGAGCTTGTGGAGACCAGGCCTGCAGGGGATGGAACCTTCCAGAAGTGGGCATCTGTGGTGGTGCCTCTTGGGAAGGAGCAGAAGTACACATGCCTTGTGGAGCATGAGGGGCTGCCTGAGCCTCTCACCTTGAGATGGGGTAAGGAGGGTGTGGATGCAGAGCTGGGGTCAGGGAAAGCTGGAGCTTTCTGCAGACCCTGAGCTGGTCAGGGCTGAGGGCTGGGGTCATGACCTCCACCTTCATTTCCTGTACCTGTCCTTCCCAGAGCCTCCTCCATCCACGAACTCCAACATGGAAACCAATGTCATTTATGTTGTCATTGGAGCCCTGGTCATCATTGGAGCTGTGATCATTGGAGCTGTGGTGGCTGTTGTGAGGAGGAGGAGGAGGAGGAGAAACACAGGTAGGAAAGGGCAGGGTCTGTTTCCCCTCAGCTTCCTTTAGAAGAGTGCTCTGCTCATTAATGGGAAGCACAGCCACACCCCTCATTGCTGCTGTCTCCAACTGGGTCCTCTGTCAGTTCTGGAAACTTCCTCTGTCAAAATCTTCCTTGAATTCTCACAACTTTTCTTCTCACAGGTGGGAAAGGAGACTACACCCCTGCTCCAGGTTAGTGTGGGGGCAGGAGTGTCCCTGAGGGTATTGGAGTGAAGCTGGAGATGTTGGGAGCTCATGGAATCCACTGTAGCTCCTCCAGAGAAATCTTCTGGGGGTCTCAGTTGTACTGTGATATGAACACATACATACCCATACACATATACACATATACACATACATGTGTTTTGTTTTACCCTAGGCAGGGACAGCTCCCAGAGCTCCGTTGTGTCTCTCCCAGATTGTGAAGGTGAGACGCTGGGGTCTGACTGGGGAGGGACAATGTGGACATGATTGGGTTTCAGGGACTCCCAGAATCCCCTGTGAATGGAGGGTTGTTGGGCTGTTGTCCTCACAGTGATGGTTGTGACTCTCGTTCTCTAGCATGAAGACAGCTGCCTGCAGTGGACTGAGTGACAGACTATGTGTTCAGGTCTCTCCTGTGACATCCAGAGCCCTCAGTTCTCTTTAGACACCAGTGTCTGATGTTTCCTGTTATTCAATGTCTTCAGTGTGAAGAACTGTGGAGCCCAGCCTGCCCTGCACACCAGGACCCTGTCCCTGTGCTGCCTGCTTTCCCCTCCACAGCCAACCTTGCTGGTCCAGCCTTGGTGTGGGGGTTGGGGACATCTGCATCCTGTGAGTCTGTGCTACCCTGAGCTGCAGCCCCTCACTTCCACACTAAAAATAGGAACCTGAATGTGAACTTGATTGTTCACATCCTTGACCCAAGTGTTGATTGCTTTTTTGTTGGGAGCGATGCCCTTGAAGCCACTATTAATGTTATTATTATGGTTAGAATTAAGTATGACTGGGTTCATAGAAACTCCCCAGCCAGCTTCAGGAGACTAATACAAATCTGGTGATCAAAATGAATAATAATATGATAAGGCTGTGACCTTGTTGAGAAATATATCTGACGTTAAGATACCCAATGTGATGACCTGTAAACTTTCTGAAAACCCAACATTCTGCTGACTAATAATATGACAAACCTGTGACCTGTCTAACATCCTGTCAACATCAGCCTATTCCCTGACCACACGAATATTGTGTAAATGTTTCTTACTTCCCCCCTCCCTCTGTTACCCACGTTATGGTATAAATTCAGCCTTGGGGAAAAATAAAATTGTCGCCTTGATCAGACTCTTGTCCTGGCGTCCTTCTTCGTGTCTCTTGTCCCTCATTCTCTTCCAGGTACACCCTGCACCCTCATTAACTGTCCTGCAGGACGTGACACTTTTTAAATTTCTAGATGGAATATTTAGAGGTTTTTTGTTTCGGGGTTTTGTTTTTGAAAAAAAATGAATGGCAGATGGAGAAGCTTCCAGAATCTGTGTCACTAAGCTGTGTGTATCTGGAGGGACAGGGAGAGGATGTGGGAGCTGAGTGTGGACAGGGCTGTGCACAGGTGTGCTCAGTCAGTTCTTGTCATTGATGGACTCAGGCATCAGCTCTGTCACCTCCAGGCTGTGCCCTCTCCATCACTGTGAAGACATGGGGAGAGTCTGTGATCACAAGGACACAGGGAAGGCCAGAGCCTTGTCCTGTCCCCAGGATTATGAGCCCCCAGGGCTGAAGATCAGAGACTCAAGTGGGGTCCTCTAAAGTGCAGGGTGCACAAGATGAGTCACTACATTTCCTCCCACCCACTTGATTTAGCTGCTAATGATGGGGTCAGGGAGCTGCCCTGGGCTCTCCCTGTGGCCATGCTGCTGTGGTGATTTCTGCTTCTCTCCAGTGTCAGGGAACTGAGGTGTAGGATGTGCTTTTTTGTGAACTCTCAGGAGCACATACCCAGCTGAGATAATTGGCTTAGACTTTTCAAAACCTACTTTCAGTATTGGGATTCTTAAATATGTAATCTCCCTTCTCATCCAAACCCCACCAAAGGACATGGAAAAGAAGTGTTATGAGGATACTGGAGAGGTGGGCTTGTTTAGAAATGGTTCTCTGGGGCAAATTAATCTGCAGCTCAGTTCACAAGAATCAGCAATGGCTGGTCAGTTCAGAAGAAGCTGGGAGGCTGAGCTGTTTGCTGTGTAGTAGTTCCTGAGGTCAACTCCAATCTCTAATTGACAGTACAGCAGCCGTCCAGGTCCGTAGTGTCAGGATGGCAGACACAATCATCAGCGGTGGCACAAGGCAGCAGAAACTGCCAGGCCTCCACCAAATCGGCATGAGTCAGCAGGACTGAGCAGGACCAGCAGGGAAGCCAGGAGAAGTTCTCTGCTGTGACTCCACCCACAAAGCAGAGCTCTGGGAAGGTGAAGACTGGAGACCAAGGAAGCGCTGCAAAGCCAGCTGTGCAAGCCGCCCCCACTGTCTACTGTGTCCTCTTCATTCTCCCTCCAAACAGCACGTGTCCTCCACGAGTCTTGCCTCAGTGAAATTCCACTTGAGTCTGTATCAGCTGACATATCCCGAAACTTCCACTCTGCCCACCAGCCCACTGCAGAGGCAGCGAGAAGCCACCAGCAAATCACCAGAAGTTTTTGGTGCATTTCTCTCTATGGAATCAGGAGAAACGGTGACCCATAAACAATGGTAAGACTCAGCCATAGCATGCAGCCTCGTCTGCTGTCTGTTGGGTTTTAATTACATTCCTTCCAAACATCACGTGACCCATCACATGTCCTGTCACGTGTCCTGTCACGTGTCTGCCTTATCATGACATCTTTTTACCTGTGTCTGCTTCAGCAAAGCATAATCTGACTCAACTGACTTTCCAAAGAAACCAGAAGTTTCCACTTAGCGCACGGCGATGCTTCTCTCTCCTGTAACCTGGGCACCGCCCCCTGAAACTCTTATACTCCTGGACTGTCTTACCTTTTCCGTCTTGTGTTCTGGAGTTAACTCCCTGAAGTCTCTTAATCTCCACCCCCAGCTCTGTGCACCTGGGTCTTGCAGCTGATGCACCTGTGGTTGCTCTGCCTTTGGATGGCTCTGTATGGCAGGAGAGCAAAGTCCCCCTCAGAGGCCTGTGGCCATTTAAATCATCTCATATTCATAGCACTAAAGACACGGGAGGCAGAAGCTGAGGTAAAAACCTGACAGCTCAGCAAGGAAACTTTTTTTTCTTTTTCTTTTCTTTTCTTTTCTTTTTTTTTTTTTTTTAAGATTTATTTATTTCATTTACATGGGTGCACTGTCGCTGTCTTCAGACACACCAGAAGAGGGCATCAAATCCCCATTACAGATGGTTGTGAGCCGCCATGTGATTGCTGGGAATTGAACTCAGAAGCCTCTGGGAGAGCATTCAGTGCTCTTAACCGCTGAGATATCTCTCCAGCATTGTTTTAAGGTTTAAAAAGAGGTAGGTTGATAAGTGTAAGTTTTGATAGAAAGTGATTTGTGTACAGACCTTTGGACTCACCGAGCTTGGATAGAGAGTGGAACACTTTCTCTGAGGTTGCCAAATTCAAATAAGTGGACTGGACATTGTGAGTGTGATTGTTACCAGACAGTATATAGTTTATTGATGCTGGAAAAACAGCAACTGTTCACACAAAAAGGGGGGAATGTTGCAAGATACCTGATCACATTGTGTAGCCCAAGATCATGAACTTGGAACAGGAAAATCCTGTCTCTGCTTGTGGAGTTGCACAGCCCTGAGAGACGCCTTTAAGCCAAGAGCGTTCTGTTCAGTGTGGACAGGTTGTTGTGGTGCAGCTCAGACTTACACACACCTTTTCTCCAACAGCTTTCTGTAAACGGTGTTAAATAAAATCAGCCATAGGTCAAGAGGCCGAGCATGCATCAGAAGGCAGGGGTGGACATAGGAAAACACAGGAAGCAGAAAGGAAGGAGACTGAGGTGGAGGGAACTGAAGGTGTGGAGAAGGAGCTTTCACCTGCTAAGGCCTTGGTAGAGTAGGGAGGTCTTTCTTAGCCTCGTTGAGCCAGCAGGTTTTCACCCCAAAATCTGACCCCTTCATCTTCATTGGTAAAATTGAACGACTGAGCTTTTGTTTTTAAAAGCAACATACCACGAAAACAGATGTTTTAAGATAGAAACCATGTGTCTCTCCTCCATCTTGGCTGATGACCTCATCAAAATATATGCTTCCATATGACTGGCAGCCATCTTTACTATGGTTAAAGAGTCCACGCCCTGTGAGTTCAGGATCATCTTCAGATGACCACTTGCCACAATAACGGTAAAACTCCTTTGTTCTTGTGAGCTTATGTATATCATTGTATCACTTTGTAGACTAAAGAAGTACCAATAAGCTCAAGGATTTCTGATTGGCATACATTTTTGTATGAAGATAACAATTTATGGTTACATTTGTTACAACGTACTATATTTGTGACTCAACTCTGGTTTATAATATAGTGTATGTAATTATAAAAATTTAAGAATTTGAATGGCTATTTGGCTTATCAAAAGTTGGTTTAAGATGTGTGTCTAAACTCCTCCGCCTTTGTTAACTGCTGAGCACCAAGCTGCTATAAAGTGTAGATAAGCACAACACACGCTGGATGAATAAGGTAGGCATTTCATTCTAAAATTTTATGTTATATGAGCATTACATGCATTCATGGCTTTGTGATTGTGACAGACTCCTGGAACCATAGCTACAGACCATCGTGCCTTTGATGTGGTTGTTGGGATTTGAACTCAAGACCTGGGGAATAGCAGCCAGTGCTCTTCACTTGTGAGCCATTTCTCAACCAGTTATATTTGATAACAAATAAGGTATACTGATTGATATGTTATACATTTCTAAGGTCTATTCAGCATCACCGTGACATTTGTGTAGCTTTGTGTCCTTGTTCACTTTGTTGGCCTTTAGCTATTGGAAAAACTGAGTCATAGAAATACTGTGGTAACCTATAATGGTACGCTATAAAAGCAAGACACCAGTCTCTTATGGAACAAAGGTTATGGCATTTATGGTTTATTTGGATGATAAAGGAGCTTCACCTCAAATTACAAAGGCTTAAACTTAACAGAGACAAAGTTGCAAAATCTGAATCTTAGGAAAGTTACCCACACTTAACAATGCACGTCAAAAACAGGAACACAGTTTATTAAGCTCCTGTGTATGTTTCCAAAGTTAAGCACAAAACAAGTTACTAGAAACTAGGGAAGTTTGTTCAGGTCAGATATCTTTACTATTACAGCCCTGAAAACTCTTCAGAGATCTGCTGAATATGGCATTTAAGACGTTGGAAAACTGATGCTGCCCTGGGTCTTCTGCCTGCACTGAAATCAAGACTCCCACAGTGGAACCTTCAGTGATATTCCAGGTAAGGGAGAAGTCTGTCACTTTTAAGAGATTTCGAAGCTGCTTGGTCTGTACTTCCTGCTTACTCAGGTGAAATTCATGCTCCTCAGAGCTCTGATGGTGTTGACTAGGAAGAGTTGTGTCAGTTTAACCCCAAACAACAACACGGGCTTCAGGTGCTCCTCAGTTCTCTCCCTGTGTAAACATCATAGGCCACTTTCCTAGAGTTGCTACTGTGTCCAGACACTGATCACATTGTTGCGAGATTCTAAGAAGAGATAAATCCACGCGACAGATTTCAATGTAACTTCTTACTATCCCTTTTTGTAAAGGAAGATGTTTTACAATGATTGCTCTCAGTAACCAACCACCTGCATCTTGTGGTGAGTAATTGGATAGAAAAAACTGCGAAGTTTAAGTAGGTTCTAAGGATATGAAAGCTTAAGTTGCAAGACTCTTAAAACTGTGCTTTGAGATCTGTGGATGGGACTTATAAGGGTCTGAAAAAGTGCTTTAACTGCAATTTATAAAGGTCTAAGGAGGTGTTTTAAGGTGTGCAAATGCAATTGTAAAGGTCTAGGAAAGTGATTTAAGGTGTATGCAAAAACGAAAAACGTTTCCGATTTCTTCTTTCTCTATGCTATTGTGATATTTAGACCTAGAAAGTTCAGAGTTTAAAATTCATCAATGGAGTTCAGATGAGTTATTGGTCTAAGTATGATAAATTGCGATTGCTATTACAGTCACAAGCTCAAGATTATGAATTTCCTATGGTATGCTATACTTCTAAGTACAGACTAAAATTGCTTATCACTGAGCTAAAAAATGTCTGTCCAATCTGTATACACCCAGTGTTCTGGAGAAAGGAAAGAGTTCTCACGATTTTTACGCCAAGTCATTTTGGGGTCCCATGCTTTTACTACAACTCAAAGGCATGATACTGCTGCATTTTTTACAATGTGTGTTCAGGACAGATTACACAGTGGTATGTTAGCATGTCTAAAATTTATCTCATTTTGTAAACTTAAGAAAATCTTCTAAGCTTTGAAGAGTCTACCTAAATCCACCTTTCATGGGGCAAATGGATTCCAGATAAGTACTGTCTATCAACATCCTGTTTCATCTCCTGCCTATTCAGTTTATTCGCAAGGGTGGGGTTTCCTCCTCCTCTCTGTGATCTTGGGATGCCCCATCCCCAACTAAGGAGCCTAAAAGTTTCAAAGGATCACCTAAGGAACAAATTTCTTCCAATCTCCTTAACTTTACCTTCTGATCCTTATCTATACAGATGTGCTTCAGGGAAATGCTAGCTCCAGGTGTTTCCTCAAAGTCCGCATGCCACACAGCTTCAAAGCACCTGCCCCATGATGGTTCAACCTAATGATGAGTCTGCATTCCTCAGCTGCAGATGGCCCTGCAGAGCCTGGACAGTGAGGGGACAGTCTGCTGTTTTTGAACCTCCCCAGCTTCCCAGCTTTCTTGGGTCCTCAAAGATGTTGCTGCACCCCAGAGAGCAGGAGGCAGTCTAAAGAGTATGATGACCCTGTGAGGCCTCATGGATCACCCCTTCCTATTTTCTCACCGTACAGAGTAAATAAGAGGAGGGGATGTCTGTAACCAACAATCACCCACGTTCCAGAACCAGCCTGCTCTCAGACCCTCAGTGCTAGACACCACACCATCACCAGCCACCAAATGTGACGCATTTCCACTGTGGCCACAAGTAGTGCACCTTTATCCTGCGCAGATCTTTTTCTCTTCCACCCACTACCCACCTCCAATAAATCTCTCACATAAAGCCTGTTCTATGGTGTGACCTTTGCAACATCCCTTAGCCCTCTGATCCATGCGAGAACTCTAAGAAGCCTCCCAGGGAACGATCAATATGGAAGGGCTCAGCCCACTTGGAGGTAATCCTGGCTGGTGGTCATGGATTGTACAAGAAAACAGGTTGAGCATGCCATAAGGAACAAGTTAGTTAGCAATGGTTCTCATGGTCTCTGCTTCAGCTCCTACCTCTAGAGTCCTGCCTCAAGATCCTGCCCTGAATCTCTTCAATGATGGACTGTGATGTGGAAGTGGAAACTGAAATAAATCCTTTCTTTCTTCCTCAGGTTGCTTTTGGTCATGGGGTCTTATCACAGCAATGGAAACCATCACTAACACAGAGGTGCACAAGGGCCTTTCTCTGCTCCCTGAGTTCTCCTGCAGCACAACCCTGCCCTTCTCTTGCCCTGGAGCCACAACCCTCTTTACAGCTCCTAGGGATCTGATTCGCTTTGACCTCCCACTGGGTAGCGTGATCTTGGGCCGGTTATGAAGTCCAGGCAGCCTGTCCGGGATCTCCGTTGGGGGCCATGGCGCCGCCCTTGCTGCTCCTGCTGCTGGCGGCTGCCTTGGCCCCGACTCAGACCCAAGCCGGTGAGTGCGGGGGCCTGAGGGAAATGGCCTCTGGGGTAGGGGCGGGGGGCGGCACCGGGGAAGACCGGTCCCCGCGTCGAACACCAGACCCTCCGCCCCTTCTCCACCCGCGACCCCAGCCCCGCGCCCTGCTCCCGGCCCGGCCCGCGCACCCACCCGGGGTCCCGGGAGGAGGTCCGGGTCTCACCGCGAGCCGCCCCCAGGCTCGCACTCCCTGCGGTATTTCACCACCGCGGTGTCCCGGCCCGGTCTGGGGGAGCCCCGGTACGTGGAAGTGGGCTACGTGGACGACACGGAGTTCGTGCGCTTCGACAGCGACGCGGAGTATCCGAGGATGGAGCCGCGGGTCCGGTGGATGGAGCGGGAGGGCCCGGAGTATTGGGAGCGGGAGACGCAGAGAGCCAAGGGCAACCAGCAGTGGTTCTGAGTGGACCTGAGGACCCTGCTCTGCTACTACAACCAGAGCGAGGGCGGTGAGTGACCCCGGGTCGGAGGTCAAGATCCCTCAGCGTCCCCACACAGCAGGAAACGTCCCGGGTCCCAAGTCCCAGTTTCAGGAGCTGAACCCACGCGAGCCAGTTTCCCTTTCAGTTTGGAGGAATCCCCGGGTGGGCGGGGATGACCGCCCTGTCCTGCAGGCTCGCACACCTTCCAGGTGATGTCTGGCTGTGACGTGGGGTCGGAAGGGAGCCTCCTCCGCGGGTATGAGCAGTTCGCCTACGATGGCCAAGATTACATCGCCCTGAACGAAGACCTGAAAACCTGGACAGCAGCGGACACAGTGGCACGGATCACCCGGAGCAAGTGGGATCAGGCTGGTGATGCAGATTATTACAAGGCCTACCTGGAGGGCACGTGCGTGGAGTGGCTCCGCAGATACCTGGAGCACGGGAAGGAGACGCTGCTGCGCTTAGGTGCAGAGATGCGGGCTTCTCCTCCCTCTGCCCTCGGGCAGGGTCTCAGTCCTGGGGAAGAAGAAACCCTCAGCTGGGTGATGCCCCTGTCTCAGAGGGGAGAGAAGTGTCCCTGGGTCTCCTGATCCCTCATCACAGTGACTGCACTGCCTCTCCCAGGGCTCAGCCTTCTCCCTGGAGAGTTCTGAGTCCCTCTCAGGTGGGAAGGAGAAAACTTCCCCACTTAACAGCAGGGGCTCCCTGCTGTCAGCCATGGCCTCTCCCAGGCCAGGTTCTCTGCCCACACCCACTCACTGAGGACACTGACTCCTGTCCTGCTGAGTGTGTCAGCCCTTACACCTCAGGACCAGAAGTCTCCTTTTCCTCATAGGAGACATGGGCTCCAGTACACTAGGCTGGTTCCCCCAGTTTCTACAACTTTCCAAAGAATACATTCTCACAGATCCCTCCCTGATGTGGGGTTTGCCTCTCTTCCACACCCCATTTCTCTCTATTCCTAGGGTGGAGAATGGTCCCATGAGCCCTTATGGGGTACCCTGGAGGAATATAAATTGTGGGATTTCTTTTTCTTTTTTTTCCTCTCTTTTTCTTATTTCTTACTTTCTTTTTACTTTTTCCTTTTTTTTTTTTGAAGGCATTATTTTTCTTCTAGTCAGGTTTTCTCTGCAAACACATATTTAATAAATTATTTTCCATTCCCTCTTCTGTTCTATGACCACCCATCTCATGCTATAGAACATCACATAAGGACAGCCATGTTGACCCACTGGCTCATGTGGATTCCCTCTTAGCTTCTGAGTTCCTCAGGAAAGTGTGCAGTTCTGTGCTGAGGGGACCAGCTCTCCCTGCAGCTCTCTAGTCGATGACAGTTGAAGTGTCAGACACACACAGTTCAGTGTCATCATTGATTTAACTGTGTCCTGTGTAGATTTCAGTTTGTCTAGTTAACTGTGTGATATCTTAAATCTTCCACACAGATCCCCCAAAGACACATGTGACCCTTCACCCCAGACCTGAAGGTGATGTCACCCTGAGGTGCTGGGCCCTGGGCTTCTACCCTGCTGACATCACCCTGACCTGGCAGTTGAATGGGGAGGACCTGACCCAGGACATGGAGCTTGTGGAGACCAGGCCTGCAGGGGATGGAACCTTCCAGAAGTGGGCATCTGTGGTGGTGCCTTCTGGGAAGGAGCAGAATTACACATGCCGTGTGGAACATGAGGGGCTGCCTGAGCCGCTTTCCCAGAGATGGGGTAAGGAGGTTGCCTTTTGTAGACCCTGAGTTGGTCAGGGCTGAGAACTGGGGTCATGACCCCCACCTTCATTTCCTGTACCTGTCCTTCCCAGAGCCTCCTCCATCCACTGACTCAAACATGGAAACCAATGTTGTTTCTGTTGTTCTTGGAGCTGTGGCTGTTATTACAGCTGGGGTCATCATTGGAGCTCTGGTGGCTCTTGTGAGGAAGAGGAGAAACACAGGTAGGAAAGGGCAGGGTCTGTTTCCCCTCAGCTTCCTTTAGAAGAGAGCTCTGCTCATTAATGGGAAACATGGCCACACCCTGCATTGCTACTGTCTCCAACTGGGTTCTCTGTCAGTTCTGGAAACTTCCTCCTGTCAAAACATTCCGTGAAATCTTACATATTTCCTTCTCACAGGTGGAAAAGGAGGAGTCTACACCCCTGCTCTAGGTTAGTGTGGTGGCAGGATTGTCCCTGAGGGTATTGGAGTGAAGCTAGAGATGTGGGGAGCTCTGGGAATCCATAGTAGCTCCTCCAGAGAAATCTTCTGGGGGTGTCAGTTGTACCGTGATATGAACACATACATACACATATACACATACATATGTTTTGTTTTACCCTAGGTAGTACCCTGGTCAGTGACAGCTCCCAGAGCTCTGATATGTCTTTCTCAGATTGTAAAGGTAACTCTTGGTCTGACTTGGGAGTGGCAATGTGGACATGATTGGGTTTCAGGGACTCCCAGAATCCCCTGTGAGTGGAGGGTTGTTGGGCTGTTGTCTTCACAGTGATGGTTTATGACTCTCATTCTCTAGCATGAAGACAGCTGCCTGGAGTGGACTGAGTGACAGACGATGTGTTCAGGTCTCTCCTGTGACATCCAGAGTCCTCAGTTCTCTTTAGACACCAGTGTCTGATGTTCCCTGTGATCTATGGCTTCTGTGTGAAGAACTGTGGAGCCCAGCCTGCCCTGCACTGCCTGTGTTCCCTTCCACAGCCAAACTTCCTGGTCCAGCCTGGGAGAGAGAGAGAGAGAGAGAAAGAGAGAGAGAGAGAGAGAGAGAGAGAGAGAGACAGAGAGAGACAGAGAGAGACAGAGAGAGAGAGACAGAGACAGAGAGAGAGACAGAGAGAGAGAGAGAGAGAGAGAGAGAGAGAGTGTGTGTGTGTGTGTGTGTGTGTGTGTGTGTGTGTGTGTGATATCTGTATCTTGGGAGCTCCATGGAGCCCTGAGCTGCAGCTCCTCACTTCCACACTGAGAATAAGAATCTGAGTGTGAACTTGATTGTTCACATCCTTGACCCAAGTGTAGATGGCTTTTTAATTATTGGATTGAATACTTAGAGGTTTTTTGTTCTGGGGTCTTGTTTTGTTTTGTTGATAAAAATAATTGGCAGATGGAGAAGCTTCCAGAATCTGTGTCACTAAGCTGTGTGTCTGGTGGGACAGGGTGAGGATGTGGGAGCTGAGTGTGGACAGGGCTGTGCCCAGGTGTTCTCAGTCAGTTCTTGTCATTGATGTACTCAGGCATCAGCTCTGTCACCTCCAGGCTGTGCCCTCTCCATCACTGTGAAGACATGGGGAGAGTCTGTGATCACAAGGACACAGGGAAGGCCAGAGCCTTGTCCTGTCCCCAGGATTATGAGCCCCCAGGGCTGAAGATCAGAGACTCAAGTGGGGTCCTCTAAAGTGCAGGGTGCACAAGATGAGTCACTACAATTCCTCCCACCCACTGGATTTAGCTGCTAATGATGTGGTCGGGAAGCTGCCCTGGGCTCTCCCTGTAGCCATGCTGCTGTGGTGATTTCTGCTTCTCCTTTCTGGTGTCTTTCCCAGGGTTCTCAGGGTCTGGTGAGATCTGTCTGCTCATCTCTCAGGAGCACCTCCACAGCTGAGATAAGACCTAACAGAGAGGCTTCTCCCCTGTAACTTGGGTACTGATTCCTGAACCTGGACTGTCTTACCTTTTCCATCTTGTGTACTGGAGTTAACTCCCTGAAGTCTCTTAATCTCCACCCCCAGCTCTGTGCACCTGGGTCTTGCAGCTGATGCACCTGTGGTTGCTCTGCCTTTGGATGGCTCTGTATGGCAGGAGAGCAAAGTCCCCCTCAGAGGCCTGGGACCATCTAAATCATCTCATATTCATAGCACTAAAGACACGGGAGGCAGAAGCTGAGGAAACAACCTGACAGCTCAGCAAGGAAACTTTATTTTCTTAACTACATACGGGATATCTATTTACCAGCCTGATGCTACAAGTAAACTCCAGCTCTTCAGAAATCTGTCTGTGTCACTCTATCAGTCTAGTCTGCCTTTCTCTTGAGCTCCTGCAAACCCAAGAGAGCTCCTGAGCTCTCTTTCCTGGATTTATATTTTACCTGTGTCCTGCCAGCTGCTTCTCTGTTTTTCCTGCAAGTCCTAAGATAAAATCCTATTCCATAAAGGCTCAAAGATAGGAGAGAGAGAGAGAGAGAGAGAGAGAGAGAGAGAGAGAGAGAGAGAGAGGTCAAAAGTCCAATTACCTTTTTTTTTTCTTTTTGGAGGTGGGTACTGAACCCAGGGCAAGCGCTCTACCATTGAGCTAAATCCCCAACCCCCCAATTACTTTTAAAAGAAGTATTTAATTCCTCCCTTACCCACTCACCTGCTGAACCATTTCACTGTCATGGTGTCATGGGAGTTGGGGTTGGGAGCTGTTCAAGGCAAGCCACTACAGGCTTACCTTTCAGGTGGAAGGTAGCACAAAGCCACCTGCTGACCTTGCCTCAGGTCATAGAGCAAAGACCACAGGACCTCTCCCAAGCACCTTGCCTTAAAATAAGCAGGGTCTTTCCCTTCTTCAGCCTTCTTATCTGTGGGGAATTCAGAGGCACCCAAACCACACCAGGACACATATCCTGGATCTACCAAATGTTGATTTTATATTTTGCTAACCGTTAGGTTTCTATGTACAATAATAAAATATTCTGTCACACGGGCCTGTCAGTGGTTAGGAGCTCAACATTTCTTGTCTTGGTTTTTCTGACTGACAGGGGAGGGCAGTGGCTGGTCAGGCTCTCTCCTTTTATTGATCTGGGTGAGTGACCATGGTTTTCAGAGGACCTCCCAGGTCAACTCTGAGCTTTATGATTTTTGATGCAATCTAGAGCTTTTTGTGTCCTGTGTAAATATAAACAAATCAGCATCCCCAACACCATACATTTGCTGACTTCCATTCTGATGTTAACACATCCTTGTAGTATATAGGATGATTTAATTCCACAGTTTTTTTTTTTTCCTTGATCCAGTGTCTCTTGGTAGCTGTTGGTCCTCTCTTAGTAATGTTCAGAAAATCCAAAGTTAATGGAGCACACTGTATTCTACCCCTGGGGCCTTTATTCTTTCTTTTTGTTTTATAGCTGTGTTCTTTAAGGTGTGATTGTGTCTTTTCTACCACTGTTTGCCCTGCAGGATTGTGTGGTGTAGCTGTAATGTGCTTTGTAATGAGGGAAGAATTGCTGCATCTTACTGGAGACGTATGCAGGGCACTGTTGGTCCTAGTTTGTACACCTATTCCCACCAGAGCCATGCCTTCCAGTAAAAGTTTAATTACAGAGCCAGCATTTTCAGATCTCACACCATTTTCCCATTGGAAGCCTGAGTCAATGGTGTGGTGCAAGCCTTAGGTTCCCAAATTCTGCAAACTGAAACACATCTATCTGCCAGATTCCATCTTTTATTTACTTTTGTTGGTGCCCTTAGAGTTACTTCTAGTGTGCAATGGAGTTTGGTTGTACAAAAAACATTTCTTCATAACTTTCTTGGCTTGTTGCCAGGTCATAGAATTTTTTTCTTTAAACCTTAACTGTTAACATAGTGGTTTTCAGGAACATCTGAGGCTCCTAACACACTCCTTATGAATAATCAGTCATTTCCTTCATTCCCTGTGCCAATGGCCCTGGCAAGACCGTGAGAGACTGAATGTGGGTGATAAGTCATGGACAGTCGCTATTTCTGATTGCCTGGTGCAGCGGCAAAATAATGTGAATTCTGAATTATCCAGAATAAATCCAGCAGTTGCTGTGTGCAGAACAAGTTTTTCTGCATATTGAGACTCAGTCACTGTATTGAGATTCTGGAAAATGTGATAATACCATAAAGATTGCATACAACTCTGACTTTTGAACTGAAGCCCATGAGCTTTTAATTACACATTCTTTTGTTTTTACTGACTTAGAAGCAGCCATTACCAGCTTTTTCATTCAAACAGGAACGTAGGGTCTTCAGGAATTAGTGTTCTTTTTGCAATACATGAGACAATCCAATTAGTTCCTTTTGTAAAGTGAAGTGGCTTTCTTTTAGGATCTGTGTTAATTGCTCCCAAATAGTTGTGCCAGTCCTCATCGATTACCCTTAATGACGTAATCTCAGCATTAGTATACGGCTCTATAATTTTTCATGGGTCTATTCCTACAATTGACACAATCATACTTTTATAATTAAATCAGAAACTTTTTGATATAAGGCTTTAATTTCTTTACTTTCAGTGGGTGCTAAGAAGCTTCATTCTAAAATGCTACTTCCCTTTGTCTAATGAGCCCCGTGGGAGAACGGGTTAAAGACAAAAGAACATGGGTGGGGGCGGGGGACCTCAGCCCCATAAACTGTGGCAAGTTGCAGGTGGCAGGTCAGTGCTTGGGGTGGCCACTCAAGGAGCCACCCTTCGATGCTCGCCGCCTCCTCCTTATGCGGGCTGGGCCCAGCACTGTCTGGGCTCAAAGTTTGCGGCCTCCAGTAAGCCACACCCTTTGTCTGGGAGTTGAACTGCGGCGGCGATAGGGTGGGGACGGCCATCATTGCCCTGAGGGACAGAATGGGCGACAACAGAAAGTGTGCGGGCTCCGTACAGGCGCTTGGACAGGTGCGGTGATGTGGGGCTGCCAGGTCCAGGCCTCCGCCTCATCGCCGCCGCCGCGCTCGCCCCCTGGCCAGGCTCTGCCTGGCGCCCGACGGGAGGTCGGCCAAGCGGAACCTGACTGCGCACCTGGCAGCCGCTGCCCTGAACCCCGAAGTGTCTGTTCACCATCTACTCGCATGGCGACCTCCTCCCAAAATCGCCAGCTGCTGAGTGACTATGGGCCTCCATCGCTAGGATACACCCAGGGAACTAGAAATAGCCAGGGGCCTCAGAGTAAATGTGCAGAGCTGCTGGCCACCATTGCAGAGTCTGGGAAAGAGATCAGATCCAGGTCTGCAGGGAGCAAGAGCTCCATGGAGAGGCTAAAAGGAGGCATCATTCATGCCCAAGCCTGGTTCCGGAGTGCTTGGCTGAAATGGAACCTAAGGTCAGGTCCTAGCCCCTGGCCACTCTGAAGGTCCATCTCGCTACCCCGTGGACAGGAGAGGCTTTGTCCAAAATGGCAGTATTTTTCCAAGACGGTCATTAAGCTCTGAACGGACACTCAGAAGATTGGAAGACATTTCGCAGTAACTGAAGGTGTGCATTTTAAGTAGTTAGGAAGGACCCAGCTCTTTTTTCTTTTCAAGCATTTGAAAGATGTCTGTGAAGCCACTTCACAGCAAGCTATTGTTTGTCCCCAAATACCAGTGTCCCCTTTAACCTTCCTTTGGACACATTTTCCACTTGCATCGCCCCAGTTGACTTCCTTTCCATGCCTCTGTTCACCTGCCTCTGAGGAGTTGAGAGCAAACCACCACGCCTTTGCTCAGTAGCTGGCCCGCCTGTGTGCAGTGTAGACCCTGCTTCCTGGAGCTTCTCTGCTTAAGCGTTGGCATGACTGAGTGCTTTGAAGTCCATCTTTAAAATGCACAGGTGATAAAGACAGAAGAAAGGGCCATCTACCCAACCTACCAAGCAGCCTGTAGATCTCAGTTCCATGGTTACTATGAGGCAAACACAACATCTTGAGGAAAACGACTGAAACGTTGTATCTTTGTATTTATTACTTGGTATAACAAAGCTTAGTTTCATTAAAAAAAAACACACACACACACACAAGACAAAAGAACCAAATACAGTTCACTTTGAAAACTATGCTACCCACATATACGTCTTGTAGTCTCTTCTCTTTTCTTTCTTTTCTTTTCTTTTCTTTTTTAAAAAGATTTATTTGTTTATATATGTGAGCATACTACCACGCTCTTTAGACACACCAGAAGGGCAACGGATACTATCACAGATGGTTGTGAGCCACCACGTGGTTGCTGGGGATTGAGCTCAGGACCTCTGGACGATCAAGTGGTGGTGCTCTTAACCACTGAGCCATCTCCCCAGCCTCTGTACCCTCTGAGGTTGAATGTTTTGTTGACTTATGTTAAAATGTAGATAATGAATACAATCTCTCTTCTCTCTCTCTCTCTCTCTCTCTCTCTCTCTCTCTCTCTCTCTCTCTCAGCAATCTGGAAACCTCAAAAAGGCAAAATTCTTTTGGTTTCCGCAAACATTTTTTCCCTAAATTATCTGCATCAGAATCAGCCATCAAAATATCACCCATGCAATGGTAAACAATAAATTGAAGAAATTGCCTACAAATTAATTCTGGTGACTGTCGCTTTAAAGCCGCAGGACACAGTGTTGGATACTTAGCATTCCCTGTGAAGAATTTCCCAGGGATATCATTGGACAGGTTGAACATTATTATATTACGTAGTATGAAGGCAATTTTTCCTTAGTTGAGGTTTTCTGCCTGATTCTTAGTTCCTAGCTGCCCTGAGGCAAACAGTTCCTACTTTTGCTGTAGGGCCTCAAACAACAACCCCCAACCCCCATTATGTTTCCTGTTGGCAAGGAGTTGCCTTGGAGTCTCTCCTGGACCTAGACTCATTGGTCCAGTGGCAACCCTTACTACCTTGTCTGCACACCCCTGGAAGCCCAGGCCTTCTTTTGTTGTGGTTTGCCTGGAAGTTTGATGCTAATTCCACTGCCCCAAGGACAGCTGCCTAGTCAGGTACTCAGGAATCAGGTGACTTCACCAGAACCTTCTCCCCATTGAATTTGTAAGGTACAGGTGAGGGGCAGGCACAGGATAGAAGGAGGCCTGTCATTGGAGGAGAAGGAAGGATGGGCCGGAGAGAAGTTTGAAGGAAGAGGAGGAGACTGGAACAGAGAGGAAGAGACAGGGGGAGGAGAGGAGAGAGAGGCGGTGGCAGGAGAACGGAGGCTGAGTTAAAGATCTCGCTCTGTTGTCATCAATGTTCCTAAGGGATGGACCGTATGGGCTTGTATGTTTAAGTGGGCAATTATACCTTATCAATTGGATCTAAGGTTATTGTGTTGTGTGTTCTTTTATGTGAGGGTTTGAGTGTAGGAAAGTGTCCGGCAGCAGGAGACACTGGGCCGCCCTGGCGAATTTGGGATGTGTTTCCGCCCAGATATCCAGCAGATATCTTGGGGCACCGCGGTGCTGGACCAAGCAGGGTAAAAGACACCAATACTTTTTTTATTTTTTATATTTTTACAACATTCTTTCTAGTTTACATTTAGAAAATGCATTGCCCTTGGAGATGCCTTGTTCACAATTATGTGTCAAATGACCACGTTTCCCACAGGTAAAGCATAGGACATTTTGAGATCTGAGACCTTGACCAGCTTGGTCAAAGGAATTCAGGCGTCTTTTAGATACCAGTGACCTTACACTGTCTTAAGCTGTCCCACGTCAATTAAAAGCAGTGGAGTTGAGATATGGCTCCCCCTCCTCCAGACCAAAGCATCTTAATTCAAAGGTGTCCTCAAAAATCTGTCCCATATCAGGTGAGCCACTTGCCTGTGTGACAGAGAATGGAGACCGATGGAGAAGGGACAGACGACTCACACTAGGGACCCTGGCTGCTCCTCTCTACCCTCTAGGCTCTGAGTGAATTCTCTAAATGTGTTGAGGTGTAGGATTAAAACCCGGTAAAGTCTCTGAGGAAGAAGTTACCTTAAGCGTTGTCACATCGGGGTAGAGAGTTAAAATCTATACATGGAAGTCTTTAAACCTGAGGCTGTTGCCATCTCAGCCGCTGTCCCCTCATCAGGATGGAGGCCTCTTTGCTGACAGCCACCTTTGCTAGGGTTTGAAAGGATGGCCTTTGCCATGTGACCTCACTCCCATCTTGATTAAAAAATGGCCTCAAGACATCAGTCAATCAAGGAACTAACAGCTCCTCCTGGCTGTGAGGCTGAAGCAGACAATTCTTCCACTGTCAGTCACACTGAAGAACAACCCAGAGCCCCTTCTCTTCTCTTCCCTCTCTGCTGTCTCTGTCCTCAGCAGCAGCTGCCCATGCAGGTGGGTGTGAGACAGTCCCAGACCAGGAACCTAATGGAATCACAATGCCTCAGGGGGCGTCCTAGCAATGAATCAGTTTACAACTTGCACCCTGGCCATCTTCACAAAGCTCCCCTTAAGGCTATAAATTAGGAAAATTCCGAAGGTCATCAGGATAACTATGGAAATCCATCACAGGTCCTGGGCTGCCTTACAAAGGCCCTGACACAATACACTCACCCGGATCCTGAGACCCCAGGTGGAAACAACTCCTCATGAGCTACTTTTCCCAGAGTTCCCTGAGCCACGGGAACATCAACCCTGATTACCCTTCAGCCCATATCCTTGGTCCATCCATGGACTACTGAGCGGGTGGAGACTCCAATGGCCTGACCACTGCCATAGAGGCTTGGATAATTGTCACGGTATTAGGACATTCACTCACCTTCCTTCTGGACACTGAAGTCACTTTCTCAGGCCTGACAAAATTGTGGGGACCCACCTCTCCTTTCCATCCCTCTCTTGTCAGTGTAGGGGGGCAGCCTCACCAGGCTTGCCTGACTCCACCACTTAGCTGTACATTTAGGGGTAACCCCCTTACCATGATCTCTTTGGTCATGGGCCCGTTGGGTAATGAGAGATGTCTGGTAAGGAGACTGACTGTCCACAGAATGGGTCACCCACCTACTTGGTTACTGAACGTCTCCCAAGCTGACATCACCTTTTGATGACCATGTACATAGGACACAAGTGTCTTCACAGCCTTTACTCACGTGGACAGATCTATCCCCCGCATCTTCCCCAGATGACTCCAACCCTGTTCTTTTCAAGGCCCTGCCCATCCAGCCAATCCACTGGTCACCGCCCATGAATTAGAGAACAATCACACATCTGACCATTTCTCCATCCAAATAAAGGGCATTACCATGTGCATGGCCTGAACTTGCACCCACTGTGAAGATTCCCACCAGAAGTGTCCTTCAGGGATCTCCAGGCAAAGGGTGGTAATGCTGCAGCTGTCCACGTCTGCTGGGGCCTGCATAGCATGCACAGCCATCAGCAAGACAGGCCCTTGTCTCTTCTTCCTCAGTCTTCCAGGATAAGGCACAGCTCATGAGGCTGCAGGTGCATGCTTGGCTGCAGATGACATTGTAACAGGAGTAGAGACTGGAGGCAGTTGGGCAAAGTCTTCGAGTAACTTCCTTGTGCCTGTAGGACCTGTCCAGTCCTGATTACGTTTATACCACTTCTATTTGATAATAGCTCAGGGCTGTGTGTGTCCTATTTTATGACTTGGTGGGTCAGATAACATCCAACCCATTATAGGCAGCCCAGGTCACATGTGGCCCACAGGTAACTTGGTGGCCCATTGTCAAATGTTCAGGTCGCACCAGGCCAAGAGCTGTCTCTCACAGGAGGAATAGTTGTGTGCAGATGATGTTGGAGCCTTGCTCCAAAATCCCAAAGTTCTCTTCTGTGATTCACTCATAGAGGCCTTCCAAATCCTCAAAACAACATCCTTCTCTGTCACTGACATCTCAAGTACCATCAGGTCTGCTGGATCATATGGTCCAAGATGTTGGAACAGCCTGAACCTCAGCCGGGACCTGTTGAAGAGTCTTCACCTGTCCCAGGACCCACAGGAAGTTAGCAGCTCTCTGATTCAGAAGGCTTATGGGCCAGAGTAACAGATCCAAGTGAGGGATGTGCTGTCTGCAGAATCCAAAGACACAATTAAGCCCTGTGCTCCTGTTTTGGTGGTAGGAGGGGCCAGGTCAGTAACCTTTCCTTCATCTTGGATGGCATATCTCTGCATGCCCCAAACCACTGGATTCCTGAATTTCACTGAATTAGAAGGATTTGAATATTTGGTAGGCTTTATTTTCAACCCTCTGAAGCATACATATGTTACCAAAATCAAAAGTTGTTCTGACCACATCTCTCTATACATCTCCTATGAGGCCAGTGCAGAGCAAGACAGATTGACTGTGAGAATGACTTGAGAATTGATGGTGCCAGTGATTTCTCAAATTTCTACTAGGATGTGATGCTGTCTTTGATTCACTATTTTTCTAGGCAGAGGGAACTCTCAAGGCTTCCAGTTACCCTTTCCAACCATGATAGCCCTCAGTCCACAGGTCAGGGAACCAGTGTGAGCATTCTGACAACCTCTAAGTACATGTATCCCAATTCTACCTTCTGGGACTGGAAAAATAACCACAGGATGAATTCAGGAACCCACTGGGCCTGATGTGATTCAGATTTCAGCCAAAACCTCATTAATCCCTGGCCCTCCATAACACTCTACTCTGACTGAAGAACCATAATGTTTCCTGGGAGCTCCTGGAATCAGCATTAATTTGTGCTAATATGCAATAGAGCCTGGTAAGTCTGATTAGTTCTTCTCCCCAGGGTATGGTTACCCTGGGTCTCCTGTAGGTCCCACTAGGAAAGCACTGGAGAAAGGCTAGCAGTATACATTTTAGATGTTTTATAAGGTACTTACTCAGGGTAACCTGGCCATTCCTTCATTCAAGGAGTTCTGCATCTGCAAACTGTCTCAAGGTTAGAAACTGATTCATGGGATGAGATGCTCTTTGGCCACTAGTATGTAGCCTTTCTCTCATTTGTTGACCATTTTCCCACTTATGTGACCAAACACAAATTCAGTAGGCTTCTGTGGTGATTTGATTAAGAACATTTCCTGAGCCTTGGTTGTACATACCCAGAGGCAGGCAGATCTGTGAGTTCGAGACCAGCCTTGGGTACAGGGCAGCCAGGGATACACAGAGAGCCATGTAGCTGGTCTTCCTTACTTTGTTGGTTCTTTTTTCCCCACCCTTTGTCCTCCTGGTTTTATCTCCTATGACTAGAGAGGAAAGAAGCAGGAGAGAGAGAAAGAGGGAGAGAGCTGTCAATCTAATTTCTTTCCAACTATTCCTTCCATCTTCCAGCCCAGCCCCTTCTAACGTTTCTCCCAACTCTTCCCTCAATTCCCAACACTGCACTTAAACAGTCCCTTCTCCCAGATGTCCCAATTACAGCAGCTCCAGACTGTGACAGTCGTTCTAGCCTCTCTGCTCAGTCAGCTCCTCCTGGCTCTACTGTCTCCCAGGTCAGGTGTCAGGTAGGGCTGTCAATGAATCTTCAACCCCTTTTCAGTAGACCTTCTTTTGATAAACACTTCAGCCAACCCTTCAAACAAACCTTTTTCACCTTTTTAAAAGGTTAAAATCACATATTAAAGTCCAATGTCCAGTCAGTGTTCCCATACTGAAAAACTCACCCAGACTCAATTTTATGTTCCTTCCGTCATTATCCCACACCCTCAAATTCCACTCCCACACATTCCCCAGACTTCTGCTTAGTGAATTAGCAAACCTGTCAAGCTCCTCACATGTGTGCACAGAAGTAGAGGCTCCTCCTCATGGACTACGAACTCGACCTCGCCTCCTGGAATCTACTTTGTCTGAAGTCTGGTTGTAGGACTAGAGACAGGAAACACAGCCTTGAAAAACATGGAGTTGAGGAAGGACTGCTGGGTCAGATCAGCAGATATATGTGAGAACCTCAGAATAGAAGGAGGGACATGTGTTGAGTTCAGGGAGATGTTTTGCCTTTCTTTCAACAAGAGAAGAAAAGCTATAACTTCCCTCAAAATTAATAAATATTACATTTGACCAGGGGAGACCCCCTGAAAATCTTGGTTGCAAAAATGAAGGAAGAAAACAAATAGAACATAAAATAAACAAAACAAAACATGAATTCTCGCCCCTCTACGTGGAAACAGCTCTGAAACTGGCTGAGACATGAATGTCTGCAGACAGGTGTCAGCTATGCATAGCCAGTGAATCTCGGTGGCCACAAAGCGTGCATGGCTTCTCAAGTCACCCTTTCCCATGGCATGGCTGGATACACTGCAGCTTGGGCATAGAGCGCACACAACAATGAAAGGGAAACTAAGACACCCAGCCCTCAGGATGCAAAGGCCATGTATCTCTGGAAGGTCTACATAGTGAGTTCCAGGACAGCCAGAGCAGTGCAGACAGACCTTGTCTCAAAAAACAGAATAAATAAGAAGAAAAGTAACAGAGACAGATCCTTTCTGTGGGGCTGCCTACCCCAACTGCATCCTCAGGTCAGTCAGGATGGAACCTAAGAGCTTCAAGTTCCCACGGAAAACACGCACAGCACCTAATAAGAGGGGTTCACTGAAACAGGAGCTGCTGAATCCTGGAGAGGCTGCTGGGCTGCTGTGGAGACCTTCATGGGGAGGGGACTGGAGTTCACACCTGTGCTCACCCACATTTGTTGCTCTGTGTGATGGGTGACTCTCTTCAGGAGCCCCCACCCATCTCTCCTCTTCTTTCCACTTCAGTTCTATGGCTGTGATTTGGAGAGATCCACAGAATGAAGAAACGTGTAAATTTAATCTTTCCCCACACTACTGACCAGGGATGAAACCTCATATCACCAACGTGTGCTCTCTGGCCTGAGAATCATCTTTCCTCCAGTGTCCACATTGCTCAGGCCTGAGGAACTCTGGGGCCCCAACTCAGTTATTAGATCCACTGTCCCACACATTCATGTCCCTCACCCCTTCAGCTCCTAAGTGTGAGTGAAGGTCAGAGAGGGAATGAGAGGTCACAGATTGATAACTTCTCCCACACTATCTCATTATTCTGTGGTATAGTTAATTACAGTTCCCTTCCTACCGTGATTTAGTCAGTAAAGCAGCTGCACCGGGGAACTGTGGACACAGGGAAGTGCAGTGTAGCACGGGGCACTATGGTGTCTGTGGTCTCCACAGGGGTCTCTTCCCTGTGGCCAATGGGGTCTCCTGTGCTGAGACAATGACTCAGGTCCACATGGACAATCTCAGGACTGGGAATGAAGACCTTTGTAAAATATACCCACCTGGAGTCACAGATGCATCTTCTGGGAATAAACACAAGGAGTCTGGGTCTAAACCTGAGGTTGAGAAGACAGATCCTGAGGGAAGAGGCAAAGTCTCCTCTTTCCTGCACTCAGGCTTGGCAGTGTGAGCTGCCCACTGCACCTGGTCTCTGTGGGGTCCAAGAGGGGCTTGCAGGCCAGAGCCTCCTCTTAAAGGAGAAGCATCTCTCCACTGCATCCACAAGGCTTGTGTTGTGATATTATTCCCGGAAGTGGCTTTTCTTGTAGAAGACTCCAGGGTCTGACTTATGAAGAGAGGAAGGAAGAAGAGGGTGGAGAAGAGGACACAGGGAGCCTGGCCTGCGGGTCTCTCCTGGTGTCCACACAGCTTCTGGGGCAGAACTCGGAGACACCATTACAAACAGGGCTCCTTCCCACAGCACAAGGTTAAGGCAAAGTCTTAGTCGCCCAGAGGTGAGGTCAGGGGCGGGGCTGGGGATTCCCCATCTCCCCAGTTTCACTTTTGCTTCTAACCTATGTCAGGTCCTTCTGCTCGGATACTGATGACCCGCTGACATTTCTCACTCCCATTGGGTGCCGTGAACCCTGTAAACCAATCAGCGTCGCCCGAGCCACTGGTTGTAAAGTCCACGCAGCCCGCCGGACTCAGCGGCGTCCGGAACCTCGATTGGGGGCGATGGCACCGCGCACGCTGCTCCTGCTGCTGGCAGCCGCCCTGGCCCCGACCCAGACCCTCGCGGGTGAGTGCGGGGTCGGGAGGAAAACCGCCTCGGCGGGGAGGGGCGGGCGCGGCACCGGGGAAGCCGGGTCCCAGGGTCGCACACCAGACCCTCCGCCCCTTCCCCATCCGCGTCCGGAGCCCCGCGCCCTGCTCCCCTCCCGGCCCGCGCTCCCGCCCGGGGTCCCGGGAGGAGGTCGGGGTCTCACCGCGCGACGCCCCCAGGCTCACACTCGCTGAGGTATTTCTACACCGCCATGTCCCGGCCCAGCCCAGAGTTGCCGGGGTTCATTATCGTCGGCTACCTGGACCACACGGAGTTCGTGCGCTACGACAGCGACGCGCAGAATCCGAGATACGAGCCCGGGGCACCATGGATGGAGCGGGAGGGGCCGAAGTATTGGGAGGAGCAGACACAGATCGCCAAGGGAGCCGAGAAGTGGTTCCAAGTGAGCCTGAGGAATCTGCGCGGCTACTACAACCAGAGCGAGGGCGGTGAGTGACCCCGGGTCCGAGGTCAAGATCCCTCCGCGTCCCCACACCGTCAGAGACCTCCAGGGTCCCAAGTCCGAGGTTCAGGAGCAGAACCGACCCGGGCCGGTTTCCCTTTCAGTTTTGAGGAGTCCGCAGGCAGGCAGGGCCTGGATGGTGGCGGGGCCGGGCGGGGCTCGATCTGACCGCAGGGTCCCACAGGCTCTCACACCATCCAGTGGATGTATGGCTGTGACGTGGGGTCGGACGGAAGCCTCCTCCGCGGGTATGAGCAGTACGCCTACGACGGCCGCGATTACATCGCCCTGAACGAAGACCTGAAAACGTGGGCAGCGGCGGACTTTGGGGCACGGATGACCCTGAGCAAGTGGGATCAGGCTGGTGTTGCAGAGATAAGCAGGGCCTACCTGGAGGGCGAGTGTGTGAAGTGGCTCCTCAGATACCTGGAGCATGGGAAGGAGACACTGCTGCGCTCAGGTGCAGGGGCTGCAGGTTTCTCTTCCTCTGCCCTCCCCCTGGGGCTCGGTCCTGGGGAAGAAGAAACCCTCAGCTGGGTGATGCCCCTGTCTCAGAGGGGAAAGTGTGTCCCTGGGTCTCCTGATCCCTCATCACAGTGACTGCACTGCCTCTCCCAGGGCCCAGCCTTCTCCCTGGAGAGTTCTGAGTCCCTCTCAGGAGGGAAGGAGAGAATTTCCCCACTTAACAGCAGGGGCTCCCTGCTGTCAGCCATGGCCTCTCCCAGGCCAGGTTCTCTGCCCACACCCACTCTCTGAGGACACTGACTCCTGTCCTGCTGAGTGTGTCAGCCCTTACACCTCAGGACCAGAAGTCTCCTTTTCCTCATAGGAGACATGGACTCAAATTCACTAGGCTGGTTCCCCCAGTTTCTAGAACTTTCCAAAGAACACATTCTCACAGATCCCTCCCTGATGTGGGGTTTGCCTCTCTTCCACACCCCATTTCTCTCTCTTCCTACAGTGGAGAATGGTTCCATGAGCCCTTGTGGGGTACCCTGGAGGAATATAAATTGTGGGATTTCCTATTCTTTTTTTCTCGCTTTTTCTTATTTCTTACTTTTTTTTCTTTCCTTATTTTGGAAGGCATTATTTTGCTTCTAGTCAGAGTTTGTCTGCAAACACACATTAAATCAATTATTTTCCATTCCCTCTTCTGTTCTATGACCACCCATCTCATGCTATAGAACATCACATAAGGACAGCCATGTTGATCCACAGCCTCATGTGGATTCCCTCTTAGCTTCTGAGTCCCTCAGGAAAGTGTGCAGTTCTCTACTGAGGGGACCAGCTCTCCCTGCAGCTCTCTAGTCAACGACAGTTGAAATGTCAGACACACACAGGTCAGTGTCATTGTCTTTACTATGTTTTGTGTAGACTTTAGTGTTAACTGTGTGATATCTTAAATCTTCCACACAGATCCCCCAAAGGCACATGTGACCCTTCACCCCAGACCTGAAGGTGATGTCACCCTGAGGTGCTGGGCCCTGGGCTTCTACCCTGCTGACATCACCCTGACCTGGCAGTTGAATGGGGAGGACCTGACCCAGGACATGGAGCTTGTGGAGACCAGGCCTGCAGGGGATGGAACCTTCCAGAAGTGGGCATCTGTGGTGGTGCCTTCTGGGAAGGAGCAGAAGTACACATGCCTTGTGGAACATGAGGGGCTGCCTGAGCCGCTTACCCAGAGATGGGGTAAGGAGTGTGTGGGTGCAGAGCTGGGGTTAGGGAAAGCTGGAGCCTTCTGCAAACCCTGAGCTGGTCAGGGCTGAGAGCTGGGGTCATGACCCCCACCTTCATTTCCTGTTCCTGTCCTTCCCAGAGGCTCCTCCAGGCACTGACTCCAACATGGAAACCAATGTTATTTATGTTGTCCTTGGAGCTGTGGCCATGATTGGAGCTGTGGCCGTGATTGGAGCTGTGGTGGCTGTTGTGAGGAGGAGGAGGAGGAGGAGGAGGAGGAGGAGGAGAAACACAGGTAGGAAAGGGCAGGGTCTGTTTCCCCTCAACTTCCTTTAGAAGAGTGCTCTGCTCATTAATGGGAAACACGGTCACACCCCTCATTGCTGCTGTCTCAACTGGGTCCTCTGTCAGTTCTGGAAACTTCCTCCTGTCAAGACCTTCCTTGAACTCTCACAGCTTTTCTTCTCACAGGTGGGAAAGGAGACTATGCCCCTGCTCCAGGTTAGTGTGGGGGCAGGATTGTCCCTGAGGGTATTGGAGTGAAGCTGGAGATGTTGGGAGCTCTGGGAATCCATAGTAGCTCCTCCATAGAAATCTTCTGGGGGCCTGAGTTGTACCGTGATATGAATGCATACATACGCATATACTATACAGAAACACACACACATATATATGTATATATATGTATGTATATAAATATACATGTGTTTTGTTTTACCCTAGGCAGTGACAGCTGCCAGAGCTCTGATGTGTCCCTCGCAGATTGTGAAGGTGACTCTGGGGTCTGACTGGGGAGGGTCAATGTGGACATGATTGGGTTTCATGGACTCCCAGAATCCTCTGGGAGTGGAGGGTTATTGGGCTGTTGTCTTCACAGTGGTGGTTTGTGACTCTTGTTTTCTAGCATGAAGACAGCTGCCTGCAGTGGACTGAGTGACAGACGATGTGTTCAGGTCTCTCCTGTGACATCCAGAGCCCTCAGTTCTCTTTGGACACCAGTGTCTGAAGTTTCCTGTGATTCTATGGCTTCAGTGTGACGAACTGTGGAGCCCAGCCCGCCCTGCACACCTGGACCCTGTCCCTGCACTGCCTGTGTTCCCTACCAAGGCCAACCTTGCTGGTCCAGCCTGGGGGTGGGTGGTGAGGACATCTGCATCCTGTCCCTCCCTGCTGCCCTGAGCTTCAGCCCCTCACTTCCACACTGAGAATAAGACTCTGAGTGTGAACTTGATTGTTCACATCCTTGACCCAAGTGTGGATGGATTTTTCAATTACTGGATGGAATACTTAGAGGTTTTTCGTTTTCGGGTTTTGTTTTGAAAAAAAAAAATAAATGGCAGATGGAGAAGCTTCCAGAATCTGTGTCACTAAGCTGTGTGTGTCTGGTGGGACAGGGTGAGGTGGTGGGAGCTGAGTGTGAACAGGGCTGTGCCCGGGTGTGCTCAGTCAGTTTTTATCTTTGATGGACTCAGCCTTGGCTCTGCCACCTTGTCTGGGGCCACCCGGCCTGCTTATGCCTTTCTTTCCCTGAGCTAGGTGTTTTCTACTTCATGGGCCCTGGTTTCCAAGTAGCATACATGGGGGTTACCACCAGACAAGAATACTGGAGACTTCTGCTAGCTTGCATCTACACAAGAGTGAGTTTCACTCTATTATTAGTCAGAGATTTCAGGATATTGAAATTTATTGTAGGTAAGAAGTTTCTGGGAAATCAAAACTTATGCCGTTGGTTTCTGATGTGACGTTTGTTTATCGTTACCCTGACTACCAGTTTCTGTTGTGTGATTTTTTTCTGCCTATAAACAAGTGGTTTTTGCTTGATTACCTGAGACTTGCTCAGAATATTTCTTATCTCCATTTCTCATGCCTCTTGTCCCATCCTTTCCCACTCCCCTCTCCAAGGTCTCCGTTGACGTTCCCGTGGGCTAGGACGCTTGGTGCCCAACGTCTGGTGCCTGGATAGTAGAGGGGGCTCCGTGAGGAAGAAGACTCAGGTGGCCAGCACTGTATGTAGAAATACCATCGAATGCCATGGGAAGCCTGCTGCAGCCGAAACGAAGGTGAGTGATAGAGTCTGATTATGGGACAAGCATTAAGCCAACATGAGGTCTATGGGAGACAGTTAAAAGAGGCATTAAACGTGCGAGGAGTAAAGGTAAAAACCAATGACTCATCTAAATATTTTGATTTTGTTAAGGATCTTTGCTCATGGTTTCCTTAAGAGGGAACTATCGATATTATAAGTTGGAATAGAGTAGGAGATGCTCTTAAAGATTTCTATAACACTTTTGGGCCTGAAAACGTTCCTGTGACTGCTTTCTCTTATTGGAATCTAATTAAAGAATTAATAGATAAAAAGGAGGCTTGCCCGACAGTAATAGCTGTGATATCACAAACTGAGGAGATTCTGAAAGATTCCTCCAAGACCAATAAGGTCAAAACACAGGGAGAAGAGCAAATCTACCTAATTTCCCTAGAAAGTGAGGATGAGGGTGCACAAGGGGGACACGGGGTGCCTGAGGACAGAAAAAAGGTTCACAAGATGATGAAAGAGAAAAATCTGATATTAGACTCAAGCCAGATGTGAGACCTAAAAAATGTCCTCCTCTTAAAGATCTGTCTGACCTCGACAATGAAAATGACCCCAAATCAGCAAAAGTGTATTGGGATTCCTTAGAAGATGAGGCAGGGGGGCTGGAGAGGTGGCTCAGTGGTTAAGAGCACTGACTGATCTTCCAGAGAGGTCCTGAGTTCATTTCTCAGCAACCACATGGTGGCCCACAACCATCTGTAAAGGGATCTGATGTCCTCTTTTGGTGTGCATGAACACAGCTATAGCGTACACATAAAATAAATAAACCTTAAAAAAAATGAGGCAAGGGGGTTGGGGATTTGGCTCAGTGCTAGAGCGCTTGCCTAGGAAGCGCAAGGCCCTGGGTTCGGTCCCCAGCCCCGGGAAAAAAAAAAAAAAACAATTACAGAAAAAAAATGAGGCAGGGCTGATGTATGAGGTCTGTGTGAGAGAGGTAAAGAACAGGCCAGGTGGGAGGACATGGGCCAGTATTTGTGAGGCTAGAAAAGCAGAAAGTCTGCCAAGCTAAGTGTGTAAGCTGTTATGAATAGTAATAATTACTCTGTGTCTTTTCATCCACCGCAGGACCAAGAAAGTCCCACTATATATAACTCAGCCCTCCAGGCTGTTGTCACCTAATGAGAGCACTGTGACTGTGTCTTCAGAGAGTCCCTGCATCTTTCTATCAATCGAGCTGTCTCTGGTTCGTGTGTAACATGGGAAGCCTATAGGACTCCATGACTCTGGGCCCACTGTCAAACTTCTCCTTCTCTGAAGTGAGTTCCTTGTTCAGAATACCTTGTGCAACTCTGTACGGAATAGCATGGCGGTGGATAAGGCATTCTGTAAGTTCACTGATGGTGATTTCAGGAGACCCATCACAGGCTGGAAAGGCAAATCCATGTTCAGTGTCTACATCCATGGTCAGAATGGGTATCTACTCCAGTCAGTACCAAGTGTTATCCTTTCCATGAAGGACCTGATCCAATGAAGTCAACCTGCTACCAAGTTGCAGACACCTTGAGGAATGGTGCCATATCTGGCGCTCAGTGTTGGTCTCTGTTGTTGGCAGACCTGGTTTGCAGCAGCACCTGTAGCCAGGTGAGCCTCAGTGAGTAGAAGTCCATATTGTGGAGCCCATGCATTACCCCTACCTATTCCATCATGGCCCTTTGTTCAGAGACCTGTTGGGTAATGACAGAGATGGCTGGTAAGGAGACTGACTGTCAATAGAATAGGTCACCCACCTACTTGTTTATGGAACTTTTCCCTAGCTGAAATCACCTTTTGTTGACCATGCACATAAGACACATGTGTCTTCACACTCTTCCTCCGTTTGGAGACATCTATCCCTCTGCTTCTTCCTCAGATGACTCCAATCCTGCTCTTTCCAATGCCCTGTCCATCCAGCCAATCCACTGGCCACAGCCCATGAATTACAGAACAATCACACATCAGACCATTTCTCCATCCAAATAAAAGACATTACCATGTGTATGCCCTGAACTTCCTCCCACTCTGAAGAGTCTCCACCAGACGTGTCCTTCAGGGATCTCCAGGCAAGGGGTGGTAATGCTGCAGCTGTCCACGTCTGGTGGGGCCTGCATAGCATGCACAGCCATCAGCAAGACAGGCCCTCGTCTCTTCTTCCTCAGTCTTCCAAGGATAAGGCACAGCTCATGAGGCTGCAGGTGCGTGCTTGGCTGCAGATGACATTGTAACAGGACTAGAGACAGGAGGCAGTTGGGCAAAGTCTTCATGTAACTTCCTTGTGCCATAGGACCTGTCCAGTGCTGATTACGTTTATACCACTTCTATTCGCTAACAGCTTAGGGCTGTGTGTGTCCTATTTAATGACTTTGTGGGTCAGAAATCATCCAGCCCATTATAGGCAGCCCAGGTCACATGGTAACTTGGTGGCCCATTGTCAAACGTTCAGGTCGCACCAAGGCCAAGAGCTCTCTCTCACAGGGGGAATAGTTGTGTGCAGATGATGGTGGAGCCTTGCTCCAAAATCCCAAAGTTCTCTTCTGTGATTCCCTCACAGAGGCCTGCCAAATCCTCAAAACAACATCCTTCTCTGTCACTGACACTCAAGTACCATCAGGTCTGCTGGATCATATGGTCCAAGATGTTGGAGCAGCCTGAACGGCAGCCGGGACCTGTTGAAGAGTCTTCACCTGTCCCAGGACCCACAGGAAGTTAGCAGCTCTCTGATTCAGAAGGCTTATGGGCCAGAGTAACAGATCCAAGTGAGGGATGTGCTGTCTGCAGAATCCAAAGACACAAACTAAGCCCTGTGCTCCTCTCTTGGTGGTGGGAGGGGCCAGGTCAGGAGCCTTCCCTTCTTCTTGGATGGAATGTCTGTGCCTGCCCCATCCACTGGATTCCTGAATTCCCTGAATTAGAAGGATTTGAATGATTGGTAGGATTTATTTCCCACCCTCTGAAGCATACATATGTCACCAGAATCAAAAGTTGTTCTGACCACATCTCCCTTTACCTCTCCTGTCTGGCCAGTGCAGAGCAAGACAGATTGACTGTGAGAATGACTTGACAATTGATGGTGCCAGTGATTTCTCAAATTTCTACAAGGATGTGATGCTGTCTTTGATTCACTATTTTCCTAAAGGAGGGAACTCTAAAGGCTTCCACTTACCCTTTCCAACCATGATAGCCCTCACTCCACAGGTCAGGGAACCAATGTGAGAATTCTGCCAACCTCTTTGTACATCTGTCCCAATTCTACATTCTGGGACTGGAAAAATAACCACATGATGAATTCAGGAACCCACTGGACCTAGTGTGATTCAGATTTCAGCCAAAACCTCATTAATCCCTGGCCGTCCATAACACTTTTATCTAAATGAAGAACCATAATGTTTCCTGGGATCTCCTGGGATAAGCATTAATTTGGGTTAATATGCAATAGAGCCTGATAAGTGTGATTATTTCTTTCCCTCAGTGTATGGTTACCCTGGTGAAAACCTGTAGGTCCCACTAGGAAAGGACTGGAGAAAGGCTAGCAGTATACATTTTAGACGTTCTATAAGGTACTTACTCAGGGTCACCTGGACACTCGTTCATTCAAGGGTTCTGCATCTGCAAATGACTCAAGGTTAGAAACTGATTCCTGGGCCGAGATTTTTTTTTTTTTTTTTTTTTTTGGTTCTTTTTTTCGGGCCTGGGGAATCGAACCCAGGGCCTTGCGCTTCCTAGGCAAGCGCTCTACCACTGAGCTAAATCCCCAAACCCAGGGCCGAGATGTTCTTTTGCCACGAGTGTGTAGCCTTTCTCTCATTTGTTGACAGTGTTTCCACTTACATGATCAAACACAAATTCAGTGGGTTTCTGTGGTGATTTGATTAAGAATATCTCCTGAGCCTTGGTTGTGCATACACAGAGGCAGACAGATCTGTGAGTTCGAGACCAGCCTAGTGTACAGAGTGAGTCCCAGGGCTGCCAGGGCTACAGGGAGAGCCATGTAGCTGGTCTTTGTTACTTTGTTGGTTCTTTTTTCCCCAGCCTTCATCCTCCTGGCTTCACCCCTTATGGCTAGAGAGGAAAGAAGGAGACAGAGAAAGAGGGAGAGACCTGTCAATCTAATTTCTTTCCAACTATTTCTTCCATCTTCCAGCCCAGCCCCTTCTAACATTTCTCCCAACTCCTCCCTCAATTCCTGACACTGCACTTAAACAGTCCCTTCTCCCAGTTTTCCCAATAACAGCAGCTC